>NC_047039.1:59182427-59488283 GCF_011762595.2 Tursiops truncatus
AGGAGAGGAAATGGAAATAATCAGTGGTGACAGCTCTGAGAAGCAAGGAAGTGGGCAGCTTTCTCCCACAATACAAAGGTGGGAGAAATGGGACCTAGGAAAGAGTGTGTATGTGCATGTGTTGTGAAAACAAAGAGATTCTAGGATACTAATGAGAATAACCCAGTAATGGCAATTCAGGAGAGGAATTAACTGCAGGAGTGAAGTTCCTCAAAATGCAAAAGGATACGAAACTGTGAGAGCAGGAAGAAAGGTTCGCGTTTAGTGAAGCAACACATCATCCACAGAAACAAAGAGGAAGAAGCACATGAGACTTCAGAGGAAATATAATTACTGGTGATGGTAAAATACAGGGTGTGACCATGCAAAGTAGCGGCAGAGGGTTAAAGGAAGAAGTTGTATCCTTTTTCTTCTTCCCCCACCCCTACACAGCCTCTGCTGTAATACAACAACCTTCCCAACAGGTGGGGAGAGACCAAAGGAATGGAGAACAATCTATTCTTCACAATGGTATCAGCTACGTAATGGTCATGTTAGTATTTCTGAGTACAGTCTGTCATCTCTTTAACTTAATCCTCCATGCTAACAACATGAACCGTAGTCTAAAAAGAAAAAACTTCCTAATATGACATCTTAAGAAGCGTATTATAACTTTAACTGGGAACATTTCCCCCCAGTCTCTTTTCTAATCCTTTCTCTTTGTAGCTAACACTACTCAGTAGAAGTATAGATTTTGGCAAGTATATTTGACCTTGGTGCCTGGTTCTACTATTAACCTCATATGATTATGTATGATAATCCATACAAAGCACTTTATTAGTGTCTTGCATGTACGAAGCACTTAACTGTTAAGTACCATTATAAAACATTCAATAGGCACATCTAAAATAACTGAGGGGTAGAGGGAACCATCTACAAAGGCTTCCCAGTTGAAGTCATACTTAAGTGAAAACCTGAAGGATGAGTATCATCCTGAAGTTACGCAAAGAGGAAAATGTTTCCAAGAAGAAAATGCATCAAGTGTAAACCCAGAGAAGATAGGGAACATGACTTATTTAAGAAGCTGAAAGATATTTAATCTGGCTAGGGTATAGAGTATTTGGGGAAATAAAAGAGGAAAGTGGTAAGGGATACAGTGGGAGAAATCAAGTAAAAAACACTGTGCAGGTCCCTGTACAGTAACATAAAGCCTCTGAAGCAAAGGAGTAACTATCAAATTTGCATTTTTGAAAGAACACAGGACTCATATTGGAGAAGGGACTGGAGGGATTAAAAAATGGAGCGAGAGACTGGGTCAGAAGCTGTTGTTATAACTGAATAAAGGGATCAATGCCAAATAACCATTAGTTATACAATTTTAAGCCCTTTAATATATACACTATGTAGGCCACTCTCGCCTTCTGAGATGGACCGCATTCTGCCTACAGAATGTGTATCTCTCTCAATAAATCTACCTCTTACCTATCAAAAAAATATATACACTATGTATCTTTAGAAATCTACTTTTGGTGTTTCAAAGACACATTTCACATTCAATTCTTAACACAGTAGCAACAAAAATCCCCTGATAATCATACCAGTATTCCTCTTCAGGGATCTTATCCAAAGGAGGATTCAGGCAGTAAATATGATAGGCCATGTTACATTCATCACACAGAACTTGCATGTTGGGTTCCTGCTTTCCACCACATATATGACAGGAGCAAGAACGGCATTTCTTATTTGGGTCTCCACCACAAAAGTCACATTCAGGGTCATTTTTCCCTATTAAGAACAAAATTATAGCAAGCCTAGTCTTAAAATCATTTTTATCTCTATGAATCTTATAAAGAAAAACCCATGAGAATAACACGCAGCTTTTTTAACAAAGAGAAAAGAACCATAAGAAATAATCCAGTATAGTACTTTAAAGTTCCCCAAATGTGCATCGAGATGCCTAGGGGCAATGCAGTGAACTCACAGGGCACCGTAAGATATATTAAAATTTCAAGCAAAATACAATACTTGAACAAAGTTGTTTGGATTTAACTACGTAATAAACGAAACTATTATGTAACACCTATTCTGCAGATCCAAACCTTTCCTTGTGGACTGAACTAGGAGGGGTACGGCTATTAGAAGTTAGCAAACCCATTTTGGTTTTGCTATGCCCCCAATATACTCTTCATTAGTAACAGTATCTAACAGTTTATTTATTTATTTTTATCTTACTTGTCAATTGGTTCAGAACTCTGGCAACTAACAGGTTCCGCTTATTGCCCCCCACCTCCCCCAACCCACCAGCCTCCCCCATCTAAACCCAAACACCTTCTGCCAAAATATTCACTTGAAATTATAAAATATACATATATACACAGAAATCTTATAGTAATGCTCACTAATACCAAAAGTAAAATTTAAATGTCAAAAGAGTAACAGCTGGACAGATTTTGTGTAAAATGAGGTAAGTTTATAAGAACTATAATACAGAGGTAGCCAAATATGTTAAATTCAAAAAGGAAATTGCAGAATAAATTTTTTACACAAAATTAACTGTATAGATACACAAAGATGAATTAGATAGATACAGAAAGATGTCTAGAATGACATATATTGTTAGAGTGATTACCTCTTGGGAGTTCTATAATTTATATAGTTCTATACTCTGAATTTCTTACAAATGCACACAATAAATTCGCGAGGAATTTACCATATCAGAGCTGATTGTTCATTAAGAGAAACAGGGAAGAAGTACCTGACAAATAAGAGACGGGGAAAGAAAATTGCCACTGATTTCAGTACTAACTTTCTGACTGATCACACTGCCTATTCTTGCTAATGAATGGAAGGTTACAATTTTGTTTCACTTCCACTAAGGTAGCTGTGACAACATATAAGTAATGGAAATTTCACAGACCTAAAATACCAAAGGTATGTTTAGATTTTTGGTTTGGAGAATGATCTGGTCAATGGCAATCTGGCTGTGAAATGGTTTCTTTACACAGAAGTTCAAAGCTGTAGCTATAACATGATTAGCATTAGACAGAGGACAGAACAACATATATATGCAGATACACTGAGAGAGAAAACACAAGAAAAACCTGGTCAATCTTCTTTTTCTATTGTGTTTTACTGAGAGCAAGTAAGTCACATTAAATAAGTTTACTTATCAAGTTTACCTTTATTCCTAGAATATAACCATACAGTCATAAACCATAGAAACAGTCATAAACCACAGAAACAGTCATACACAGTATGCCTTAAGGTTCTTAATTCACGTAGATGTATTAGCATCACAGCCTCAAAAAATGAGTATGGCTTAGACCAGTAACATGGAAATCTTATTTATTGATCTGTTAAAGGTCTTGTCTTGTTCTAATCTTGCACAACTGTGGTAAGAAGAGGTTAGGCAGAACTATTTAATCTTGAATATTTCTTTTCCCAGAATATACTAGACATTGACACACAGCATAAAGTCAATGAATTGTTCTCCAGAAAAAAAATCAGAATTGACAGAGTATGAGACACTGTAACCTATTTGCAAAGATAGTGACTGAACCATGAATGAAGACTTAGAATCTAGTCTGCCTCTGTTACCAACTAGCTACATGATATTAAGTAAAATATATGCAAGGAAGAGATAAGGCTACACTCTAACATCCTAACGATGACATAAACCTCATTCACTACCTCCCAGAAATTCAGGGCTCAACCAGCATTATTATTCTTAGGCTCTCTACTAGTATAAAAATAAGTCTCACTATTCAAAATTAATCTTAAATGGCCACAACATTACCAAAGTGGGTTTTTAATCTGGACAGACTCTATAATAAAGGAAACAGCAAGAAAATGGCAATAAAATGCCAAGATGAGAAAATATTTTTTGAAGACAAATCTTATCATTTGAGAAAAATCCATTAAACCAAAATAGATCTTACATCAAAATGGTTGTCTTGAAAATAAATTTGTATGGTCTACAATTTTATACTTTCTCAAAAGTTATTCCCTGGCCAGTTAAAATGGCAATCATGAACAATAAATGCAGTCTCAGCCCGTAAGAAAAATCCATACTTAAAAACTTTCCATCTGCCAATGAAAGAGGATGGGCTCCAGGTTTCTCGATCTTGAAGATTTCATTTATGAATCTTATCTGACAGTCATTTAATTTTCCTTCAGAACCCCTGTTTAAAAAAGGAAGAAAGGTTAACCTCTGCCAGCAAAATCTAAATCACACACAAATAGTAATTAAAAGTCAGTTTGGAAACTCGCTGAACACTTCCTATTTACAAATGGGGATTACAGCTATTCTAATCACTGAGTTATTGCTTCCAGCAGTAGGAAAAGTCCAATGATTAATATTTGAAGTTAAGTGTCACTTTTAATATCAGGAAAAAAAATTCAAGACTCAGATCATCTGGTGAGAAGATAGCTATCTTGTAAATTTAATTTAACTTAAAGACTAGGTAAAATGATACTCCCAATTAAAATGAAAGATTTAAACATATTTCCAATAAATATGGCAAGTTTCTGGGTAAATAGATGACCTCTTATTACAAAGAAAAGTCTTTCAAATACTAAGCCATATTTTTCATAGCCACGTTTATAGCTGTTTGCATATACTTCTTCAAAGTTTCTTGCTGTGACTGTGGATTTGTATAATTCTTTTAATTTATCAACTTTTGCTTTGTATTTTTGAAGATATATTATTGGGTACATACAGATTAAGGATCCTTAAATCTTATGAAATGTCTTTGTATCTCTAGTAATGCATTTTGTATCAAAAGTGTACCTTTGGTTTTTTTGATTACCATTTGCTTGGTGACTTTTTCAATCATTTCACCTTTTAAAACTTTTAATGTCAAATGCAGAAAATTTATAGATAAATGTATGGTTTAGCCAATTATAAGGTACACATCCTTGTAATCAGCCATGACAAGAGATAGGACTGTCAACTACCTCAGTAGTTCATGTCCTCCCTCCCAGTCACAACCTCTTCACTCCCTCCCATGAGTTATATTTACCTTAATTTTCTTCAATCTTCTCACCTGTCTGCCTAAGTATATGATATAGTTTTGTGTTTCAAAAACTAAATTCCCAATATTTTTCCTTATAATTTGTTGAAGAAGCCCCACCATTTGTCCTATAGAGTTTCCCATGGTCTCGATTTTGATACCTGCATTCCCAAAGTGTACTTTAGTTTTTTCTGTCATTTATATTTCCAGTAAATCAGTAGTTGGATCTGGAGTAAAGGCTGAAAACCCTTGGTTTGATGCCTGTTTTTAACAATAAAGTTTTACTGGAACACAACTATGCCTATTCGTTTATGTATTCTCCATGGCTGGTTTCACGCTATAACAGCAGAGTTGAATTGCGACAGACCATCTGGCGGCCAAAGGTTAAACTATTTACTATCTGTCCCTTTATAGAACAAAACTGCTGACCCTTGCTCTAAATGTTTACTCAAATCCAGGTTCATTTTTTGGGTAAAACTGTCTATAGGTCTATTTTCATCAGTAAGCACCTAATTATTTAGTTGTCTTTTCCTACAGCAGCCATAGATGCTCAATGCCTAGATTAATTCACTGGGAATTGGAAAATGTTGGTATTCTAGTTCTTTCATTCCTTTTTTACTTATTTGCTGGAATAATTCCATAAAGAGAAACCTGAGCTCATCAATTACTTGGTGACTCAGTGTTATAGCTCATATAACAAATATAGATGAAATGCTTTCTTTAGCAGTTTAAAAAACATAGTTCTCAAACATTCTATGTAGTTGACTGATGAGTTTCTATGTAACTAGGAGTTCACGTATTTGAGGTGTTTCAATCCACGCTAGATATTTTCCTTATTGATGTTCAAATCGCCTCATCTTTGGCCAATGGGATATTCCAGCTGATTCTCAAATCTTTCTGACAAGAATTTAGCAATCTTTGTGGGCTTCCTTGTTATGTGCAAGACAAGATTTTTGTTCTCAGTTGATCTTGTACATTTTCTGCCCCCACCCGGTGTCTTTATTTTTTTAATAGATCTTTATTGGAGTGTAATTGCTTTACAATACTGTGTTAGTATTACAATACTGTATTAGTTTCAAAGTGAATCAGCCATATGCATACATATATCCCCATATCCCCTCCCTCCCACCCTCCCCATCCCACCTCTCTAGGTCATCGCAAAGCACCGAGCTGATTTCCCTGTGCTATGCTGCTGCTTTCCACTAGCTATCTATTTTACATTCGGTAGAGTATGTAGATGCTACTCTCAATTGGCCCCAGCTTCCGACCCCCGACCGCCCCCCCAGCCTGTAGTCTTATCTCCAAGGAAGCCTAGTTTCTTTTAGGTGGAAATGGTTATTTTAAGACCACAATTTAGGCACTAGAAAAGCTTTCTAAAACTGGATTGATCACTATTTCTAGACCAAGCTACAAAATTTAGACATACACATTAATACACGTACAAGATACCTCATGAGTTCATGCAAACACTTTCTGTTCAAATTCAGGACTAAAGGATAAGTCTGCTTTTGACAAGGCAATTATTTCTCTTTCTCCTTTCCCCCACAATCAGAAAATCCTAGTTCTCAAAGACACCAGGGATGCCTAAATTAGAATGCTACAAGTACTTCTTTGCTTTACCCCACATTACATATGACATTTTCACCAGTTGTCATTATGACTACAGAAAATACTTTAAAATTTCTTTGTGTATTTCTGCCATGTCTTACAGTTATATCTACAGTGTCAGACCATAAAACCATTACATACTACACTTTCTCCTTTATGTACCTCCCTCTAGTCCCAGTTCTAGATGCAGAGATATTTTTAATGTTTATCACTACTCTATGTCAAATTGCCTACAGTCATCTTGATGGTCTGAAACTAGTTCTCTACAAGATTTCCCAAGAAGGGTTCATGAGAACAATTCCTCCCCTAGTTCTTACAAGTTAATGACAGCTTGTCTCCAGCCTTTATACTGAAGGCCAGTTTGGCTAGACTTAAAATTCTTGGCTTACCTTTTCTTGACTCATGGATGTCTTTCTGGGATGTTTTCCTTGTAAGGGTGTTATCCTGGTTCCTTATTTTTTCTTTTTCTTCTAATTTTGTATGGATTTCACATCAATGTTTTTCTTTTGCTTGTTTTTATAAAATTTTCTTGACCCTTTAGAGGGTATAACTTCAATTAGGTTTGCTAGATCACAGCCACAGAGCTCCACATAACTCAGTTTTGTTGTTGTTGCTTTTTGGAGAAGCATTCAAAACTACGGCAGCTAAAATCTAATCTGATAGAAAGCAGATCAGTAGTTTGAGGCCAAGGTTGAGGGTTGTAGTAGTAATTGTGACTCTGATGGAGCCCACAGGGACTTTTGGTGGGGGGTAATGAAAAGGTTCTATATCTTGATTACAGTGGTGGCTTTATACGGTACATATTGCTTTAAGTAAATTTTGCCTCAAAAATTAATTTAAAAAATGACGCTATAGAAACTTCCTTTTGGTATCTCCTGGCTCTATTCCCCTGCCCTATTTTTAACTGGACCCTTTTTTCCTTTGTCTTTACTGTTCCTGTCCTACTCAATTTGGACTGCATTCCTAGTAGTTTATTCTCAATATGGGACTTTGTCCTGGAATGGAACTTTAGCTGACTAATTTTGAGAGTTCATAGGGCTCTAATCTCTTCAGACCTTACTGCAAACTGCATATACTCATCCAAACTGGGGTGCATACCCATTTCTGGCTTCAGCTGCTGTATTAGTTAACTATTATTACATAACAAGTCACCACAAAACTAGCAGTTTAAAACAAAAATTACCTCAGTTTCTGTGGATCAGCAATTTGGAAGCAGCTTAGCTGGGTAGTTCTGGCTCATGATCTTTCTTGAGGTTTCAGTCAAGCTGTTGACCAGACCTACAGTCTCATCTAAAGGCTCAACTCGGGGAAGACCAACGGGCTGTCTGAATTCTCACAACATAACAGCTGGCTTCCACCAGAGGAAGTGATCTGAGAGAGCCCAAAATGGAAGCTTCCATAACCCAATCTCAGAAGTGGTATACCATCACTTCTGCCATATTCTACTGGTCACAAAGAGCAACCCTAATAAAATGTGGGAGGGAACTATGTTGTTGAGTACCAGGAAGAAGGAATTATTGGGGGTCATCTTAAAAGATGGCCACCATAGCTGCTACTCTCAGGTGAGATAGGTTGCTGAGGTAACTTACTATTTTGGAGTTCTTGGGTCAATCATATATCCTGTTACCCTCTTCTTCCTCTTGTAATAGTTACCAATACCGCACAGGTCTTGTAGCTTTCAGTTGTTTATCTCAGCAGCTATCTTGGTGTTTGTGGGAGATACCACATCACCCTAAATGTCTGTAGATACTGCCCTTAATTTTTGGATTAGATCTTTTCGTTCTATTTGTTTTTATAAGGATATCTAGGAAGATTAAAATCTATGCTGTTGCCCTCTTCCTAGAATCCCATCCATCCTTATATTTTCAACTTCTGTGATTTCATATTTAAGGAGATTTTCTTATAAGTAGCCTAAGAGTTTTGTTTTTATTTTAATCTAGTCTGTTGATCTTTGTCTTTATAATATTTAGTTCATATATAGTTAATATAATTGATGATATATTTGTTGCTACCATTTTACCATGTCTTCTATTTTATCTACCTTTTTGTCTTAGTCTTCTTGATTGCCTTCTTTTGTATTATTCTATTTCCACTCTTAATTTGCTAATATTTTATTAATTTTTAGTGGTTCTTAGAGAATGCACCATGCAAACCTGAAAAATCAATCTGCTTTACGTTTTACTTTCAGTACTTTCCTGATCACGTCAGAATCTCAAAGCTTCATTTACTAATCCCATCTTTCACATGGTTATCATGATTTTATTCTACACATATTTTAATCTTATTTTTTCAGTAGTCTATTTGTACTCAAATAGTTACCCTTCCTCTGTTCATAATTATTTCCTATATTTCCTTATTTCTATCTGAGATCATCTTCCTTCTGCTTAAAGAACTCCCTTTAGTATTTCTTTTAGTGCAAGTCTGTTGGTTGGTATTCTCTCAGGTGTGGTCTGACGTCTTTATTTTGGTTTCATTTTTGTAGTATATTTTCATTAAAAATGTATTTCTAAGTTGAGAACTTTTAAAGTTAGTGTTTTCAGATGCCATTCCACTGTCTTCTAGCTTACACTACTCCTGGTTAAAACTCAGCCGTCTTCCCTTTGATTCTACCTTTAGTTTTCAGCAGCCTTATTGCAATATGCCACTGTTTTCTTTTTAATTATCCTGCTTAGGAACTACAAAACTTCAATCTTCGACTGACGTCTTTTATCAGTTTTGGAAAATTCTAGCTATTACATTTTCAAATAGTTTTCACCCTACTCTCTTTTGGGGAACTACAAAAAGATGTAAACACACCTCTTCACAAAGTCCCACATATATAACAGTCTTTTCTGTATTATTTTCCATTATATTTTCAATGTTTTAGTTGGATATTTTTCATTGACTTGCCTTTGAGTTTATCCTATCTTCTGCTGTGTCTTATCTGCTGATAAACCAACCTAAGGAACTCTTAGTTGTAGAAACTGTATTTTTCACTTCTTATTCTCCATATGATTATTTTATAGATTCTAATTCTCAGTTGAAATTCTCTATCTTTTCAACTATTTTCTTAAGCATATTAATTATAATTACTTTAAAGTTCCTGCCTGATAATTTGATAAAGATCACTTATGACTCCATTTCTGTTATTGGTTTATCTTCTTCTGGTTTTTTATTATGTGGCCCTGTCTTTTGGTAGCACAGTATTTTTGATTCCATGGTAGATAGTGTATTTAAAACATTAGAGGTGGGCTTCCCTGATGGCACACTGGTTAAGAATCCACCTGCCAATGCAGGGGACATGGGTTCGAGCCCTGGTCTGGGAAGATCCCAGACCACAACGGAGCAACTAAGCCCGTGTGCCACAACTACTGAGGCTGCGCTCTAGAGCCCGTGAGCCACAACTACTGAGCCCGTGTGCCACAATTACTGAGGCTGCGCTCTAGAGCCCATGCTCCACAACAAGAGAAGCCACCACAATGAGAAGCCCGCGCACCACAACGAAGAGTAGCTCCCGCTCTCCGCAACTAGAGAAAGCCCGGGCACAGCAACGAAGACCCAATGCAGCCAAAAATAAAAGAATAAAATAAATAAATTTAAAAAAAGAAAGAAAAGCGTCAAAAAAAACACATTAGAGGCTTCAGACATTATCTTACCATTAAGAAGGTCCAATCTTCCTTCTGCTGGAGAGATACTACAGTGGTTTAACATTTTAATTAGCAACTCTGCTGAGGCAAGGCTGGTTTTTCAGCTTTGGTAACGTTTAGTCTATCTGTCTGCCTTAACCATCTACAGTTTTCAACTAAGAGCCTGTTGTATATTCTGTGGGTCCACTCCACCAGGGATCCCCAAATTCATGTTTGCCTTCTAAGACTGCTAAAAACTCCACTTTGTTTTTTACTTATGTTTTTAGTCTCCTGCCTAGGAAAACCCAGTATTTGGCAAAAGTCCTAAGAGAGCACAGGTTATATGCTTGAGGCATCCCACATATCTGCCAACAGCTCTGATTTCTTGTCCCTACACTGCCGCCAGTTGTTCAGTGAGGTTTGCCCTGTATCCATAATTAGCATAGTCCCCAGGGTAAAAAGCAACTACAAAAGCTAACTGTCAGGCTTCCCTGGTGGCGCAGCAGTTAAGAATCCGCCTGCCAATGCAGGAGACAGGGGTTTGAGCCCTGGTCCGGCAAGATCCCACATGCTGTGGAGCAACTAAGCCCGTGCGTCACAACCACTGAGCCTGTGCTCTAGAGTCCGCATGCCACAACTACTGAAGCCCACACGCCACATCTACTGCAGGCCGAGCACCAAAAGCCTGCGGCTCTGCAACGAGAGAGGCTACCGCAATGAGAAGTCTGCGCACTGCAACGAAGAGTGGCCCCTGCTCGCTGCAGCTAGAGAAGGCCCGCGCTCAGCAATGAAGACCCAATGCAGCCATAAATAAATAGATAGATAAATAAATAAATAAAATAAATTAAAAAAAAAAAAGCTAACTGCTTCCTAAGGTTCTTCCCTTTCCAGAGTCATACCCCTGGTAGTTCTCCTTACTTCTCTGCTGCCTTTCAGATGACAACTGTACTTGATCTGGCTATTCTAGTTGTTCTAGGTAAGAATGCTGATCTGCAGCCAGCTATTCCACTCCACCTGGAAAGAGAAACCTTCTATGGGCTTCAATAAAGTCACAAAATCAGACAGCTTAAAACTAAAATCACTTTTCCAGTCATTTATCATTTTAAGTTGAAGACTTACTACATCCATTTCCTCTTGACTAAACTAATGAAGGCATAGATCACAACCAAAACAGGTAGTCAATTCATTCCTTCAGGAAACACCCTATTTCACTGAAATCTAATAAACAATTGTAAAAATACACTATTTTATATACTACCAAAAAAGAAACTGGCCTGCAATGGGTCAGTATAAGAAGAACCCTCAAATAAAGTTGGGACACCAAATGAAAGCTAACAACTATAAGATATATTATTTTATGAAACCTCAAGCAAGAAAAAAGCCTGAGATGAGCAGTCTAAGAAGGACCCTCAAAGCTAGGACAACAAATGGCTTCTCTCATGTTGAAGAAAAATGGCAAATAAACCACCCTGCAGATACAGAAAATAAAGATGACTGTGTTTCAATATTACCCCTGGGTATAAGGAGAAAAAGTATCCCCTGAGAGTTGAACCACAGGCATACCTTGTGGTCTGCAGATATGAATTCATACTACCTGTGTGGTTTAAAAAAGCTCAAGCAGGAAATTTAACTTCAAGTTAGATGGCACTCCAAGGTGACTAGCAGAAGTAAACTCAAATATCTGAAAGAACCCAACTTTAGTCAGTCCAATAGCAATTTTAAGATACATCATAATTTCAGATGTTAAAATATGGAAAACCGTTAATTTCAGATTCTATGAAGTATTGTATTTACTGAACGTTTATTTTAACTAGTGCTTAGAACAGGGCCTGACACACAGGAGCGAACAACAACAACAAAAAAATCAAAGCATTAACATTCCAGTGGTATGCTTGGCAGAATAATAGGCCCCAAAGACATCTATGTCCTAAGCCCAGGAACCTGTGAATATGTTACCTTATATGGCAAAAGGGACTTTGTTAATGACCTTTAAATAGGATTATCTAGATAGGCCCAATGTAATCACAGGGGCCTTGAAAAGTAGAAAAGGGAAGAAGAAAGAGCCTGATGAAGATGTGACTACAAATGAACAGTCAAAGATACAATTTTGTTGGCTTTAAACATGGAGAAGTGGGCCGCGGGCCACAGGCCAAGGAATTGGGAGGCCCCTAAAATCTGAAAAAGGCAAGGAAGTCAATTTTCCTTCAGTCTCCAAAAAGGAACACATCCCTGCCGACACTGCTTTTAGCCCAGTGAAACTCATAAGATTTCTGACCTACAGAAGTGTAAAATAGTAAGTTCTATTATTTAAGCCACTAAGCCTGTGGTAATTTGTTATAGCAATAACAAGAAACTAATACAAGTAGGGCAAGAGAAAATAATAAATGTCAGGTGATAATCAGTATCATAAAGAAAAATAAGTTAGACTACGGGAGAATTCAATCATATACACACACACCTATGCCTGGTATCTGTCTGTCTGTATTGTTTTACATAGCGTGATCAAGAAAGTTGTCTTTCGAAGTGATATTTGAATAAAGAAATAAAACAAAAGACAAAGTAAGCCAAATGAATATCTGTGTGGAGCAGACCAGTCAGAGGAAACAGCATGTACAAAAGCTCTGAAACAGGAGCGTGTTTACATGATTAAGCAACACAAGGAGGCCAATATGGTTGGAATACAGTGAGCTTTGATTTATAACTTGATATGGACATCAAGTTCATAGTCTGTAAGAATGGTACATTCAATAATCAGATCACTAGAGATGGCATGATAAACAACTATGGATACAATTTAGTAAATAAAACCCTAAAAAATGACACAAAATACACTAAGTACATCCATAGTTTTAGTAAGGTTAAAATTTTTTTTTTGCTATAGGATTCAAATTCTACTTAGGAATATCTAATCTAGTATAATTTCATACAGTATTAA
This sequence comes from Tursiops truncatus, assembly GCF_011762595.2. Taxonomy (NCBI): domain Eukaryota; kingdom Metazoa; phylum Chordata; class Mammalia; order Artiodactyla; family Delphinidae; genus Tursiops; species Tursiops truncatus. The sequence goes on from NC_047039.1 coordinate 59,195,567, forward strand.
ATATACAAGAGTAAGTGACCAAAGTTTTGAAAAACTGATTTAAACCCTAGACTTCTGTTTTGAATTTTCTTCAAAGCTAAAATAGAAACAGAAAATGGCAAGCTAAAAATAGAATTTTGTTAACTAGAATTAGTTTAAGCATATTCACTTTTTGGTACTCACAAATTAAAAATTAGATACAAGCATGAACTTTAACTCCAAGTTCCCTTATCAAATCTCCAAGGCAGATTACAAATCATGTCCTCTGTTTCTTCCTTTGTACCTTCAATACAATAGAGAGGATCAAAGCCGAACGTTAGTTTTTTTGTAAATGTCTAGTATACGCCATGATCAAGTGGGATTTATCCCAAGGATGCAAGGATTTTTCAGTATCTGCAAATCAATCAATGTGATACACCACATCAACAAATTGAATAAAAACCATATGATCATCTCAACAGATGCAGAAAAAGCTTTTGACAAAATCCAACACACATTTATGATAAAAACTCTCCAGAAAGTGGGCATAGAGGGAATATACCTCAACACAATAAAGCCCATTTATAACAAACCTACAGCTAACATAGTACTCGGTGAAAAGCTGAAAGCATTTCCTCTAAGATCAGGAATGAGACAAGGATGTCCACTTTCACCACTTTTATTCAACATAGTTCTGGAAGTCCTAGCCACGACAATCAGAAAATAAAAGAAAATAAAAGGAATCCAAATTGGAAAAGAAGTAAAACTGTCACTGTCTGCAGATGACATGATACCATACACAGAAAATCCTAAAGGTGCTACCAGAAAATGACTAGAGCTAATCAATGAATTTGGTAAAGTTGCAGGCTACAAAATTAATATACAGACATCTGTTGCATTTCTATACACTAACAACAAAAGATCAGAAAGAGAAATTCAAGAAACTATCCCATTTACCATCGCATCAAAAAGAATAAAATACCTAGGAATAAACCTATCTAAGGAGGCAAAAGACCTGTACTCCGAAAACTGTACGATGCTGATGAAAGAAACAGAAGATGACAAACAGATGGAGAGATATATCATGTTCTTGGATTGGAAGAATCAATATTGTCAAAATGACTATACTACCCAAGGCAATCTACAGATTCAATGCAATCTCTATCAAATTACCAATGGCATTTCCATAGAACTAGAACAAAAAAAATTTTAAATTTGTATGGAGATACAAAAAACCCCGAATAGCCAAAGCAATCTTGAGAAAGAAAAATGGAGCTGGAGGAATCAGGCTCCCTGACTTCAGACTATACTGCAAAGCTATAGTCAACAAAACAGTAATGGTATTGGCACAAAAACAGAAATATAGAACAATGGAACAGGATAGAAAGCCCAGAAACAAACCCATGCACCTACGGTCAATTAATCTATGACAAAGGGGGCAAGAACATACAATGGAGAAAAGACAGTCTCTTCAGTAAATGGTGCCGGGAAAACTGGTCAGCTGCATGTAAAAACATGAAATTAGAACATTCTTTAACACCATACACAAAAATAAATGCAAAATGGATTAAAGACCTAAGTGTAAGACCAGATACTATAAAACTCGAGGAAAACGTAGGCAGAACACTCTTTGTGATAAATTGCAGCAAGATCTTTTTTAATCTGTCTCCTAGAGTAATGGAAATAAAAGCAAAAATAAACAAATGGGACCTAACTAAACTCAAAAGCTTTTGCATAGCCAAGAAACCATAAACAAAATGAAAAGACAACTCCCAGAATGGGAGAAAATATTTGCAAATAATTTGACGGCCAAGGGATTACTCTACAAAATTTACAAACAGCTCATGCAGCTCAATATCAAAAAACAAACACCCAATCAAAAAATGGGCAGAGGAACTGAACAGACATTTCTCCAAAGACATACAGATGGCCAAGAGGCACATGAAAAGATGCTCAATATTGCTACTTATTAGAGAAATGCAAATCAAAACTATAATGAGGTATCACCTCATACCAGTCAGAATGGCCAACATCAAAAACTTTACAAACAATAAATGCTGGAGAGGGTGTGGAGCACCCTACACTGCTGGTGGGAATGTAAATTGGTACAGCCACTATGGAGAACAGTATGGAGGTTCCTTAAAAAACTGAAAATAGAGCTACCATATGATCCAGCAATCCCACTCCTGGACACATATCTGGAGAAAACCATGGTCCAAAAGGATACATGCACCCCAATGTTCATTACAGTGCTGTTTACAATAGCCAAAACATGGAAGCAATCTAAATGTCCATTGACAGAGGAGTGGATAAAGAAGATGTGGTACATATATACAATGGAATATTACTCAGCCATTAAAAAGAATGAAATAATGCCATTTGCAGTAACATGGATGGACCTGGAGATTATCATACTAAGTGAAGTATAACACAAATATCAAATGATATCACTTATATGTGGAATCTAAAAAAAAATGATACAAATGAACTTATTTACAAAACAGAAATAGACTCACAGACTTAGAGAATGAACTTCCCAGGGGGGAAGGGTGGAGGGAGGGATAGATTGGGAGTTTGGGATTGACATGTACATGCTGCTATATTTAAAACAGATAACCAGCAAGGACCTACTATATAGCACAGGGCACTCTGCTCAATAATCTGCAATAACCTAAATGGGAAAAGAATTTGAAAGAGAATAGATACTTGTATATGTATAACTGAATCACTTTGCTGTACACCTGAAACTAACACAACGTTGTTAATCAAAAAGAATTTGTTAACTAGAATTAGACAGTTTAAGCATATTCACTTTTTGCTACTCACAAACTAAAAATTAGGAACAAGCATGAACTTTAACTCCCAGTTCCCTTATCAAATCTCAGAGGCAGATTAAAAATCATGTCCTCTATTTGCTTCTTCCATTGCACTTTCAATACAATAGAGAGTATCAAAGATGAAGGTTAGTTCTTTGTAAATGTATAGTAAAATTGATAAACCTTTGGTGAGATTAAATCACAAACTAAACTCAGGAATGAAAAAGGGAATAACATTAACAAAGACTATACAGGTTAAAGATGAGGCTATCCAAACTTATGACAATAAACTAAAATTAAAATAGGTTCCTAGAAAATTAAATCCTATTTCAAGAATAGAAAATCTGAATAGTTCTATAATCATTACAGAAATCAAAAAACCTTCTCACAAAGAAAACTCAGCCCCAAAGGACTTTACTGAGAAGTTTTAACATTCAAGCAAAGGACACAAAACTCTACCATAAAATAGAAAAATATTACAGCACACGATAATTTTATAAAACCAACGTAATTTGGAAAGGATAGCTAAGATAGGAAAGTTAATACACAAATTTCACTCATTAACCTAAATGCAAAAATCCTATACAAAATATTGTCAAACCAAATCCAGGAAAGCATACCTACAAAATACCCGTCAAACATTATAATTATTGGTAAAACTTTCAAAGAGATATCAGGAGAAAAAAAAGATGCCTGCTCTCACCACCTCCTTTCAGCAATGTACTAACAGGCAACTGGTGAATGAAGACAAAAGTTAGCAATCAAAGGAAAACTACAACACAAAAATGTCATAATTCACAGATTACAATTATAAAAATCCTGAAACAATCTACATGTGAATTAAAATTATTAACTCTAGTAAGGCTAATGGATCCAAAATCAAAGGTTACTTATATACCAGTAACAAAGAGAAAAATGAAATTTAAAAAGGATTTATAATAACAAGTGGTATCTGAGGTTAAATAAGGATAACAGACACATAAGATCAGACCTCTGGAGAGAATTATATCAGGCTGAACCATATAATGGCCAACATTCAAATATTTTGAATCTATAAAAACATTTCATATGGTTCCACCTAATAAAAACATGACAAAATCATAATAAAGACCTAAGTAAATGGAGAGAAATCACACCCATGGATTACATTTAATGGAGTACCTATCAAATTCCCAATGGTTTTTATGTAGAAATTACCAAAATGACTGGAAAACGCGAATGAAATTACACAGAGCTAAGAACAGAGAAGAACTATTGAAGCACAAGGTAGAAGACCTGCTCTGTCATATTATGAAAGCATGGAACTTATATAAGGACACTCAAAACAGACCAATGATACAGAATAGAGACCAGATGGATGCATCAAATATAAAGATATGTGGGGCTTCCCTGGAGGCACAGTGGTTGAGAGTCCACCTGCCGATGCAGGGGACAAGGGTTTGTGCCCCGGTCTGGGAAGTTCCCACATGCCGCGGAGCGGCTGGACCCGTGAGCCATGGCTGCTGGGCCTGCGCGTCCGGAGCCTGTGCTCCGCAATGGGAGAGGCCACAATAGTGAGAGGTCCGCATACCACACACACACACACACACACAAAAAGATATGTGATGAGGTGATATTGAAGATCAATGAGGGGAAAATGGGTTTTTCAATAAATGATACCAGGAAAAATGATTATTCATATGTATTAAGTCTAACCCTTACCTCACACTGTACAAAAAGACCTACTTCAAGTGGATTAAAGATCTAAAACAGGTAAATATTAAGCTTTTATAAGGTAATAATGGAGAATATCTTTATGTTTTCTGAGTAAAGTTTCTCCCCTCCACCCCACTCTATGTTTTATTGAGATATAATTGACATACCATTGTATAAGTTCAAGGTATACAACATAATGATTTGATATGTGTATATATTGACAATGATTACCACAAAAAGTTTAGTTAACATCCATCACCTCACATTTACAGTATTTTTTCCCTTGTGATGAAAACTTTAAAGATCTACTCTCTAAGCAGCTTTCAAATATACAGTACAGTATTGTTAACTATAGTTGCCATGCTGTATATTACATCCCTTGAACTTATATATCATATAACTGGAAGTTTGTACCTTTTGACCACCCTCACCTATCCCCAACCCTGACCAACCCCCAGTAGGTTTCTTAAAGCAAGACACAAAAAGTATAAGCATTAGGGAAAATTTTTGAGAAATTCAACCCCTTAAAATTACGACTACTACTCAAACATAGGGAAAAAAGATAAGCCACAGAATTGGAGTAGACATTTTCTCCACATGTAACTGAAATGGTCAAGTCTCTACTCTACTTTAGGAGTTCTCTAGAACTCCTAAAAATCAATGAGACAGACTACCTAATTAGCTACAACAACACACACCAATATTTGAAACAGGATCCTTACAAGATATATCCAAATTGCCAATAAACATAACGGTTCTCAATCTCATTAATAGTCAGGGAAATGTAAATCAAAGCCACAATGGAATACTATTATATACCCACCTGACTAGCAAAAACTCAAGCCTGACAAAAGTAAGTGTGGTTAAGAATGCAGAGCAATGGGAACTCTCATACTACTGTGGAAGTGCAATCTGGTACAACCACTTAAATATTTGGTCCTATCTATTAAAGTTAAAGATGCACAACTTCTACAAGCCAGCAATTCTACTTCTAGACAAGACACATCCTACAGAAACTAACACACATAAGCACCAGGAGAGAGGTATAATGTCATGGCAGCACTGCTTGTAACAGCCCCAAACTATCAACAGCAGAATATATTTATACTTTCCCTTTGGTTATTTATCCATTCTTTCCAGTGAAGGGAAAAGATTTCTAACAATGAAAAAAAATTCCCATCCACAAGCCACAGTGACTCCTTTTTGACTCTTGTATCCCTAACATGTCTAGTAAAAACCTAAATGACAGCAAACATAATCCTTTATAGGACAGTGTGTTTTACTTTGGGGATAGCCATCATATAATCGTTTTCTCATGAGCCAATATTTGCCTATCGATTATTTCCACTCAATCTTAGTTCTAGTCCCTAAAGCCAGAATGCTCCATTCTAACTGTATCTCATAATTACTCAGGAAAACATGTTTTAAATAGCAAGCTTTTTTAGCTCAATGTTATGAGTACTGTTATCTCTTCCCATTGTGTAAACATGCTTCTTTCCACTTCCTACACTCAAGAACATTATAAGAGTCCCTAGATAACTAATTTATGTAGATGCTTTCTCCTTTCCTTCATGATATGCATCCATATCAGAATTTCAGGTTGCTTAGAACTCTGTTAATTGTTACGTCCTTAGCCTGGCAATAGAATCACACTTGTGTTTGTACAAATTTCTGAAACTGTTTTCTAAAAGATAAGCTCACAATATTCTTTTTCTTTATCTTAGGAGTCAGCAAACTTTTCCCATGAAGGGTCAGAGAGTAAGTAGTTCAAGATTCTGTAAGCCTCATGTGCAACCACTCAACAATGCTGTTGAGCACACACACACAAAACCAGCCATGGCCAATACATAAATGGGGATCACTGTGTTCCAACAAAACTTTATTTTCATAAAACAGGTAGCCAGTGGGACATAGTTTACCAACCCCTGCTTTATATTATTAATCATAAGCAGATGCTTGATCTTAGATTTGTCACCTCCATGTTATAACAGATAGGATAATATATGTCCATTATATATATAATACATAATATATATAATCAGTTAACCAGAACTTGACAAGAATGTTAGTTTGGCTGCTTCCCTTAAGTAAAAGAAAACTGTCAGGGTCTTTCTAGTATCCCCAATGCTCAACACAACAAATGTACTTCTAATAATTCATTCTAAAGAAAAGAAATGCACAAAAACATATACACAAAGTTGCTTACTTAAACATTGTAATAAGAACTGGAAATACTTTTAACAGGCTTTTTAAAAAAGTAAATTAGTGACTATTTATCCAATACACTTCATTCAGAAGAACTGAACACAAAACGATGTTTACTATTTCCCCAAGTGTAAAAAGGTAGCTTTGAAACAATGCATAGTACTTTATCACCTGAAGGAAACATCTAAAAGTATTTCTTAAAGAATTAACAATGGAAATATCTGAGTAATGTGAAATCTTGGGTGACATTTTACATTTTGAATTGTCTTCATTAAGCTTGTTTTAAGTTCTTAAATTACTATAAAAGAAAATTTTTGCTACCTTGCAAGTCCAGCAGACAGCTGCCTAGGTAGACATTCACTGGTGTTGTATCAACATAGATCCTCATAGCAACCATAGCTATTGAAATGCTTTTGTATATTATTGGTTTAACCTAGGAGAATCCTGTGGGGTAGGCAAGAATTTCTCTAATAAGATATTCAATTATTTCCAAGGTGCTTTCAAATAATACCTCCAGCCTTAAAGTAGCAATGGAGATTTAAGGGCCATTCTTAATAAAAAATTCTCAAGAATTTATTAAGTTTTCTTCTATGGAAATTTCCATCTTTCATAGATTCCATCTTTTTTTTTTCTTTTTACTAAAGAACGTGTGCTTAATACCTAAAAATTACACTCAATTCAGTAATTAAATAGCATCAGTGAAGAGAATCTTACCCCAAGAAAACAGTCACACGAAGTTCCTTTTTGGTCCTTGAGATCGTCTTCAGTGTGGTAATTTCTGCATCAAACCAAAATCCTCTATTACTAGGACTTTCTACATTGTAATTAACCATGACCACATCACCGACATTTAGTTCATTCCATTTCAAAGTGGTTCTAGCTCGTGGTCGAAGATCCTTGACATTTATTTCTACAGTACCACTTTCCGGATATCTGAGAATAGAGAAAAAAGAATCACAGAACACTGCTTATGATTATCACCAAGGAAGACTAAAATTATATGCAACATGTATAAAAACCTAATCATATTATTCTTAATGGCACTTAAAGTAAATGATATTTATTCCTGATTTTAACTGCCAGAATAAACGAGTCTTGCTAAAATCTTAGTAAGTCATTCTTTGCTAGCTTAGGGATGGTGGTGGTGATAGGGAATAAAGAGTAGGGTAAGTAAAAAACCCAAGTTCTTCTTTTCCACATTTTCTTAACCCATGTTTAAAAATTACTTTAATAAGACTAGATGCTGACCTCCTCCTGAACTTGGAACCAGTTCATCAAGTTCTGCAATTTGCTTTACGCATAATAAGAACATAAACCTAGTACATTTTCAATGGCCTCCATTTTCCCAGAAAGAGAAAGATAAGATTTCAGTTCTTACATGTAGCTAGCTGCCTAGTAATGGCAAAATGAAAAAACAAGAGCAAAAAATCCTGGAATTTTGTATGTATCAGAAAGTAGAACCATGTGAAAAATCTAGCAGAATCTTGATCTTACTTGAATTTCTAAATGTAAACTTAAACCTAAACCTGACCCAAACTTAAAGCTTTACAAGGTTCCTCACTTTTTGGCCTAACATCTGGTATCCATAGGCCCAAAACAGCAATGTAACAGTCCACAATGGTTTCTATAAAATTAAGATCTGTTGCCTTTATGTATTGCTTGCTAAAAGAAATGAGTAATATCTGGTTCCTGCTCTTGGAAAACTCAATCTACTGGGAAAGGCCAAACTACTATAGCAGTGGTTCTCAAACCGGTGGTTCCATCTGTGAACATGCTATAAATGCAGACTCTTAGGCTCCACTTCTGATCTGACTCAGAAACGCCGGGAGTGAGGCCCAGTGATCTATTTTCACAAATCTTCTCAGAAATTCTCAAGCATACTCAAGTTTGATAAGCTACTGTGCTGCAGAAACACAAGAATAGTTAAATATCGTACGGTTCTGTGACAGCATTAACAATGTAGAAAACTAAGGGAAGAAACCATTAACCTTTAACCAACTGAGTGGCCTACTCAAAATTAAAGTGGGCCTGAAGTTGGAAGCAGCTCTAGCAGCTAGCCTTGGCTCTTCCAAATCAAACAAGTACTATACAGGCCTAGGACCCTCACAGTATATCTAACTCATTTATAATAAATGGATATTAACCCTGGGTAGAATTTTAATCAAGTTTCTTCAACTTTTAGTTAATTGGGGAAAGAAAATTCTCAGGATTAGCAAGCGGCCTCAGAAACGATCTGGTCCATTTACCCTCTCAGTACTATAATTCCCCTTTACCACAAGCCTCCCAAATAACCATGCAACCTCTGCTCGGATGGTAAGTGATGAGAGGCCAGCTTTAACCCTAAGAAAAACCATTCTGTCTTCACATAGCTCTGACATAGGAAAGAAAATATACTTGATACTGGATCAAAGATAAACACAGAATGAGTTCCATAGCTTAAGTGCCATGAAGAAATCTATATACTCTCTCCACGAAAGACCTAATCCTTGACAGTCTAAGTCTGTCACCCTGCCCTCCTCTATCTTCTAAGTATAAAACATTTCAAGTGAATTTCCTTCAACTTACATAAGGTTTTGAATCCTTTATCATACTGGTCTCTTCACTCAAAATATGTTCTATTTTCAACCTGCCTGGGTTTAAATTCCATTTTAGCTTCCTACTACCGTGTATCCTTGGGAAAGTTACTAAACTTCGCTGTTTTACATGTGTTTAGTTTACATATGACTACCTCTCATGTGTAAAACGTACCTAATGGTAACTACCTCATACGGCTGTTCTGAGAACTAAAATGGAGAAGACTTGTAACTAGGTATTTTAGGGCTTTTCTAAATCTAAAGTTGTGAATTTGTTTCCTGACTAAATATTCTTAAGGCCATAAAGGATAGAAAACTATTCTTTTAGATGAGATCCTTTTCTCAGCTGTATTGTGATTTTTACATCATGACATTATCATATATCCCTGTATGATTAACACAGTAAAAGAGCGTATTTCACTGGTAAAAAGCTCTCCACTTACCTATGATTGCCAAAATTAGATACCATGAAAGGAAATATTTGTAACAAACTTTTAAAATCATGTTTATTGGAGATGAGTTAAAATAAATCATTGCCTACATCAGAGCAAAGGAATTTAAGCTGTTTGCCCTGAAACTAAGTATGATTTCAGAATTAAAGAATTAGAACATATGAATACATCATCTTTATGTATACAGTAAGTGTGTAAAAGTCATGAAAGTGAAGTATACTTTTTCTAATGCTACCCAGAGATGATGTCAGTTGCTGTATAAAAAGATATAGAAGGGACCCAAAAACTACTTTTACCAAAGTCAAGAACACGCCCAGACTCAAATATCACTATTATTCTTTTCTTGGGCATCTTCATCTACACATATCTTAACATCACATAGAGTGATGACTCAGAAGCTCTGTTCTAACCCAAAATTCTCTCTTCAGATTCACATATCCAACTACATCTCTAACACGTATGCCTCAGGAGCACCTCAAATTTAAGAAATTCCCCCATCCCATAATCTGCTGATGCTCAATATTCTCTAAATTTTCATACTCCCAGAAACTGGAGTTATTCCCAATTCCTCCATCCAGTTACTAAGTCCTCCTTATGCTATATACTGTTAACACTTATTTAATGGAACTGTACCCTTAGTGAAGGCCTGCATTTCTCTGAGACTACTGTCAAGGCTAACACAACTCCCTGTCTTTAGGATTACACCTTAGACTTCATTATACTTTTGCCAAAGATTCTAAAACACAGGTCTGCTTAAAACATTTTGTGACACCTGATAACAATTTGTTCATAGGCTGTGGGAAAACAGGCATTCTTACATTGCTGATAGGAATACAAAGTGGTACTGTCTCCTTGTAGAGGGGAATTTGGCAATACACAGCAAAATTGCCTACATATTTACCTTTTGATCCAGGAATTCCACTTCTACGAATGTATCCCAAACGTTAAGTGACATAAAACCCCAGGAAAAGACACATACACAAGGCTATTTATAGCTGCACTATCTGTAACAGCAAGACTAGAAACAATCAAATGTCCATAATAGGAAACTACTTACTATATGATACAATTATATAATGGAATATTATTCTCCTGTAAAAAGGAATATGACATCTGCTATGGAGAGACATTAACTAAAAAAAAGACCAAGATGCAAACAGCATTTATGTGTGCTTTCTACCTAATGAGTGTGTGTGGAAATATGTACTTGTACATGTACATATATAAGTGTGTAGTATGTATTTGTGAGTATACAAATAATCACACATACATAATTTTGAGACAGAAGGATAAACAAAAACTCATTTAGTTACTACAAAAAGAGGTAAGAAATAGGATAGAAGGAACCAAGATGGACACTTTTTCTTAATGTACTTGTTTTGAAGTTTTACCTATAGGATCGTTTAATGTTTCACTTGATTTTTATAAAAACAGAATTTACAAAATGTGAGAAATCCCTAAAAACCAAAAGCAAAATTAAAAAAGTGCCTTAACTACTGAGAAATACCATTACAAATGACTTGAAAATACACTAACTATACATTATTAGTGGGGTTATATCCATTTACTAAGGACAAAGTAAAAAACATACCAACTTTTCACTAATCATATTGTTTGCAATATTGGTACTGTTAGTCTGAAACCATCATATGAGTAGAATAAAACAAGTCAGTGGTGACATTAATAGAAACCGTGATTTTCAAGGTAAGAGAAAAAATAAGAGATTAAGGATATTAAATGATAATCCCGCAACTCTAAAATTAATTGGAAATATCAATACAAACATTTCCTAGCTGTTTCCAATGTTATGACCTAGAAACATGATCAAAACAAGTATCAATGAACAGCTGACTATACGCTCTTACAAAAAGAACTAGGGCTCCTTAAAGAAATGGCTGAATCCAGGCCTGGGCAGGAAATAGAAGAGCTTGGGACTTCCTATTGTACCTGAATGCAAAGAAACCCTCATTATGTCAGGTTCAACCTGAAGGAGCCTCCACAGGCCAGAGACGAGACAATCTGGGCACCAAAAAGAACTGAGTTAGAGTAAAACAAGTATTAAAATCCATTAGTTCATAATAAGACTTAGTAAAAATCTCACTGACCAACCTCTGGAGGATGCTAGGGAATTTATTCATTCTGAACACTGAAAAAGTTCAAGAATCAATAGTTTATCCTACCTTTTGTATATAACCAACTGCTTGTTGAGGAATGCTCCTTATGAAAAAATTATAGCTAATAAATGAAGGAGAGAATGAGGTATCACTACTTTTACTACATTTCATAAAATAGTGGCTGTAGGTAAAGATTAATGGTTACTAAAACTAGCAAAAGCTGGCAGCAAATTTCACAATGGATGTATCAGGCAGACAACACCCAAATCTTACAACAAAAAAAGAAAGAAGCAGGTATTATGTGCCTCCCAATGCCATGTAATAGGTAAATAAATACCATCTCTAAACTAGTTTTAACAAATAAGGAAATTTAAAACAATCAAGCCTCTAAGTACAGTCGTCCCTCCATACTCATGGGTTCTGCATCCAGAGTCAACCAACCACTGACTGAAAATATTCAGAAAAAAATTCCAGAAAGTTCCAAAAGGCAGTTCAATTTGCCAAGCTCAAGCAACTATTTATATAGCATTTACATTGTATTAGGTATTATAAGTAATCTGACATGATTTAAAGTATACAAGAGGATATGCATAGGTTATATGCAAATATGCCATTTTATATAAGGGACTTGAGCGTCCATGGATTTTGGTATGCGTGGAGGTCCTGGAACCTATCCCCCATGGATACCAAGGGAAGACTGTATAAACTTTCAGGAAACTAACAGTAACAGAGGAACATGTTAAATACCACTACAGAAATGTAATCAGTAAAGTTCAGACTGTGGGAAAACTGAATAAACTGTCACTTGTACAAATAAATAGCAAGGAAGAAAGAATAGGGGAAACCTGTAGGTTGAGACTTAACCTATCAACTACATGCAATGGGTGGATCTTAATCTTGATCCTTATCTGTAAATCCCAAGTATATTTTTAAAAAATAAGTCAGTCTGAACATTGACTGGTTATTTGACTTTAAGGAATTATTGTAAATTTCGTGTGGATTTTTTTTTTTAATGCTTTAGGGTCCCCATCCCAGGATCAGTGACTCATTCTCACAGGAGAGCACATAGTTCTTCCCATGGCTATGATTTACTACAATGAAAGGATACAAAGCAAATTCAGCAAAGGAAAAAGGCACATGGAATCAAGTCTAGAGGAAACCAGGTGCAAGCTCAAGGAGTCCGCTCCCAGTAGTCACACAAAATGTGCTTAATATGTCCAGAATACGACAACATGTGTGTAATGTTACTACCAGGGGTATACAGTGAAGAATGCTCAAGATTTTTATTAGGGATTCATCACATCAGCACTCAATGTCTAGCACATACCAAAATTCCAGACTCCCAGAAGCAGGTGTTCGGCATAAATAATATATTTTTTTGCAGAGTTTGTGCAGAGTGAACCATTTTTATCAAGGAATGATGAGAATCCTCCTGAAAGTTAAGTTCCCCAACACCAGCCAAAGGTCAACCACACACAGACCTTTTAAAGAGTAGTAAATCAGGCTTCCCTGGTGGCGCAGTGGTTGAGAGTCCACCTGCCGATGCAGGGGACACGGGTTCGTGTCCCGGTCCAGGAAGATCCCACATGCCGCAGACCGGCTCGGCCCGTGAGCCATGGCCGTTGAGCCTGCGCGTCCGGAGCCTGTGCCCCGCAACGGGAGAGGCCACAACAGGGAGAGGCCCACATACCGCAAAAAACAAACAAACAAACAAAAAACAAGAGTAGTAAATCTCTGGCCTGATGTTAGCTGTCTTCTGCACACTTTAAAAAGAATCCTTTTAGAGTATTCAACTGAGAAAAAAGATGTCAAGATCAGGATGAACCTACGAAAAATAGAAAGAGTAGGACTAGGAAGCAATAGCCCTTAGACCACGATGCTGTCTTTCACTTTGAAAGGAGAGGAAAAGAGGGTTGAGAAAGAGAAACATGAGAGTGTGATACAAACAAAATCTTCGCCAATCCAATCGTGAGCTCTGGAGCAATGTTGGGCATAATTGCCAGGCCCTAGAACTGCTGCCACACTTAGTCACCAGCTGGAGGATGCCAAGAAAGAGTGTGGCTTTGGCTCAAACACTGTCACAGATATCAAAAGTGCTGTGGCTAAAAGTTATCAGTTAACTGCATTCATTCCTTGCAGGTCAGCAAGTTCTGTCTTGAAGATCTGAGCACTGTGCCCACCACAACTGCTAAGGCTATTTTTGGTTGAAAAAACTTAAGATTTGGGACTTGCTTCAAAATAATCCAGTGGTGGTGCTTGGGGATGCTGGTACGGATTAAACAAGATTGGCCAGGAGTTCATAATGATTGAAGCTAGGTGATGAGTTCTTTCTCTCAACCTCTGCATAAGTTTAAAGATTTCTACAATAAAAAATAAAATGCTCTGCGCTTCAAGTTAAAATCCAAACAAAAGGCTCTTCCCACTTTTTGAAGTTTTCCCACAAGAGTACAAAACTCTAAGTTAACATTCAAGGCTTACAGTGAGGACACGCAGCCTCCTGCCCCAGTCCACCACACTGATTTCTATTCCCCCGATGTAACTGTTTAACTTTTAGCTATTTCTTTTATTTTCCAGCATATTTTAAAGTAACATGCTTACACATTGCTTTTTACTTCCAACTGTTATTCTACCCATCCCTGATGTACAGCTCATTTGCCTCTATCTCTTCTTCCTTATAATTACTAACACAAGGCACTGCTCTAAGTGTTAACGTATTTACCTCTTAGGATAGAGGGAGGCACTATTCTATCCCCGTTTTACAGATATGGCACAGAAGTTAACTTACTTGGACAGGAGTAAGAAGCAGAGACATGACTCAAACTCTGATCACCTGGCTCTAGGACTTATAATCTTGCAGGGATTGACAAAATTTCTTGCTCTTAAGCATGTTATACAAACCAAGTTGTTCGTAAAAATCAGTATTTTTTACAATTTTTTTTTTACATGTTGACTAAATAAGTGTTCATAGCTAACTAATGAAGTATGCTTTAATTATAAATCCTTTCCTTCACAACTTTGTTTTCTGTTGAGTACTTAACCCTTCTTTTTGGTTGCTACTTGCTTAATTTTCCATGTACATATTAATTATCCCCATTCTGCCACAGGTGTTAAAACTCTTCTACGTTCAGACATTTCAGGTACTCTACTAGTGTTCTGGGTTGCAAAACATCTTCTAGAGACCTCTGTCCTATTCTAATCTGGAAAACTTGCTCTTCAGGCTTAGACCTGTTCCACAGCTGTCATGCTGGGATCTCCTTTCATTACTTCCTGTGTTGAATCCTATTTCCTGAATACCATGTTTTCCTCTTTCTTGATTTAAGCCTTGAGTGGGGTAGAAGTGATTAAAATGCTCTTTCATATAAATAAACCAATCCTCTTCTCCTCAGTTTTATTCCATATGCCTACGTCCAAAGTGCCTGGTAAATCCAAGGTCTGAACCTTCCAAAGGTTCTTCGATGTCAATTTACTTGCTTGTTGTTGGCTTATCCTTAGGTTTCAGCTTTTTCTGGCCTAAGTTACGCATCATTTACCCATTAGCTTCTTACCTTCCAAAATTTTGTTGCTTTCTCTTCTGTGTCTTACTTCTATCATATTTTTTGTCCTCGGGGGTTTACGCATTTATTCTTTTACTGTCTTCTAGGAGGGTGTAAGAAGGAGTGAAGACAAACATGCAACTTAATCTGCCATGTTTAACTTGAAATCTTTATTCACCTTTAGTTTCATTTCTTACTACTCACCACGTATCTCCTACACTCCAGCCATACTAATCTACCCTTAGGTAACCCTGTATTTTGTACCTCCTTATCCTTGGTATCCTGTGGCTCTCCTTCAGGAATACAGAAGTATCTTCTCTACCTTATAATCTCAGAACTTTACTCTAAAAGCTAGTTGTACATTTTTCTATCACAGAACTTAACACTACAAAATAGCAAGTTTTCATTGAGAAGCAGATACCACGTTCAAACTTTAGGGTGTTTGGGATATACCAGGCCTACAGATGTTTGGAAACATGCAACTCATTAAATAGAAAAATCTTTTGTATAACTAAAGCTCTTAATAAAATGTAATAAACTGTGACCACTGTGTTTTATGGTAGTTAAGTGGGAACAAAGAATTCTATACAGAGATAATAAGAAAAAGGCGTTTTAAAGATTATGTTTTTGGATTTCTTAAAACGAAGAAACTTGTAGTTAGCTCCAGTTACTTATACAAGTACACAAGAGAAAGTCTTTTTAAGTATAGGCAGCCTCCAACACAGCATTCCCTGCCTCCCATGAAGTCTAATGTACGGCTGAAGATAACCACTGCAAATTCTACAAATTGGTCCAAGTGCTGACTTCTTCCAGCATTTGCACTGGTGAAAACTGCAGGAGACTGAAACATTTTGGGAAGTGTTAGAAGCTTGAAAAACTTCTAAAACAGGGCTCAAGATATCCCCAAAGACCGGAAGCAGAGAAGAAGGAACATACTGAAGCTGACTACACTGTGCCAAGAGCCAACATACAGCTATGGAAGGATAAGACTAGGGTCCTTTTTTTCTCTTATTCTACATGACCTTCTGTTCTTAGAACCTGAAGTCAAGGTATTACCCCAAATACAGGTATAAGTTTATTCTAGTTAGCTACTCTGCATCTTTGAGAATTTAGAAACACTTTGGTGTTATAAAGTCTACATTCTCAGATAAGCCTTAAATATCCTTAAGCTTGTTTTTCCCAGTAACATTTTCATTGCTCCAAATACTCTTTAGATGTCTTTTAGAGATATCCTTCAGAGTACATGCTTTTGATTATCCTGAACTATGTGACATTTTAGCAAAAACCAATTGTGTTTTCAATTAACAAATCATTGAGTAAAACCTGGGGAATTAAATTTCAGGGAAATTGATTAAGCACAATTTTTAAAACAGGTTTGTTATAAAATAGTAAAAGTACATTTCCTTAGGTGACTTGTAAGCTAACTAAGCATTTTAGAAGACTCAAACAGTATTAAGCAAAGCACTATCACTGAAACCTTCCTTCAAAACATGGCTTCCTGGTGTTAAAATGCTTAAATAAGGACAACATTCACCTGGAGGCATGTTCTAGTTTAGCAAATCTTTAATGTCATACTACATGCAAAAAGAAAGCATTTCTTAATCTAACAGATGACCTTACTCAGTTTCACACCTTAAATGTAAAGCTTACTCACAGACAAAAATAACTTACTTAAAACTGCTTACAGTAGGACTTTACATATTACATGGAAATATATCTCACTTGTACAACATGTTAACAATGGTGTATAACTGTTTTAATAGAGGAAACAATGTAATCAGGTTAAAAGATACCTATGCCAAAGATAAATTATTTAAGAGTACTTACCAAAATAACCTGGCTTTATTAATAAATGAAAAGCAGAAAATTTGACTATTATTACTGGATACGTTTCAAGGTTATTAGGGGAAAAAAAGAACATGGTCAAGTAGGTATTTACAGATGAGGAAATTAAAGGTGAATGAGTTCAAAGAAAACAAAGCAAAAAACTCAACCAAAGACCTAGAATTCAAAGCAAATTCTGATTCTAATGACTAAAACTATACAGCCTATAAGAGAACCAATGCTCTGTATACTTAATAGGCTCCTGGCTGCTTTCTGAAAAGCGGATTCCTGGGCTCTACCCCAGGCCCACCCAATGCAGGGAGTGGGGGTGGGATCTGGTATCCCCCAGTAATCTGCATTATAAATACCGTACCTGGGTGAATCAGCAGTGTTGCTGACCATCGTTTTGAGAAACACTAATGTATAAATTTGAAAAGGTGACATCAATTGATAATCTGTAGTCATTTTAACTGATACCTGTAGTCATTTTTCTAAGCACCAAGTGATCTTTTAACACAAGAGAAGAGCAACAATAAAGTCAAAGATCTAACTTCTTCTGCCCTCCTTTTGATTATCATCCATTTAGAACACTGCAAGTCATAGAAAGAGGAAATATTCTAAGTCTTTGGCAAACATGTCAGTAACAACCAAAAAACAATGGGGAGACTGGTCACTGCACCAGGGTTCTGAAACTAAACCTCTCATTTATAGCTCCCTACTCAAGATCAACATGACACTCTGATCTGATTTTTTTAAATCTTATTCCTTTTCTCCCATGAAAACCCAGACATCATTAAAACATTTTTGGGATTCCTTTAGAAATAGATCACATCAATACATTCAAGAAAATCAGTTTTGTTACTTTATAGAACAGCAACTTTTATCTAAAAATACCACTTGATTTTTTTCAGAATTGGCTCACTGACTTCTATTTGCAGTAGCCATAATTAAGAATACTCAAAAGCATGCACCACAAGCTTAGAACAGCTCAAAAAATCTTAAGAGAATGCTGGCAGCAATGACAACATTATCCTAAGACGTTCGCCAGAAGAGCTTTTAATTGTAGCCTAGCGTAAGTTACCCTCCAAGTTCTAAGTGATGCTATGACATTTCCATTTGATCTCAATCTCGTGGTAGAACCTTGACACGCTGTTAAAAGCAGCAGTTTAACCTATTTGGTTTAAAAATCCTTTGAATACTAGCGAGCTATGCATTTTCCTTACAGAAAAAGGCACACAGGTGTTTACTGATTTAAGGTTTCTGTTCTGTGACAGATAACTGGAGAGAATGATAGAAATTTTTTAAATATGCAAACGTAACTGCTTTATAATATTTTATATATACTTATTTATACATTAAGGTATTTTATAAGCATGCTTCT
Source organism: Tursiops truncatus (assembly GCF_011762595.2). Classification (NCBI taxonomy): domain Eukaryota; kingdom Metazoa; phylum Chordata; class Mammalia; order Artiodactyla; family Delphinidae; genus Tursiops; species Tursiops truncatus. The sequence goes on from NC_047039.1 coordinate 59,214,118, forward strand.
CTCAAAATGAGAGGTAGTATGGTAGAGTGGTTCTAAGTATGTGCTCTTCTGAATCTCAGTCTACCACTTATCACCTATTCAATACTAGGTATATTAACTTCTCTAAGTCTCAGTTATTCCCTCTTTACACTTAGAAAAGTATCCACTTCATTGATTGTTTAATGAGGATTACATGAGATAATCCAGGAAAAGTACTTGTATAGTGCCTGGCACATAGTGTTGTTTTAACAAGAGAATTATTGAACCATGCTTTAAAAAGCGTACTTCAGAATAATTTACTAAAAAGTCAAAACAAAAAGAGTTTGTTTCTGAGGTAAACTGACATTTCTATTTGAAATGTGAACAATATGGAGCATGAGAGATTATATAAGTAGTTTTCATGTCACTATGAAAACTCTCTCATGTTTAAAGATTTCAACTTTGCCTAGCCATAGACAATTCACTACGATATGATACAGAAATAAAATAACTTTCATAAGCATTTTCCCTCTTTATATATATACTTCCTTGTTCAAACTACTATGTGTTTTCTAGCTTACATTTCTCTTTATAGAAATCAGCTCCAATTTATAAATCAAGGTCTCTAAATTAGAACACTAAATTTAATAAAGCAATTTAAAAAAGCAAGTCACTAACAAGACTAGTATTCCCAAATTCACTTTTAACTGACCTGTAAATGTACCTGTTGAATACTTAGAAGAAGGTATATGGGGAGATTCTGAGATCTAGTTTAACCCTAAGTCCAATTCAGAAGGCTTGTCTTAGAACGACTGACTTGATGCATTTAAGAGTCTAATTCAAAGGAAAGCCAGAACTAGATCTCAGAATATTCAACTACTACAGAGTATTTTCCCCCACTCAAGAATTTACCAATACTTAACGGTTGATGGAGCAGACAGAAGAAATAAAGAATACTTTTTAAACAGTGGTTCTGGAGCTAATTCTGCAACTACTACTCCCATGTTAACCTTTCCTTTTATATGGTCTGGGTTGGGGTTTGAGTTCTTAAGAGGAAGTGCAAGTTTGGGGAATTCAGAGAAATTATCAAGTCAAAAGAAACATTATGTGAATGATAATATACTAAAATTGCCACAAAACTCAAAACAGAATATTTCAATTGGTTAAAAAGGAAAAAAAAGAATGTACCAATACATCATAAAAGATAAATTCTCCACAAACACATGATGGATACTGCTTTCTATGTTAGCCAAGGTACAGATAAAGACTGCATAGTGGAAAATGGTCCCTCATTTAAATGATACAGATCATTTAGCTGGAATGAAATATAATTTCTTTTAGAAAAAGACTTAACTAATCCTTTATGTATATGGAAACGAAATGGAAAAATCAACAAGCCATAAGCCACCTATACCGGTACTAAAATAAAGATGAATACTCAGATTCCTCAGGTATTGTATATCATCTCCAGCCTTTAATGTATTTACTATGTTTAAATTGTCATATCAACCCCTTTCCCCCATATTGGTTCTTAGTAGCAACTGATAAGGCTGTACAAAAGGGAATCAGTGAGTGGTTCTTAAACTTGAGTATACATATTAACCACCCAGAGGACTTATTAAAACACAGACTGCAGGGCCACCTTCAGACAGCGATTCATTACATCTGTAGTAAGTACAAAAACTTGGATTTCTAACAAGTAATGTTGATGTTCCTGGACAGGACTATACTTTGAGAACCGCTAGTCTAAGGCAGTGGTTCTCAACCATGGCTACACATTAGAATCACAGAGGAACTTTTGAGACAGCAATCCCCTGAGGTCCCAAAGATCAATCATACAAGAAGTTATGGAGGTGGGTCCTAGGCACTGATATTTTTAAAGCTTCCTAGACAACTAATGTGTAGCTAGGGTTGAGAACCGCTAGTCTAATTAAGAGGAATCTAAACCAAATCCACTAAGAACAGATGTTTCTTAGTACAGAAGCAGGGTAAGGAATTAAGCCTTTATCTGTTCATAAAGCAGCCAAATGATGAGTAAAGATTAAATTCAGTAGTGTGGCCTCAGTTGCTTACATACCCAGGGTTTAACTCAAAGTTGTATGAGTGCTGTCTGCTTTAAAACCCAGGCCAAGTCTAAAGCAAGTCTTTAGGTCATACAAAATGGTTGACCTTTGAAGTTATGTAGGCTATTACCAATTACATGTACCATGTTTAAGGCAGAATGGCAATAATGCATATTGGTTAACCCTTAAGCTCTGGAGTCAGACAATTTAACAGATGTTACCTCTGGCAAGTTATGTAAGTAAGCCATGGTCTCTTCATATGGAAGTTAATGTAACTAACATTATAGTTATTGTAACGATTACATGAGCATTCATGTAAGAAGTTAGCTCAGAGTCTGGCACATGAGAGTTAATGTAATTAAATTGCTGTAAGCTATGCTATAGACATATTAACCTACCAGAAACACTAAGGCAATGATTGCCCCTTTCCCAGTCTACTTGCCTATAAGTCAAGATCATGGCTCATCACCACAATTAGCTTCAGGATCTCTACTCTCACAAGACTGCAGTCACAGATTTGTGAATTTAGATGTTCAGGACCCTTAAAATTTTTAAACCTTACGTAACTACAGAAAGTAACTAATGGGAATAAAGACATCTTTTAGAAAGCTATGGAAATATACAGTACAAGCTTACTATGAAATAAGGGAAAATTTGATGTTCTTTTTCTTTAATTGACCATTTAACCACTCCACGGGTTTATAATTGCCTATATTACCTTGACATTTGCTCATTTCTGAATCCCCTTCCCTTTTGTTTTCTGCCCAAAATACCACTAAAAACAAAAGTTTCAAGCAGGCATAGTCATTCCCCAATAAACACACTTTAGTGGTGTGATCATTTTGTGATGTATAGAAATATTGAATCACTATGCTGTACACCTGTAGCTAACATAATGTTGTAGGTTAATTATACCTCTTATACTATAGGATGGTTCTAATCAAAGTTTTGGTGAGGGTGTGGAGAAATTGGAACCCTCATACACAACTCATGGGAATGTAAAATGGTGCAGCCACTTTGGAAACAAGTCTGGTAGTTCTTCCCAAGGTTAAACATAACTGCCATACAACCCAGCAATCTTGCTGCCACATACATGCCAAAAAACTAAAACAAATGCCTACACAAAAAAAATAGTACATGAAGGTTCCTAGCAGCAAAAAGTAGAAAACACCAGTGTCCATAAACTGATAAATAAACAGTGGTAATATGGAGCATTATTTGACAATAAAGGAATATGGTACTGATATAAGCTCCAACATGGATGAACCTTGAAACATTATGCTAAGTGAAAAAAGCCAGTCACAAAAGACCACATGTTATAGGATTCCACTTATATGCAATGTCCAGAATAGGTAAATCCAGAGTCAGAAGATTCCCGATTGCCTATGGCTGAGAGGGGTTGGGGGAAGGGCTGGTGGGGGTAGGGAAACAGGGAGTGACTGCTAATGGGTAAGGGGTTTGTGGAAGACCAAAATGTTCTAAATTAGATTGTGGTGACTGTTGCACAGTTCTGTTAATATACTAAAAAAAAAACATTGAATTTTACACTTTAAATGGGCGAATTGAATGCTATGTGAATTATACCTTAATAAAGCTGCTTTTAAGAAGTTAAAACTTTACAGAAGATTTAAGAATCCGTTGGAATCTAAATCTCTAAAGTCTAGATTTAATATTTGTACTGCTAGCTCTTTCTCCCAAAGTACTTACTGGATTGGTTTAATCCTAAAAATACACAGCCCTTGCTAAGGCAAGGGTGATGACAGATGAATAGTACAGAATAGCCATCATGAAAAAACAAAACAGAACAAACCCACATATATGTTCTTTGTAGCAGGCACTTCGATGTTAACTCCACAATTTTGCTTTATATTATTTGCAGTAGGAAGCTCTCAATTCAGTCTATATTCATCAAGGAATCTATAGAAAAGGGACCCCTGAAAACAGTAAAACTCTTAAACCTTAAAACATTTCAAACAGATCTCTTAACATAACCTGCTTTTTATGCACTCAGAATATTTATATCCATAATTTTGAGAGGAAAAATGGAATAAGGTTAGCAAACAAATGATTTCACTAAGATTCTAGAACAATGTCAACTACTAGATTTGGCTTTTGGGAGTGTTGTTTTGTGGAACACATCTACCTAATAAGTAACATTATAAATTTTAATACGTATCACTTCTCACAGATTAAAAATTGTTTTAACTATGCTGACTGGAGTGGGGATTGAAGATGCAGAGTAGTATACCTACTTAATCTTGTTCTGAGACAGCAATGCTTTTAATGAAATTCATTTCAAAGACTGAGAATTCATTTAGCCTGGTTAATATATTAGGACCTGTAGGTCACTACAAAAGTAACCTTTGAACAGTGCCATTTTAAACTGACAAACACTGCAAATCCCAGAAGAATTCCTTGAACGGGTTTCCTTGGTCCCATGTACAATACCTCTCTGCACTGGCTAAATGACAGGCTGTTCAAAACGCACTCGCACTGCTGCACTCAGAGTTTGGAGACAATTAAGCAGATTACTTTCAACTTTATGAGAAAAATGAAGTTAATTCATTGAGAGAAATGACAGATTTAGAATCATAAATGGAATGGGATGGCAGCCTTATGTACTTAAAGTCTATTAAGTACAAAAAAATTGTCTGACAAATACTGTTTTGGAAGTAAAAATTAGAGTGATTGGATTAATGACCTCTAACTTTATTTCCCTTTGCAATGTAACATTTCTAGTAATTCCCCCTGTCTAAGGTTGAAGATAGCCAACGCTTGTTTTTGTCTCCTTCTCAGTGCAGACCATTCTCTATCTTTAGAGATTTGACTGGTAGGAAGTTTATGTTATCCTGAAACCTACCTTCTATGTTGTACAGAACTTTCACCCAGAGCTTTTAAAATATGAAAGCTATCTTGATCCCAGTCTTTTCAATGTAAATACTTAGTTCTTTTAGCTATTCTTCATGTTGATTTTACATTTTGACCTCTACTCTAAAGATGCACCATGTCCTGTTGGTATTATTCTTAAAGTACGAAGATGGAAAACAATATTCCAAGTAGAGAATAACCAGGCCAGTAAAACGGTAGCACCACCAGTCTTGTTCTAGATATCTTACTTCTAATAAAACATCCTACAGTGTAACTATTTGATAGCTACATTCTATTAACTAAGTTGGAGCTTACTACTCAATAAGAATCTATTACTACTGCTAAGCCATATACTCCACAATCTGTCTTCAATGCATCCTCCGTCCAAGAATGTGAGAACTTGTTTAATAAGTTATTGAAATTAACATGAACTTGACTATAGTTTTTAACTTTTCTGATAACCGTGACGAAAGAAACTTTAACAGGATTCTTTATCACATCCATATGGGATCATGATTTTTTCTAGATGCTTATAACAGCCTTTTGTTATCTGGGACTCTTATCCAGAAACTCAACTATTTTATTTATTTCATACTTTACTCTGTATAGTCCTTTTCTCTTTTTGAAGATATGAATGACATTTACTAAGCTTCTGATATCTTACGTCTCAAAGAAAGTTCAGCTACCATATCTTTAAGTTGCCAACACTGAAACAATTCCATCATGTAAAATTATTTTGGACAGATAATTTTAGTCTTCTCATGCATGTTGGGTTTAGACCAACATTCATTCTAATCAAGACAAACTTCTTCATTAAAAAATAACCAAATAAACACTAAGATACTGTGATTTATGTTCTAACATTGTACCAAACTCAGGTCTATCCCTTGGAAAGTCTTATTCCAAAACCAACTAAGAGCCCCTAAAACTGTAAAAAATTTAATAAGCCTTAGTTTACTTAGTGTTTAAAGCTTCTTACCCTATTTCTACACTGTGCCATTCTATACAATTTTTCTTGGGGGGGGGGCCAAATAATAACTCCTTTATTGGCCAGAATCAGGTCCCAGGTAGCAGGTTTCTGAGTTATTTCTTCTTTTCTCCAAGAAATAGAATAAAAACTTGAAGCAAATCAAGAACTCCACTTGTTGACAGCCGATATACAGATAGCTTAAATCCTCCACTCTTGCCTCTTTGCCATGGTATTCATAAACCCAGACACTGGTTACTATTAACACATCAACTCCAATCCCTTTCTATCCCAGGCTCGATTTACCAATATTGCCAGTCCTGGCCAATCCAAGATATTAATACCCATGCTAGTTGTTGCTTCTATTATCATCTACTATGGTAAAAAACAGTATGACTGCACATTTGAAATAAGCCACGTTGGCAAGTTAACTAAAACCATAAGAAGTATCAGAAAAGATGAAAGGGATCTACTTTTGACCCCTTTCCAGGTATCCTGGAAATCTGAGTTGACACCAGTCTTTTATACCATTTTTGCTAAGAAAAATCAAAACCATTTTAGGATCTTGAACTCACACCTGATAACGATTTGGTTTCATACTTTCTATACATATTAAAATATCACTTGAATGAAGACAAAGATCATTTAGTGTTGAATAAACATTAAATCTTTCCCCATAGTAACTTTTGTACTAGGATTTTGAAAATAGGTAAGGAAAATAATTCAGTGTTAAAGTCTAAGCCCTCAAAGCAAGTTCTTAATACTGTTTTCACATGAACATTTAAAAACATTTTGTTGTATAAAATGGATGACTAATAAGAACCTGCTGTATAAAAAAAATAAATTAAATAAAATTCAAAAAAAATTTTTTTGTTGGGAGAGGGGGATTGGGAAGTGATTGCCGGGCATATAGTTTTTTGGGGGGAAAATAAAAATGTTCTAAGAGTAGTGTGTGATAATGCACAATCCTATGAATATATTAAAAACAGTGAATTGTACCCTTTAAATGTATAAATTTTATGTGAATTATCCCAATAATAGCTTTTAGAAAATATTTCAACCTCATTCTAAAGGCTATTACAGGGATTTCCCTGGCTGTCTGATGGTTGAGACTCCGCACTTCCACTGCAGGGGGCGTGGGTTCGATCCCTGGTTGGGGAACTAGGATCCCACATGCCCCACGGCGTGGCCAAGATAAATAAATAAATGAATGAATGCTATTACATTACACACTGTTATATACTTTCTAGAATATTATTAAAATACATAGCAAAAACCCTAATAGAGGACCAGACAAAGAGAAACCCTTACATATTAAATTAAGCCAGGTATTAGGATACCCAAAACAACAAACCACTTAGGAGCCAGATGCTAAATGTTGAGGAGCTCTTATTATATTACAACCACTAAACAAACAAAAACAAATGGTACTAGACCGAACATGACCCCTAGATGATTTCTTCTGAAAGACTATTATTTGAAAACAATCTTGAGATAGAAGATTTTTTTGCTTCTACAAACAAAAACATGAATGAAGTCCTCAATAGCATGAGCACTTACTCATCATACTCGATATGATAAATTACGTCTTCATCAGCAGCAACAGAATCTGAGTTAGACGTAGAGGGTACATTGTCCAATTTATTTGTGTTCTCTTTGGAATTATGATTTATATTTCCATTAGTCCTTTTATAAGAACTGCCATTCTTCAGTGGAGTTTTGCCACGTGAGTGTCCATCAGAAGCTCTAGTAACACTATGTATACGTGCTTCAAACCAAGCACCAAGGGCGACATCTCTGGCATCCACCAATTCATTTACCTAAAAAAAAGTTTAAAATTAGTTAATGAAGCGTAATTTCATCTACTGCTTCAAAAACATTAATATAACTCAAGTTATTTTGAGGGTTATCATAGTTAATATTTGCAGATATTCATGTTTAAAGTAATTTGAAAGATTAGAACGAAACTATTCTTTTTGGATTATACTGTCAAATCTGTTATTTACTAATACGAAAATTAACTTTCCTCCCAATATCCTTCAATGAAATAGGTATTTTCTTTAACTATTCCTTACCCATATCTATATTAGACTTTTAAAATATAATTCTTGTGTACCCAAGAGTTATTCTGGCATGTCATTCATTAAGAATGTCACTAACAGGGCTTCCCTGGTGGCACAGTAGTTGAGAGTCCGCCTGCCAATGCAGGGGACACGGGTTTGTGCCCCGGTCTGGGAGGATCCCACATGCTGCAGAGCAGCTGGGCCCGTGAGCCATGGCCGCTGAGCCTGCGTGTCCAGAGCCTGTGCTCCGCAACGGGAGAGGCCACAACAGTGAGAGGCCCGCGTACCGAAAAAAAAAAAAAAAAAAAAAAAAAAAGTCACTAACAAAAAGCCAGAACTCTGAAGTATTATGACTGTGATATTAATTTGTTCCATTAATTTCTTCAGAATCCTACAGATAATTTACAGTCAGTCCAACCAGAAAACACAGTATTAAACAGAAAATAAAACTCGAAAACGAGGGACTTACGCACATGTACAAAGGAAAGAATCTAGTGAACCTACCTATACAAAATGGAGATAAGTTCCACCAACAGCAAGTCACTAGCAAATGCATTATTTAGTACCTCAAAGAACAAAGAAAATATAAAGAGAACAGAGCTATAAACATGCAAAATGTATGTAGTCAACTCTAGTGGATGATCCAGAACTAAGCCATACAATCTAACAAAAGGAAAACGGTATTAGAAGACAGGTATACCAGAGAAATTTAGAGTTACCTAAGAAATTGGGTTTAAAAAAAAAAAAAATCCTGTCCTAAAAATGCTGAGGGAATTCGTCTAAAGGTCAAAGCCCTTTCAGGAGCAACAACCAAGACACATCCCTTCAACTTTTTAAAAACTCTTTAAAAAGAAAAAAAACAGACATTACTAATACAAGATCATTACCTAATCAAGCTAGCTCTTCCTGAGGGTCTAAGACCACTTAAGGTATCCAACAGAACTCTGACGGATGGTATCACATGGGGTAGGGGTGGGGGTTAGTATGTACTGAAGTTAATACCCATATACCAGGTATTATGCAAGGCTCCTTTAGTTAGGCTTGTCTAACTAACCTTAATAATTAATAAATCATATTTTACAGGATAAGAATTTAAGGCTCTGACAAGTTAACTTGCTCCAAATGAAAGTTAATAAAATGTAAAACTAGGATTTGAAGACACCTTGACCTTAAAGCTTATGTTTTTGCTACTATTCATTAGTATACATTTTGTAAGGCTATAGCTACCATAGTGATTCCTCTGATGGATCTCAGCAAAGCTGACTGAAAACCTTCTGGAAAAAATTGACCGTTCTCGATGCCATTTGCCACAAATGCCACAAGGACATTTGTGATTCATGGGAAGAGGTCAAAATATCAACATTAATAGGATTTAGAATACATTGATTCCAACCCTCATGGATGACTTTGAGGGGTTCAGGACTTCAATGTGATGGAAATAGCAAGAGAGCTAGAATTAGAAGTGGATCCTGAAGATGTGGGTGAATTGCTGTAATCTCATGGTAAAACTTGAATGGATAAGGAGTTGCTTCTTATGAATGAGCAAAGAAAGTAGTTTCTTGAGATGGAAGCTACTCCTGCTGAAGATGCTGTAAAGATTGTTGAAACAGCAAAGGATTTAGAATACTGTATAAACTTAGTTGATAAAGCAGTGGTGGGGTTTGAGGACTCAACTCCGATTTTGAAACAAGTTCTACTGTTAGTAAAATGCTATCCAACAGCCTTGTATGCTACAGAAAACTTGTTTGTAAAAGGAAGAGTCAATCTATGACAAAGTTTCACTGTTGTCTTATTTAAGAAACTGCCACAGCCACCACCATCCTGGATCAGCCAGCAGTCATCAACACGGATGCAAGACCTCCCAACCAGCAAAAAGATCACGACTTGCTGAAGGCTTAGATGGTTATTTTTTAATAAAGCATTTTAAAATTAAGGTATGTACACTTTTAAAAGAAATTATGCTGTTGTACACTTAATAGGCTATAGTATAGTGTAAATGTAATTTTTGTATGCACTGGAAAACAAAAAACTTGTTTGACTTCTTTACTGATATTCTTTTTTGTGGTCGTCTGGAGCCAAACCCGTATTATCTCCAAGATATGCCTGTAGCCACATTTAGAGAAGAGTCTTTCATGTCCAAGTATTTGATAAAAACCCAAACAAACAAAAAAAACCCAAGTATGAGAGGCAAGAAAAAATCATTAAAAAATAAAACAGTACCAAGAGCAAATACTTGAGAAATTACCATAGCTAGCTGTAGCACTTTGTATGTTCTGTGGAAAACACACAAGCTCTGCAGATAAACCTCAGTTTAAGCCCTTGCTTATCACCTACTAGATGTAACCTTGAACAAGTTACTTAACCTGTCCCAGCCTCAGCTTCTTTTATAAAGTAATATACTTTGCAGTATATTGAGAGTAGGTGACAAATCTGTATGATGTGCCAACCTAGCAAACATATAGTAGGAACAAATGAAATAACTCTCCTTCCACTAAGTATCAACATATGTCCTATGTTAAAACTTATTAAAACTCATAGTATGGTCGGTCTTATTACCATACCATGCTTATTTAGTAAATACATTAGCCATTTAACGTTATATACGTTACCTCCTTTAAAAATTACAATGCAACGTCATTCTTATTTTCCAATTAGGTTCAGAAGTGAAATACACTTGCCCTCAGAAGATACACAGCTAGAAATGGGAGCTGAGTTGATAAAGGTTTCTCTAACTCTGAACATGATTCTCTCATTATACCGTGTTTCTTCAGAGTTACAAATCAAAACACAATACGGTTCCATTTATATAAAGTTCAGAAAGAGGAAAATTAGCGATGCATACATAGGTTAAATGTTATTAAGAGGTTAAGTATAATAAAAGGTTAAAGCTAATAAAAAGTAAAGTATTGACTACCATAGAAGTTTGGGTAGTAGTTACAACTAGGGAGGAGGGAGTTTAATCAAGAGGGGCACATGAGAAGCTCCTGGCGTACTGCTGTTCTATTTCTTAATTTGAGTGGTATTTATGGACACTGACTTCATAATATCTTGTTAAGTTCTACTCTTATTTGTTGTCTATTACATTTCATGATCAACAAGGTTAAATAAAGCAGCACTGCACTATAGACAAGACAGGAAATATAGGAAATCCATGATTTTTACTTAGTAATTACTGATAATTTTCCTCTTTATTTGCTACAATAAGCATAGACATGTAAAACGTTTTAACAGTGCCACACACTTAGCTAAATCCTAAAAGCTTACTATCATCATGCTAAACAGTTATTATTTAAGCCAGAATGAGTCATTTCAACAGTAAGATCTGATGTGAGTCATACAAAGCTTCCACATCTAAAAACCAGAATTAAAACCAATTTAGGCATCAGAGGTCCACCTGGTTTCACAAAATAAATTACTTCCTAGAGCCAGTGTGATTCAATGTGTTGTACAATGGGAATGGATGGACCCAGCCTCTGCAATCTTCCACAGACTTTCTAAACGTGATAGTGATATCTGGTTTCTTACAACGTATGAAAAGCTATCTGAAATTGACCAAATATCGCTCAAAGTTATCAAATAGGGCAAAACAAGACTGATACTGGATAACAACTTCAGATTAAAATTTCATCTTAAAGTTTAAATGTTTACCTATGTCTGTTTTGAGTACACTACTTTGAAAATCCACTTTTTGTGCCTGCTTATCATGAGGTCCAAAAATATTCTTAGGCAAAAGGAAGGGAAAGCCTCCAAATCTGTTTGCTCACCCATAGAGAAAAATCTTTATAAAGCAAAAAATTACATAGGCAAGAATTCATGAAGAGGAAAAAAAAACCTCCCAATTTTTAAATGATTCAGACACAATTTAATGAAATTTTGATATACTCACTATTCAGAGACTCGCTCTAAGGAAAACAGACAAAATTCAAAGCAAACTCAAAATAAGTCAAAAGTAGAAGCCTCTGAGCATTTTCAGGCTAGCCCAAAAGAACATCTAATATAATTATGAAGGCAGAGGGTAATATCATCTGTTTACCCCTCATTTCTAGTACCCAGTACAAATATACACTAAATATCTAAATATTCAATGAATGGATTATCCAGAAATAAACCCTTCTATATGAAAAAGTCACTAGTCAAAATTTCAAATATCTATGACAATTACCGAGCTTCACCCAAAAAAGCAAGTAAGTTTGTGTTAGTCTCTTCAACTAAAGAGGAAGGTTAAGTGCAGCTTTGACTAAACATATTACTTTACAAATAACAGTAGCCTTTTGAGAGTTCACATGCCAGGTTCCAAGTGTATTTCTAAATGAGGAAAGGGAGACAATGTACTTACTTGCCAAATTTGTCCAACTCAGAACGTGGCTGAATTGAAATTTGAAACCAAGGTTGACAACAAAGCTCAAGTCCTTAACATCTATGCTATATATTAATATGAAATATAAGAGATGTTTAAAAAACAAAACCAAGTACTAGAGATAGTTGACAGCCAAAGTGCTAACACTGCAAATAAAAAGCAAAGATCTGCTAAGAGAAGTAGTTTCTCATGATGCTTGTCTGAATTAGTTTGGGGGAGGAGACACAACTGGGTATTGAGAAGTGTGCTAAACAGAGAATTTAAATTGACCTTAACTACTTAACCTTGCTTAATCTCAGATCTGCAGATTCATAAGCTGGTCCTCTCCTATGAAAACAAATTCATACCTACATGGCCCAAAACAAATCAAGTCAAAAGTAGCAGCTTCTAAACTGTTGCCCTTAAAAGTTAAAATGTAATAATGTAAGCTTAATATGGACACAGATGGTTACATAAATATTTATAGATACATGGATATACAGGAGTTATTATACATACTGCATGTATTTCCTTGCTCTGTCAGCTGAGGGCCCTAAAAACAAGGACACCCCAGTAGCAAGGAGCACCTAGAGCCCAGATCTTAGTTTCCAATACCATTCTCCAATTAAAGGAACCAAGGCTCCTTGGAGAAATGGTTGACTGCAGGACTGGGGCAGGAAACTTACAAGATGAGCCCGAAAGAAAAGCGCTAGCGCTAGTGCCAGAAAGAAAGCGCTTCAACGAAAATCAAAGGAACCCAAAATAATGGGGGTATATGGAAGGGACACAGGAGAAAAAATATCCATACTGATGTCAATAAATGACTGAGGAAATGAAGAGACAAGTCTCCCGCATAAAAGAATTCCCAATAATTTTTGTAGATAATCTGACTACATGCAGTTTGGGCTGCATATAATGACTTCATCTCAAAAAAAAAAGTATGTAAAGGGGGGTGGGGGAAAGTAAACTGACAGTGAAGAAATGTGACACACACTACACCTTGGCCGGGTGATTATGGTTCACATCAACAGTAGTAAGTTACTACTGATGTAAAACCTAAATTATAATCACCAAATAGAATGTTGACAGTACAGTGCCCTAGATATGTGATGAAAATAGCACTTCACCTCTGTGCTCTTCCTCCCAAAATATGTAAATCCAGTCTAATGATGAGGAAAACAAATGAATCCTAACATGGCATTTTACAAAATACCTGACCAGTACTCCTCAAAACTGTCAAGATCATCAAATACAAAGTCTGAGAAACTGCCACAGCCAAGAGGAGCTTAAGGAGACGTGACAACTATCTTAGTATAATACTAATGTAAATGTAATATGGTGTCCTAGATGGGATTCTGGAACATAAAAGACATTAGGTACAAGCTAATGAGATATGGTTCATTAATTATAACAAACGTGCCACACACTAATGTTAGATGTTAACAACAGGGCAAACCAGGTGTGGGATATATGGAAAAACTGTAGTATCTTCCCAATTATGCTGTAAATCTAAAACTGTTCTAAACTAACAAGTTTATTTTTAAAATAATGTGAAAAAATATCAAGTAGAAAGTTTTGGTAACTGAAAGAGTGATGAAATCAATGAGTGACATAGACAACAATTTGGCAAGTGGGCTTTCAATATTAACAATTCAATCTGAACTGTGAGCACTACATAAGGCACTAATTTATGCAAGTTTTGTGCATATCATGTAAGTTTATTCGCAGACTTTTGTTTTGTTACTATACTTTTTTCTTTTACTAAATGATCACAGTAAGGAAAGCTACTGGTATTTCAACAGCCACTCTGCTGATGGCTCATAATGCTCTAAGGTATCTTCTCAGCTTTCCAGGTATTCCTAAGTAAAGACTGCCTTCTCCAGTATTTACAACACTTTGTTTTCTGCTTATCTGTATCATCTAGCACTTCTAGAAAGATGTTAAACAATAGCATTAACGGGCTTCTTTGTCTGGCTCCTGTCTTTAATGGGAATGTTTGTGGCTTTTCCCCACCATTAAGCATGATGCTGGGTGTGGTTTAAAATATTCATCTATTCCATCTGTTCCTGTTACCAAGGATTTTTTTAAAAAATCAGAAATCAATTCAAATTTTTATTTAGATGAAGAAAACAGATTAGATCATTTGTTTTCTTTGGTTTATTAATATGAAATATTAAAATATTTCTTAAAAATGAACTATCCCACTTCCTGACAAACCACAATTAGTCAAGGTATGGTCTTCTAATATAGTTATAATTTTATTTGTAAAACATAACTTAGGTTTTACATCAATATGTAGTGATACTAGTGTGCTTTTTATCATGTTTCAAGTATCAATATTACACTAAATTTATAGAACAAATGAAAGCTTTTTTCTTTTCTTTTCTTTTTTTTTTTTTTTAACATTTGTGGGTCAATTTAGATATCGTCATGGGTTTAAAGCAATTCCTCAGTGTAGCCAGGCCAGGTACTTTGATACAACTCTTTGCCAGTTTTGATTCTTTCCATTTTTATGGATCTGTTTGCATTTTTCCATAGATCTCTATTTGCATTTTCTTAATTCATTTTGTCTACCAATCTTTAATTTTTTGTCTTGAAAACGCTCTGAAAATTAAGTTTGGGTCCCAGTTTATCCCAACCAGTAAGAATTAAGAAAAAATGTAAGGATAGAAAAAGATGGAGCAAAACTGTCAATTATTCCCACAAAATTTACTAGAATTTGAAGAAGTTGCTAGATAACAAAGGTCAATAAATAAATCAATTGCATTTCTACATACCAAACAAACTGCAATTTTAAAAGGCAACCATCAAAAACAAAGCTAATAGAAATAAGTCAAAGGTATGTAAACAGAAAAGTAATTGAGAAACATGTCAAAGATCTAAATTAATGGAGACATCTATCATTCATGAATGAAGGACTCAACATTGTAAAGATGTCAATTCTCCAAGCTGATCTACAGATACAATATGCACTGAAGTTCCACCAGCACTTTTATTTCTAGGTAAAAATTCCTAAAGAAATTCTTGAACATGTATACCAGGATACACATAGTTGGTTCAAAACAGCACAGTTTAAAACAGCTAAAACTGGAAACAGCCCAAATACCTATTAATCATGGATTAGATAAATGTATTGTGGCATGTTAATAAAACGGAATAACATAATAGTGAAAAATAAAATATCTATATGCAAAAAAGTAAAAGTTCAAATACAGGCAAAACAAAACATTGTTTAGAGATACATACATAAGTAGTTAACACTAAAGAAAAATAAAATGACCAGAGTAGTGAGAAAAAGTAGTTTACCTCTTAGGGAAAGAGAGGGAGATGTGTTCTGGTAGGGGCACACAGGAGGCTTTAAAAAGGAACTGCTTAACCTTGGTGGAATTACACAGGTGTTTGCTTTATTATTCTCTGTACTGTACATACACATTTTATACATTTGCCTGTATATCTTTCACTAGTATTTCAAGATTACTTTTAAAAGTTAAAATATTAACAGCCCAATCTTTACTCTCAAACAGCAATCAATGTTTTCTTGTTCACAACACCCTGAAGAGAACATATCTATATTCTCACAATTAACCAGAAGTCTGAGGAAGACAACATACCTTGTATAGTCCAATGCCAGGATCAATAAGAAAATCACGAGTTGATGTAGACGGCTGACCGGAAGGTCCCACCCTTGGGGTTTTCTTTACTTTAGGTGGACTATTAGAACAGGGTTTGGCCTGTACATCAGTCTGTTTAGATGTGCTAGGAAGGTCAGGGTCTGGACGAACTAGCAGCTGAATTATATCATTCAGTCCAACATCATAATCAAATAAAGTATATCCATTTTCTAACTAGAAAAAAAGGATAGAAAAAGATTAAAATGCTTCTCTCAAAACTCAATCTTTCTACATCCTTACTCAAATGTCCTAGCTAAATTATTAAAATAAAATACAGAGCACTGAAATTTAGTGATTGTGAAGCCATTCCTATGGCCTCTGATGACAACATCTTTTCAGGACCTCAATAAATTCTTAAGAATCATTCTATATCAACTATAGGGAAAACTGATAGCCACTGAAACCAAAAATGTTATCACTGCTGCTGTGACCTCATCACCTAGGCAGAAAAACTCTAAACTTCAACAAGTTTTGTGTATTTTAATGAATCTACAAGAAAGGTGAATTTTGAAAGTGAACTGTTTTATGACCTTGTGTTCATAAGGACATTTAACCATTTTATCTTTCTGAAGCAGTAATTTTTAAAAATCAAGCAAAAAAAATTCAAACAAGAATAATTACAATTCTTGCTTATGCTACTCCAACTTGCTCAAAGTTCTCTGTAAAGGCGATCAAGTTGTATTATGAAAAGTATTCCAGGATGACTAGTGAATAAATTATCTTGCAACTTACCCATATTTTGGCAGGGTCTCTATAAAGGACTGAATGGCATCCACCAGCCCCACCCCCAACCCCTCCCAAATACGGTGAAGTCCTAATCCCAAGTAACTCAGAATGAGACCTTATTTATTTGGAAATAGGATCTTTACAGATGTAATCAAGTTAAAACTAGATGAAAAGGGTGGGCCCTAATCCATTGTGATTGGTGTCCTTATAAAAAGTTTAAATTTGGACAGACACAAGGGGAGAAAATAGCCACGTGACTGGAGTGACACATTTACAAGCCAAGAACACCATGGACTGCTAGCAAACATCAAGAAGCTAAAGGAAGCAAGGAAGGATTCTTCCTTAGAGCCAGAGATGGCATGGCCCTGCTGACAACCTGAGTTCTGGCTTCCAGCTTCCAGAACTGCTGGACAATAAATTTGTTGTCTTAACCCACCTAGGGTTTGGTACTTTGTTACGGAAGGCCTAGGAAACTAAGTCTCCATTTTGTTTCTTTATAAAAGTCAGTTGGCCATTTCTCTAAACTCCTTGAAGTTCAGAACTACCATTTCCCCGGAAACATTACCAATTTAATCCCTAGTCATTCTTCCCTCTTTGCATGTAATACCTGTCACCATTCACAGCTCTAACACAATAAAGCCGTACGTGAGAAGTCAACCAAAGAGAAAAGAATGAGAATCTGTCCTTGAATGACAAACTTACTAATGTACTACGTAAGGTAACTTTAATTCAAGTGGTCCAAGAATACACTTGGCACAATCCTGCCCTCTACAGGTGTTCACACCGTTAAACAGAACAAGGGACTGAGAAATTCAAATTTTCCAGTGGGGGAATTAAATGAGACATTATCTCACAGATTAGTTAACATACTTATTTCAAATAAGTCTAAGGAGTCTTCCAAGTCAGTAAGCAGATAAGCCCTTATAGGGACATGATGTTAACATGGCTTATCTGATTAAAAAAACAAGAACTCCTAATCCTGAACTCCTGGGAAAACCTCAAGAAGCAAAAAACTACACATTCACACCTTCATTTTGACTTTCTCCAACAGCATCCCCTCCCCTCCCCCCTCACCCCCAAGTAAGAACACACCAATTCTGTAACAGCTGAAAAAGCGCAACTTTGATTAAACATACAGCTGTTGCACATTATGACAACTACAAAAAAATGTCATGTTCAAAGTAGGGAAAAAACTAACAGCACAGAACATGCAAATTAACTGGTAGGGCATGCCCCAAAATGAAGACAGCTGTTAAGGTGATGAAATAATTGGAAATCCAAAGTATTTCCATAAACACTTCCACCGAAATTTGAGGAGTCAGTGAGAGGGACCTTGGGGGCATTCTTATACCCAACCCCTCTGACTAGTTTCTAGGAAGTGATCAGAGTAAATATAAGCTGCTTAAAGTGAGACTTGGTTTGAAAGGAAAAGTAGTATCTTAAGTCATAGTGAGGCGCTAAGCATATGAAGGCATGAAGCCCTGTAATAGAAATTAGGCCCACAATAACAAGTAACCACTTTTCCTCAATTACTCACGCTCGCTAGGATAGCGACTTTTACCCAGATTATATAGTGCTTCCTAATTCATAGGTACCCTCCCAGTTTTCCTGAAACAGTGATTATTATTCACCACACTGAAAGTTCCACAGAGTTAGGCTATTGTGAAGAGTTGCGAAGACTGTTAGAATGTTATTTTAAAAGTACTGGAAATTCCCTGGCAGTCCAGTGCTTAGGAGTCTGAGCTTTCACTGCGGAGGGCCCAAGTTTGATCCCTGGTCAGGGAACCAAGATCTTGCAAGCTGCACAGCTAAAAAAAATAAGAATAAGTACTAAAGTTCTCCCAAATTTAATGAAAGTATTGATTGAAAATTACCTGCACTTAAAGTATGCTGAGTGGGGGAGAAAAGGACTGGGTAATTTGGAAATTACAAACACCTATGGGTTTCATGCATTTAACTACAGTCCATCAATGTCTCACAGCAGAAAATGTTTGATAACTGCCATCCTAGAAGATGGGGCTGCAGAATTTACAATATTAGAGAGGCAGGACTAGTCCTAGAATTTTTTCCTTGAATTGGGTTAAAGAAATTCCAGGTAACAGTAAGAACGGCAACAGTGCTGCAAGGGAAAACTAGGAAGCAAACACCAATTGGCAGTGGCTGAGAAGGCAGAGAAGTCATTCCCAAGGGGCTAATAAGGGATGCAGGTGGAGGGCATTACACTTTCACAGCATATACACTCCTCCGTCTCCCTCTCCCCCTCTTCCCCTCTCTCTCACTCTCACTCCCTCACTCCTTTAAGTAGGCAAACACTTTTACTTTGTACTCCATGTGAAAACTGAGTCCAGGGGCAAAAGGCAACTAACTACTCAGTTTTTCTTCAGTTCTGGTTCATACCCCACATCTACAATCTATTCTAAGAGTCCCTACAGTGATACAGGGAAGGAAAGAGAAGCGGGAAGAGAATCCTTTCGAAGTAGGAAAAGCTCTGGATTCTCAAAAAGATGTATAGATCCACCAATATAACTCTTCCTTAAAAAAAACCCCCCAACCCCCAGGGTGCAAACTCAACTTCCCAGAGAAGAATATCCAAATGAGGTTACCCTACTTTAACTGGAACTTACAGCCCTGAATTGAGGCTCTCCATTCTGACTCTCTAAAGTAGAGAGAATCACATAATTACAGAGCTTCTCAAGCTTCATTTGCATACAGACCACCTGGGGACCTTGTTAAAATACAGATTCTACTTCAGTAGGTCTGGTGTGAGGCTCCCAGGTGAAGCTAATGCTGTTGGTCCTGCTGATCCAGGGACCATACTTTGAACAGTAAGAAACTAGTATGAGGCTGACTATCCTTCAACATTCATTTTCAAACTCTGGTGCTCATCAGAGTCTCCCATGGGGTCTTGTTAAATTCAACCACTTGCAATTCTGGGGTGAGCTGAGCATCTATAATAAATATCCACAGGTGATTCTGATGTTTTCCAAGGATTAAAAGCGGCAGACTAACATACAAAGGTGGGGGTAGGGGGGAGACCATTTACATCATGGACACTGTAAATTTGTTTTTATTTATGACATTTTTCACTATGTGGAAGTAAGGCATCTTGAGGAAGGGGTGGCCTTTTTCTAATAAGCACAAAGGCATTTTACAGGATAAGGGCAGCCCTGTGACATCAATCCAATAGTAGGACACACTATCCTGTCCAAGGACTATGAACACCAAAGAGGAAAGGAGAATAGAGATAATAATGACTGCCAATGGCTACCTGTCAGCTCATAAGGAACAAATACAGCTTCAGCAATGTCTTCCTTCTGTCTCCAACTAAGTACAGCACCCAAGGTCCATTCCTAATTCCTACTGGTTTATCCCTATAGTGAAATCAAAGTAGGGAGTTATCAACTGTCCTGGGCTAGGAGGTACATAATGTTGTTATCCTCAAGTTCTTCCCTGAACCTGGAACAGCCTCCTGGTTTCCTGAAAATGTACCCTGTTGCCTTGAATTTATCCCAATCCCTACCTTCTCCTAAAGACAGCCAGGTGCACATTTTCTTTTTATCATATTTGATAATTAGACTGTAAGGGGTGTCGCCCAGGAATACATTTTCACGCTTCATTTCTATCTCTGGTGAAGTCACCAAAGTATCCCAGGAATTTATGTACTATTGTTCCTAGCTAGAAAATAAAATTCAATAAACTTGATTACATGCTTTTCGCTTTTGACCAAAAGATAAAAAGGTGTCAGCCACTGGAGGCACAGCAATATAAAGCTACATAGTTTTTAATACACAGATATTTATTTCTAAAGCAAAGTTTACAACTAAATTGAACAGCTGTTTTTACAAGTCTAACACTAGAAGATCAATATAAAACTGGCTACTAACACATATCAAAGACGCTATCGTTTACTTGAAAACAAAAAAACCCCTGGCTCTTTCTCAGAGTGTAATCTTGTTACTCTGAAATTTCTGGGCAGGTTTCAAAGGGTAAGCCTAGGAAGGGGAGAAAAATATTCCTATCAAACCCTTTGGCTGTAGGAAAACGGCTACTTCTACCAAATCAAAGAGAGTTACACTTATTTCAAACCACAGGATTGGAGCCAAACTATGATCTACCAACTGGAGGATGCCAACTGCTTTAGTGGATTAACGTTTTTGTTTTTTTTTTAAAAAAAAGGCAATAAAATAGGATGGGTCTGGGTCTCTAGGTACAGGCCATGTGAGTAGGAAAAATCTTCTTCAATGGACCAGACCAAGGCTAAACTGTTCAACTACCAGCGACGCCCACAGACACCCTCACCGCCAAAAAACACTTTCAGCCTTCAAGTATGTACCGCTGGCTATGCTCCAATTGCTGTGTTAAAAGCTTGAGTGAGGGGTCTAATTAGAAGGTGAAAAATAAGAGCAAGACGAAATCTTTTACACTGCTTTTCACTCTGCGAACAACCCCCCTGGCAAACACTGGGCAGTTTAAACCTGTCCCGGGTTACATCAACAGCTTCTTTAGCCCAGGTCTCTAATCTGCCCCACAACAGATTCGATTCTAGGAAAAAAGGTGAGGGAAACGAGTGCCAAAAGTTCTGTAAACCCTTCGAATCTTCAGTATATATAAATCCCTTCCACAGTAAGGAGGCAGACTTCGGGTCTTGAGCCCCAGAGGGAGCAATGTATGTTTCCCCTCCTATTTGGGAGCCGGGAGCCCGGCAGAGATACGGAAGCGATACGAGCCGTGAGCCGGGTCAGCGCGGCCGGGAGCGGGGGCCTCCGACCCTCCCCACCCGCACTTCGGCATGGCCGCCAGAGCCCGCTGCCCTCCCCGCCCTGCAGGGGCCCCGGACCCCACCAAGCGCGGGAAGCGAGGGAACCCAGGCGCTCTGGCGGGCTGTGCCTGCGGCTGCTGACCCGCTTGGTAAGGGCGGTGAGGTCTCGGCGCTCGGGGCGCCCCCGCCGAGCGCACCTGCAACGGGGCCGGCCAGGACCCCGCTAGGCCCCGTAGGCGGGCGCAGGGCCGCACTCTGAGTCTCGAGGGTTGCCCACCCGAAGTGGAGCTAGGTGCGCTCTGCGTGCGCCGTGCACCAAGCCCTCCGGCCCGCCCAGCCCACGCAACCCCGTGGCGCCCAGCTGCCCTTGCTCCGGCTTCCAGAGGGGTGCGGTGGGCGCGCCTCACCTGTTTGCCCCGGTAGAAGAGGCGCTGGCACTCGGGCCGCACGTCGAACAGCGCCCACACCCGTTCGCGCAGCTCCTCAATTGTGGCTTTCCGAGACACGTCCTCAATGGTGCGCGTCTGGGAGCCGTCGATGGTGCGAACCTGGATCCACATCTCGGCGCCGGGAGAAGGGGCCGGCTTCGCTTTGTCTCCCCCTGCGCTCCGGGCGCCGCGCCCCGCCCGGCCCGCGCCGCTTCCCCGGCTGCTCTGGCTCTCCGCGGCTGGCGGGCGAGCGCGCGCACAAGCGAGGAAGACCGACCAGACGCCGGGCCCGACAGGCGGCGGCGAATACTAGACCGCGAGCCCACCTAAGAGAGCTGAGGAGGGAAGGAAACCGGAACCAGTCGGAAGCGCGGCTGCTTTCGCAGCCCCCGCCTCACAAATGGGAAACAGCCTTGTCTGCACCGCGCGGAGTGTTTACTTATAGAGCTCTAGCTCCCACATGGAGGTCACGGCGCCAACCCGGATCTCGCGAGATCTACGCCGGGCTCCGCCTTAAAGAGGAAGCGACCAGGGAAGTGGCTATAGACATGAGGGAACTAAAATGGGCGGGTGCGGGGAGGGCGGGGCGGAGGGGCGGGGCCGCCGAGAGCCGTTACTTGCGCCTCAGCGTGCACCTGGGCCCTGGACACGCCCTCTAGTCTTCGGGTGTCTGGCGGTTACAAGGCCGCCCACATGGGTTGCACCTTTGGTCTCGGTTTCGCGACCCAGGGCGCGAGCGACTCCTCAGGCTTAGACGATTCGGTTCTGTGGTCTCAAAAACACACCAAAGATGAGAAACTCTGACGTGCACTTGTATGATCATGAAAAGCGGTGTGCGTGCGCGCGGGCGCGGCCTAAATTTGTGAGAAAGCACGTAAGGAAATGAACCCGCTTCACCGCGCTCAGCCAGACACCGCCAGCCACGCGGCCTGGTGGGGCCGGCCACCCAGGAAAGGCCTTGGGGACCCTTCTGCTTCGCGAACTCGTTTCCCGCCGGCCCGAATGCTGCCTTCGCGCGGAAACCAGCTTCCTGGGGTTTCCCGCCGCTGGGCCGAGGTGGCGGCCTTAGGCCTGCAGGCTGCGGGGCCGGCTGGGATCGCCCTCTACGGGCCCGCTGCGCTCACAACCGGACCTCGGGCCACGGAGGCGTTGGTGCCGCCGCCCGGAGGGCCTCTCGCGGTTTCCGTTTGTGGACCTTCCGGGTTAGTGAGCATTTGGCCTAAGGGATTGCGGGGTCATGCAAAACGCTTTTAAAGGATGCAAAATTACACACCTCCGAAAAGGACTTCCAGAGAGCCTACCAGGAATAAATTCTCCGAAATAGGCCCAAGCAGGGTTACCTAACACACCTAACAGTGGGCTTATTTCAAATAAGAAGAGAGAGAGCATATGAAGGTAGAAAAAACTAAATGTATAAGCTTTGGACTTAATAGTGGCCAAAATCCATAACGTAATTATTCAGGCTGGTGGAAATTATTACCCTAAAGGTAGAGCAGCATTTTTGTAATAACCACTTAAAATAACTGCAAGTACAGAGAAGTCCAGTAGTATGATAAAAAAAGATGGCCCAACACGGGAAGGACAGAAAAAAATGGAATACAGATACACACTTCGGTCTCTACTCTTGTTGAAAATTTTACATTCACTGTATCCTCTAAATATAATTCATCTTGTCTGCTCCTGATTTAAGTAAAGCAAACACTGAGTATTCATTACATGTGTAAATATTAAGTATGCTTATAAACTGCCCCAATAAGAGATAGCTGTTTGCTATTATAGGATATGCTATGCCATTGCGGAGGCATATTAAGATTTTTTTTTTTTTAATTCTCTGCTCACAAAGAATTTACAATCCAATTCAGATAAGATTTAGAAAAAATTAAAGAGTAATTTAATACTAAATAGTGTGTTGTTGGTTAAAACAACAATTAGAGATGAGTGAAGGGGGACTAGAATGATCTGTGAGCTTAAAGATAGGGGTACAACTTGACCTGAGTTAACTGGTATATTGTAATGAAGGCAGCATTTAAGTTTTCAGTTTGCGGATTGAGATAGACTTGAATTGTAAACCCAGTTTTGCTGTTTTCTTAAAATGTGATCTTGGACGAATTATTTACTTCAATTTCCTCAATGTAAAATGGTGCTTATAACATCTAATGAGTGTAGAGTGTTTAGCATAGTGCCTATCCCGTGCTGCTACACAATAAATTATTTTTGTGCTATTATTATGGAGAGGATTTAGTTAAGTACAGAATGCCCAAAGAGGAGAGAGTGCTTAAGCAAAGACAGGAGGTATGCATTTTTACAGGTCAGAAGAGATTGCATATAAGAGAAAGGTTGACTAAATGGAGAAGAACACAGTGTGAATATTAGCATTCAAAGCAGTAGATTTTGTGGGCCCCAGGGAGAAACTAAGGTTTTTAAAGGAGTCCACTGTTGTGATTAAATATGCCTTTGGAAAGACAGAAGAAGGAATGTGGAAGGATGCCTTAGGGAAAAACTAAGGGACAAGGAGAGGAGGGGGAGATGCTGTCAGAAAGCTTATTGAAGAGGCAATTGTGTCAGTTTTGGTGAAATTTGTGGCAATGGGTGAGAGAAGAAAGGGTAGCTTCTAGAATATTCTAGAAAATAAAGCCTATCAGACTTGTAGAATGTGTGGATATGAGTAATGAGGAAAATGGAATGCTAAGAATAATTCCCAAGTTTCCAGTTTGGGAGACTTAAACGATGGTTTTGGTAGATGGTGATGCTCTTAACTAGAAGAGGAAGCAAATTGGGAAAATTCAGTGAGTTCCCTTTGCACTGTGTAGCATTTGAAATGCATCCAAAATATACCTAGATGGAGATATCTAAGTGACAGTTGGAAATGCAGGTCTAAAGTTTTGCCGGGAAGTAGAAAAGTTCTGAAAGAGGAACTAGTCAAGATCTCCTGTACTCATTCCCATAAGACAATTTGTCCTTCTTAATGTGGTGGGTCTTCCATGGAGAACCCTTGGTGGTGGTGGGGGGCGATGGAGGGAAACTACTGTCAAAATTGGGTATCTACTGGGACAGTATAGGATTTGTGTTAATCTAGTCAGCGTAGATCCCAAATGATTGACAGGACAGGGCTTAGAGCTGTGAGACTCAGAAAAGATAAATTTGTCCTGTGCAGACCAAATTAATTACATCTGGAAACATGAGCTTTTTGTGAATAGTATGTTACTTAGGCTATAAATAACTGCAAAGACTGATTTTATATGTAACAAAATACATCCTTCTGTGTTTCTCCACATAGTGCATGTTGTAACTAAGGTTTTCTCTTCCCCTGCAATGCTGTTGTCTGCTTAGGAAGCTGTCGGGTTTTAAAAACAAGATAGAAGTTCTCTGACAAAAACCATCATATCAGAGTTCTGACATACCATGCCTTATTACCAGATGTGTAGCTGAAACAACTTGGATGTGAGCAAGGAAAGAAAAGAGGAATTATTTACATGGATGAGAAGCAAATACTAAAGTTTATGCCATCTGTCATGATTCAGTATTCGTTCAAGTTAAAAGAGGCAAAACAGAAAGATAAAAGATTGATCGTAGAACTAATTATTCTAGAATCTTATCACCCCTCACAATATCTCATTTTCTCAACTAATGTCTCAAAGTTAACACACACACACACACACACGCACACACACACACATGTAAAGTGAATTTCAATCTGGTCTCTAAAGTTCTGATTACCAACTTTTCATCCGCACATCTTTGATGATTACCTTCTTTTCTCTCCTCCAGGGCCACTCTCTACCAGCTGGCTGTCCTGGAGTTCAAGGGCAGAGAGTACATCAATGGGGTCAGTGCTGTCAGGCTTCCAACTGAGTTTGGCCAGTAGGGAGGAAGCACAGACAGGAAACTGCAGGATGGGAAGAGAGGGAGGTCAGTATATTTATTCCCCTGGCTTTCTTCCTGAAAGGTCACCTCGCCTTCCTGGGAAGTCACTACTCCTCCAAAACTGACCTGCTCTGCATGACTCACTTTTCCATGTTCTGGTAACCTCTCCCTTCTTTTCTTTTCTTTTCTTTTTTTTTTTAATTTACTTTTGGCTGTGTTAGGTCTTCGTTGCTGCATGTGGGCTTTCTCTAGTTGCAGAGAGCGGGGGTACTCTTCGTTGCGGTGTGTGGGCTTCTCATTGCGTTGGCTTCTCTTGTTGCAGAGCGTGGGCTCTAGGTGCACGGGCTTCAGTAGTTGCATCACGTGGGCTCAGTAGTTGTGGCTCGCGGGCTCTAGAGCACAGGCTCAGTAGTTGTGGTACATGGGCTTAGGTGCTCTGCAGTAAGTGAGATCTTCCCGGACTAGGGCTCGAACCCGTGTCCCCTGCATTGGCAGGCGGATTCTCAACCACTGCACCACCAGGGAAGCCCCCTTCTTTTATTTGTTTGGGTCTAGGGATTGTAACATTTTTACAGTGCTAGAATTCGTACATATTCCTTCAGTTCCCTATACCTTGGCTCACAGCCTCTTTTTTTCCCCCTTTTTTCTTTTAATTGAAGTACAGTTGATGTAAAATATTATATAAGTTTCAGGTATACAACATAGTGATTCACAATTTTTAAAGGTTCTATTCCATTCATAGTTATTATAAACTGTTGGCTATATTCCCTGTGCTGTACAATATAATCTTGTAGCTTATTTATTTTATACATAGTAGTTTGTACCTCTTAATCCCCTACCCCTATTTTGTCCCTCCTCCCTACCCTCTCCCCAGTGGTAACCACTAGTTTGTTCTCTATATCTGTGAGTCTGTTACTTTTTTGTTATATTCACTAGTTTGTTTTATTTTTTAGATTCCACATATAAGTGATATCATACAGTATTTGTCTTTCTCTATCTGACTTATTTCACTTAGCATAATACCCTCCAAGTTCCTCCATGTTGTTGCAAATGGCAAAATTTCATTCTTTTTATGGCTGAGTAATATTCCCATGTGTGTATATGTGTGTGTGTGTGAGAGAGTGTGTATTTATATCTCACATCTTCTTTATCCATTTATCTGTTGATGGACATTTAGATTGCTTCCATATCTTGGCAATTGTAAATAATGTTGCTATGAACATTGTTGGGGTGCATGTATCTTTTTGAATTAGTGGGTTTTTTTTAATACACAGGAGTGGAATTGCTGGGTCATATGATAGTTGTATTTTTAGTTTTTTGAGAAACCTTCATACAGTTTTCCACAGGCCCACACTCTTTTAATTGGTCCCTTGTGGGGAAAAACAAAACATTAAAAGTCCCTTAACTGGAGGTTTTCTATTATAGTTTCTAATGCTATTTCTAAAAGAACTACATGTTACAAGAAGTGAACTAGAATTTCCACTGACTAAAAAGCACTTCATATCGTGATTCTTTACTTAAACTAGCCATATTTTAAAGGGTGTTCTCTTTTTAATAGAATCACAGATTTTTATTGTGGAAATCTACTTCATAGATTATTCCTGTCTAAGCTCTTTAACAAAGGAGAAAATGATTTGGACAAGGACATGTAGTCAATGAGTGACAGGATTAGAGCTTAAATTTCCCATATCCTTCCTCTTTAGCCAGTGTTCTTTACCCTTCAGCTATCTGTCTTTTATTTCTCTGGAGGCCTCCCCATTCATTTTGTCCAGAGAATAATCCTCATCCTTCTTGCAGTGAGTGCTCTGGCTCTTTGGAATACCTGATGGTTCAAATAGGAGTGGGGATCTGGGATTCTCATTAAACACCTGCAGTTTATTCCTGTTTTCAGTCACATGCCTTCTGAGATTGGTCCTTCTTATTGTTCAACCTTTCTGAGGGTTTTCGGATCAATTTTGCTCAGATTTCTCCACTGAAGGCTGTTAGGGTTTAACTTCCTGATGATGGGGTCAATTTAGTGTTCAACTTCCATTTACAACTTGCTCTGCAAAACAAATTTTAGAGGTTTAAAATAACAGTCATTTTACTGTCTCTAAGTTTCTGTGGGACAGGAATTCTGAAATGGCTTAGTTGGAAAGCTGGAGCTCTGGATCAGAATATGTCATGCTGTTGCAGTCAGATGCAGTTAGAAGTGGAAGAACGGGGACTAGAACAGTAGGGAACTAGCTAGGCATCTCTCCGTAAGAAGTTTCAGGACTTCTCCATGTGGTCTGTCTCTTTGGGCTGGATTGGACTTTCTTACAGCATGGCTGCCTCAAAGCAGTCAGGCTGCTTACATGGTAGTTGAAGATTTTAACAGTGAGAATTCCAGTGAGCAAAGTGTAAGCTGTATCACTTGTTATTGCCTAGTTTGAAAGTCACATGATGTCACTTTTACGATATTCTTTTGACCAAAACATTCACAAAAGCCCACTCAGTTTCAGGGGGAGGGGGTAGAGACCCCGCCTCTAGATGGGAGTGGTGTCAAAGCCACATTGTGACAGTATATGGGATGGAAGATGTTGCAGCCATCTGGGGGCAGTAGAATCTGCAACATAACTCCTCCATCTAATTTTTCCTTTTTTTTTTTTGTACAACCAAGAGTTTTCAAGTTATGAAAGGCATCAGTCATACAAAAAAAGGTATAGAGAATAATATAATAGACACTTTTGTATTCACCACCTTGCTTTCGAAATAAAACATTTCAAATTGTTAAAACCCCTCTCTGTTTACATTCCTCTTTCCCTTTTCCAAAGAGATAAACATTGTCTTATTTATTATTGTCATGCCTGTCTTTATACTTTTAATACATGTATCTCTAAACAATAGTAAATTTGGGGTCTTTTTAAGCTTTATATAACATGATTCTTTATAACATTGAAACTTACTTTTTAAACTCAGTATTATTTTTCTGACACTCATGTTGATATATAGCTCTAGTACAAAGTTTCTTAAAGCCTCAGATGGTAAATATGTTAGATTTTTGTGGGCAGACAATTTCTGTTGCAACTAGTTATTCTGCAATTGTAGTACAAAAGCAGCTCTACTCAATATGTAAATGAATGGCGTACCTGTGTTCTGATAAAACTTTATTTATAAAAATAGATGGCAGAGTACAGAATTTGGCCTATGGGCCATAGTTTGCTGACCCCAGCTCTAATATAAAATTTATGACACTTTAGATATATTGTGTTCCCTGAAAGTTACTTTAGGTTATAACCCATCCCAAACCCCATCCTTATCATGCTTCTCTGCATTAAGAAGAAATTTTAGCAACACTGAATAAAACTGACAGATTTACTAAATTTTGATTTATGAAAAGCCTCACTGGACTCCACTTTTCATCTTTTATTCTTGAGGGTAAAGGTCAGTAAACACCTACCTTTAGACCCCTCTAGCTACCCTCTTTTGAACTCAGACTGGCTCTTTCCTACCATGCCTTCTCTGCCTAGAAAATTTTAATTAATATGTTAAGATTTCCTGCGAATGCCACTTCCTCGAGGATACCTTTCCTGATAGCTCCCAGCTGAAGGAAAGACTTCCTCTGTATTCCCATACTTAGTTCATATGTCTAACATCTAACTCAGAGCTGTAATTATTTGTTTGCATGATTGTCTTCACCATTAAAATTTTGATTGCCTAGGGAACAGAGACTTACTCTATTAATCTTTGTTTCCAACACAAACAGTGCTTGGTACCTAGATATACTTAACAAGTGGCTGTTGAAGGATGGAAGGGAAGGAGGGAGGAACTAGTATTCAGGTGTCTACTTGGAAGAAGAAACAAGTCTGCATAATATGCAGGGCCTCTAAAGGCAAAGATACTTCTCTTCATCGTTCTATCCCACCTCACCTGAGATCATTTCTTCATGCCCTCCCACTTCCTCTTTGCAGGCAGGCAGATAAATCATGTCTTCTTTTATACAGATAGTTATAACTTCTGCATAGAAAAAACTTTGCTGTACATTTTCTTATGATCTAAATTCCCAGGTTCTAAGGTATTGAGCCCCTCAAAACTATTACTGTTTATGAAGAAGGACAAGAAAATTGAGATAAAAAATAGATATTTTTCCTAGACTATTTTAGAGGAAAAAATAGTTTCAATCTCACTAATATAATATTTAGTTTGCTGTAAGGATTACTGCCTGTGAAGGAGAAAGGTTACTGACATTAAAATACTTTCTATAGAAAGGTACGCCCCCCTCCTCATTTTCCAGTTAAAAACACATGTTGACATTATTTTGCAGATTTACATGAGTGAGAAATACTGTATAACATCGATATCCATTTAGTAATTAGTTTGTTTAATGCAGATTTAATGAAGTTATGTAGCATGACGGAAAGAACATGGGCTCTAGAATTAGATAGACCTGAATTTGAATCTGGGTTCTTCTCATTACCAGCATTATGGCATTGGGCGACTTATTTAATTTTCTGAGCTTTGATTTCTGTACCTGAAAAGGGTATAATAATACCTCTCATAGTGCCACAAGAACCAAATGAGACAAAGTTTTATTGCATAGGCACTCAATAATGGTTACTTTCCTCTGTTTTTGTCACAACATCTGAGCGCATTCAGTCAATAGAATTTATTCTGGTTTTCAAATGATCTTGTTAGTGATTTGAGATAATAAAGAATTTGGGATGGGAAGCATTGGTGTTATTTTAAAAAGCATTTTATGGCTTTGGATTTATGAGCCTGAAGGAACTCTTTCCAATAGGGGTTCTGTCAGCTCAAGATGGAGATAAATTATGAAGTGCTAACTTCTGCTTGACAAATTTACATGTAGCTAAATTAATTTGGTGTTTTATTAGTTCAAAAAGCAAATCATGTTTGTGAGGCCCTTGAAGCAGATTTCGATCCTCTTGATATCCCAGAGGATTTCCAAAACTGAAAAAAGATCTGTCTGCCTTCTCTCTGCTCACTCCCAGACCCCAAATTAAAAACCTAAAATATAACTTTGTAAAGCCAAAAAAAATTACAACACAATTGCGAGAAATATTTACAAAAATACAGTCCCATTTTCTCATTTTCTCCCTGGTACCTAAAATGTTATTTATACAGTGTGAATAAACCAGGTACATCTAATACACTCCTTCCAAAACTGTACTATTAAAATTACATTTTATAAGGTTTCCATACAGTGAAGAAATTTTATTATCCCTTCTAGGTTGTTGAAAGAGAATTTTTCTAGAGTATTTAGCTTACATATTTTCTTTTACAAAATAACACAATTTTTTATCATAAGCATTAATATAATTTATAGACTACAAAGAATTTTAACAAAAGACTATATTAGACTGGGAGTTAGAAGGAACTGCTTTGGGCAGATCATAGCTTTTCTTGGCTATCAATTTACTATCTGTAAATTGAGATGAGCAGGAAAGGTAGTATTGGGTCAGTGTAAGCTTCTCGCTCTTAGCTGGTGATGCAGTGGTTGAGAGCGTCAGCTTTGGAGTCAACTTTGGAGTAAACTACGTGAGGCAAACATCAATTTCCTCAACTGTAATTGATTAGGTACCTAGTAGATTTGTGGTAAGAATAAATGAGATTTCACATGTAAGTAGTTAACGTACCATTCAGTGAATGTTGACTACCACTATCAGGAGCAGCTGTTGGCAGGACTCAGAAGCAATTTAAATGTGAATTTCTCCTAATAATAATTAAGAATTCCTTCTCCATCAAGTACTTGAGATATATTTCTTGTATTTGTTAGGTTTTGCTGCCTAACAAACCATCTCAAAACTTAGAGGCTTAAAACAACAGCCATTTATTTAACTCATTATTCTATGTGGTAACAATCTGGGCTAGGCCCAACTGAATAATTCTTCTTTCAGATGATGGCTGGCTGGATCTAGAATGGCCTTACCTGAGATGATCTGTCACTGCACCATATAGGTCTAGCCTGGGCTTGTTCACATGGTGGATGTGCAGGGTTCTACAAGAGCCAGTATAAGCCAACAAGGCCTCTTGAGGCCTAGACTTAGAATTGGCACAGGGTCAATTCACCAGGTTTTATTGACCAAAGCAAGTCATAAAACCAGCCAAAACTCAAGGAGAGGGAAAATTGACTCCTCTTCTTAAAAGGAGGAGCTGCAAAGATTCATTGCAAAGGGATAGAGAGGGAAATAATTATGGCCATTTTTGTAATTAATCTAAAACATCACTCCTACCAGTCCTAGTCATAATAGATCACCATTGATAATCTTTTATGGCTTTAGTAACTTTGTTACTCTACTTCTCACAATCTTCCAATATTTCAGTCTACCACAGATTATTGCTGTAAGTGTGCTTCATATGTGTTCTGGTAGAGGCTGAATGTTTTTGACACATGACCAGTTGATGCTGGTAAACTTTGATCTACCTGAAATTTGTGATCCAGTATCATTTTATCTAATCCCTGATAAGGCAAAATTATATTTAATAATTTCTTGAGTGACCCTGCAGAATATATCATGATACAATCTGAAAAACATTAGAAATTATTGTTTTTTTGGTTTTTACCCATAAAAATAAAAGTTGTTTTTAAGAATATCACAACAATATTTAGTTTCTTGAAACTTATCACAAGTCTTGGTAGAATGGACTCAAGATAAAAAGACTGAAAATATTGAGTGTTAGCAAGAATATAGAGCAGCTGGACTTTCGTACATTGCTGGTGAGAGTGCAAATTGATTAAACCAAATTTGAAACCTGGGCATAGAAATTAGTGTGTATGTTCAACAAAATGTGTACAAGAATGTCATAGTAGCTTTAGTTATAATAGCTCCAAATTGTAAATTGCCTAAAAGTCTATAAATAGGAGAATGGATGAACAAATTGTAGTGTATACATACAATAGAATACTGTACAGCAATAAAAAAAGAATGAACTACTAATATAGCCACAATATGAATGAATCACAAAATTATTGATTAAATTAAGCCAGGCACAAAAAGCACATACTATATGATTCCCTTTATATAAAGTTCAAGAAGATGCAAATTTAATCCATACTTTTAGAAGTCAAACCTCTGGGGAGTAAAGGAATTGCTGGTGTTGACTGGGAAGAGTACAAGCAAAACTTCTGGGTGATGATAATATTCTATATTTTGATGTGGGTAGGGGCCACAACAGGGTTTAGATATGTAAAAGTTTAGTGAACTATACACTTATGATGTATTCACTTTACCATATGTGTATTGTAATATATATACACATAATTATATAGATCTCCTTCTTAGAAAAAGTGGATTTTAAAATTCTATCTGTTGGTGGCATAAATGAAAATGTAAATCTTACCCCTGGCCTCAGGTTGATCTGTATAGAGAAATTAAAAAGCTTTCTGCTCTTCTTCCTCCTCTTTCAGAGATTAATTAGGGAGAAAGCCCAGTATGAGAATTTGATCTGGTGAAAAGTAAAGAAAAGCCAAACTTAAAAGCTTTTTAAAAACACACACACACAGGGCTTCCCTGGTGGTGCAGTGGATAAGAATCCGCCTGCCAATGCAGGGGACACGGGTTCGAGCCCTGGTCCGGGAAGATCCCACATGCTGCGGAGCAACTAAGCCCGTGCGCCACAACTACCGAGCCTGTGCTCTAGAGCCCATAAGCCACAACTACTGAAGTCCGTGCGCCGAGAGCCCATGCTCTGAAACAAGATAAGCCACTGCAATGAGAAGCCCGCACACTGTAATGAAGAGTAGCCCCCACTCACCACAACTAGAGAAGGCCTGCGCACAGCAACGAAGACCCAACACAGCCAAAAATAAATAAATTAATTAATTTAAAAAACCCCAAAAACAAACACACACACACACACACACAAATAAAATCTTCTTAAGTGTTCTACAGGTTCCTGACTTAAGAATATTGATAAGCAATTGGTTGTTCTGTTTTTTGGGAAAAGTATGGTACATACACACATGTATGTGAATATATATGCATGTGTGTGACCGTGTGTGCATATGCTCTGTGCACACATGTGGTGCACCTATGTGTGCACATGAATGTGTATGTGTGTGCATGTGTGTTTTCTACTAGATTCCCATAGGAGGAGTGAGGAGGCATAACTGTCCTCTAAAATAGCAAAGTTTTCATGAAAAGGTGTATGCTTTGAGTCCCAAAATTCTGCTGAAGATTTCCGAGGACTATTATCCTAGATATAACAATGCAGATTTGGGGAAACGTTCAGCTTCAGATGAATTGCTCTAGGTGGAGATGGGATACAAGGCACAGAGCTTACGAGTAGTATGTTACTCCTGTGTTAGGGACTAGAATATTTCTAAAGTAGGGTTAGCACCACACTGTGAAGGGAAAAGGAGGGTAAAAGTGAACTATGAAGGAGGGTAGTGGAAGCAAGTCTAGGAACTAAGGTGCTGGTCCAAGGGGACCTTTATTTCTGTTCATATAGCATCCAGTTCTATGTTTTTTCCTATATTGTAATACACTGTATCTTTCCCACAATTTTTCAGAAAAGCATAGTACCCATTCTGCAGCCTTATGTTAGTGGTGTTTTGGGGACAGTGGAGAGGGAATTAAGAGACAAGGCAGTAAACAGGAGAACAGCCTTACCACCTCACCTCTCCATGGGGACAATGTAATTGGAGAGGGAGGATGGTGATCCTAGAATTCACAAGGCCACCAGTAGTGAAGTGAACCAAACCTCACTGTGGAGGTGGTGGTTAGAAGTTATGTGACCACAGAGAAGCTGCTATAGCATGGACAAATGCAGGAGGGCATGAGAGACCACCTGAGGTGAGGCTGCAGTGGGAAAGGTGGGGGAGAGTGAGCAGACACTTGGTTCACAGTGTGGTGTAGGATCTTTGATAAAGTGACTGGAATGACATGTGAATGAGAAGATAGGAAAGAATGCGAGCTATTGGATTATTTTTTTCATGTGTTGAAATATCCCATGCATATAATTTTAAAAAGTGAAAATTAAGAGCCAAAATGCATTTGCATTTAGCTTCCTGATATCATGAAATTATGGTGACAAGTTGAAGCAAGGTACAAAGTTTTAAAAGTAGGGTTATACTCAAAATATATTACTTGAGGATTTCAATTATTCATAGATCGGTGGGGAAAAAAAAATAATGGATTAGAAATGAATGTGGTTGAAATTGGTGCATATCTCCAGCAACTTTATCCAAAGTCAGCATATATGCTAAATGAATTATAATTGTCAAAAAGGTCAAAAGAAACTCAAGGAGAGTGAATGTAGTTGAGACAGGGTCATGGCCTTGTCAGATTTTGGATTCAGTAACTTTAGCAAAGCAACTCTTAAAATATTGCTTGAGGGTTTTTATATGTCCTCTAGTTTGGGAATCTAAGTAGAAATAGAACACGTGCCCTGAATGTCTCCTTTGAAGCAGGAAGTCTAATCAGGGCAATAAGAGAGGTAGTAGTTGTGCACAGAGGAAGTATGATTTCCCTGTATCTTTTCTGGGCTGAGTCCCTATACATATATGGTGATTAAGTTGGTAACTCTGAATGTGGCTCAGTTTTGGAGCAATCAGTTCAACCATGATGTAGTCATTTTTTTTAAATAAATAAATTTATTTATTTACTTTTGGTTGCATTGGGTCTTCGTTGCTGTGCACAGGCTTTCTCTAGTTGCAGCAAGCAGGGGCTACTCTTCGTTGTAGCGCGCGGGCTTCTCATTGTGGTGGCTTCTCATTGTGGAGCACAGGCTCTGGGTGCACAGGCTTCAGTAGTTGTGGTGCGCAGGCTCAGTAGTTGTGACTTGGGGGCTTAGTTGCTCTGTGGCATGTGGGATCTTCCTGGACCATGGCTCGAACCCATATCCCCTGCACTGGCAGGTGGATTCTTAACTACTGTGCCACTAGGGAAGTCCATGATGTAGTCCTTAAAACATGGTCATTCTATTTGCTATTGTGTGTAGAACCAGTTTATTATTTTTCTGTTACACTGTTTGGAAGATTCCTGTGGTTTGTTTTTTTTTAAAATTATTATTTGTAGGCATTTATCTGTGGCTTAAAAATACTTGGTGATTTAAATGCCTCAGATGTTGTATTAGTTTGCTAGGGTTGCCATAAGAAAATACCACAAACTTGGGTGGCTTAAACAGATGAAATTTATTTTCTCACAGTTAGGAGATGGAAGTCCAAGATCAAGGTATCCATAGGTTTGGTTTCTCCTAAGCCTCTCTCCTTGGCTTTCAGATAGCTGTCTTCTCACTGTGTGTTCATATGGTCTTTTTTCTGTGTTGGTGCGCCCCTGGTGTTTCCTCCTCTTCTTATAATGATATCATGTTGGATTAGAATCTTACCCTTATGACCTATTTAACCTTAGTTACCTCTTTAAAGGCTTTATCTCCAAATACAGTCACATTGGGGATTAGGGCTTCAACATATAAATTCTGGGGTAGGGGGACACAATTCAGTCTATGGGATAATGCTACATCCATGAACTTAAAATTGTCTTACTATTCACTTTCCTTTTAGGATTACAATTTACTACTAATTACAAATAGCAAAATACCTTAAGTAAAGGATGAAATGCTATTAAAAAAAACGCAGAACTAATTTAGGAATTTAAAATTTACTTCAGCCAGGTAGAACCTCAGATTGCTAAGAGTTGAATGAATTATAGCCACATGTTGAATATTAATCTTAGAAAATGCAATTATCTAAAATGTTAGTAAGCTCACTGGCAAATAGATAAGAAAAAATAACTGCATAGAAAAAAACGCTGTGAGAAAGAATACAATGATCTGATCTTTTTTACTTTGCAAAAAAAAGAAAAAAAAACTAGATGAGTTTATCTTCAGAGCTCTTTTTCCTTTTAGTAGATCAGATAAATCCTAAAATAGCTTAAGTAAAGAATTTTGCTTTCTAAAGCTAGATAGTTAAGATGAAATGTTTTCCTTAAAAAACAAAGAACTCTATAATTCAAATTAATAGTTTCTAAAATAAGTAGTGAGAAAAGAAAGAGTTTTGTATACATAACCAAAAGAGACAGAATCTATACGTATGTTTTATCTTAAGAATAGATATTGGTTTTAGAAAAAAAAGAGTGTACTGAGACAAACTGTTTTGAAAAATAATTGTTCTGATTTGGCTTTCCTGATGTGTGAATGCAAGAGAAGAAGCCTGTGGCTGCTTGGCTGGTTTGTCTGCAAATCTGGAGTGGCTCTTGTATGCTGGCAAGTTTTGGTGTGCTTGTTCTCAGAAATTCTCCCTATTCTGAAAATCCAAACCTTTCATTAGGGTTTAAAATATGATATCATGATCACATAAAGTTATAGATATAAAAGATATTTTTAATTTACTTTTCAAAATTCAAGTTAGAAAAATTTACAATCTGTTCCTTTTCTCCAGCACCTATAACCACAGATAATGTCTACTGCAAATATCTTAATTTTGTTGAAAATCCAGGTAAGATATTTTTGTTATTGCTGCTCAACGATGTTTTCTGGGACAAAGGAAATGTTTATATACCTGTATGCCTGACTTTAATCGTTTCTAGAATGGTTTATGAAAATCAAAAGAGAAAGTCATTCCATTTTCATTTTTTCCCACTCTGACACTGGTAAATAAATGCACTTCAAAAGTCTATGAAGCAATAATAGGGCTTCCCTGGTGGCGCAGTGGTTGAGAGTCCGCCTGCCGATGCAAGGGAGACAGGTTCGTGCCCTGGTCCGGGAAGATCCCACAGGCCGCAGAGTGGCTGGGCCTGTGAGCCATGGCCGCTGAGCCTGCATGTCCGGAGCCTGTGCTCCGCAATGGGAGAGGCCACAACAGTGAGAGGCCTGTGTACCACACACACACAAAAAAGTCTATGAAGCAATAATAAAAGTCTATTGCAGGAAGTAACATGATATATTCAAAGTCCTGAAAACGGAAAACCTGCAACCTAACATACTCTACCCCAAAAGATTATCGTTTAGAATAGAAGGAGAGATAAAGAATTTCTCAGACAAGAAAAAAGCTAAAAGAATTCAGCAATACTAAACCTACCATAACAGAAATATTGAAGGGTCTTCGCAAAATAGAAAACAAGCAAGAATCTATAGGAAAGAGAAAATCATAATAGGAAAGACACATATATAAGAGGATTGAGGATCACTTAAATAAGCCAGTGCATAGATTAAAATACAATAAAAATAAGTCATAAAAGCAATTATAACTACAACTAACAGTGAAAGGATAAGCATGAAGTTATAAAATATGGCACCAAAATCACAAAGTGTGGGGAAGGGGAGTATAAAAGTGAAGATCTTTTAGAATGTGTTTGAGCTCAAATGGCTATCAGTTTAAAGCAAGTAGATATAGTTATGGGTCACAACATACTTGAACTCCATGGTAACCACAAATCAAAAATATGCAATAGATTCACAAAAACCAAAAATAAAGGAACTCAGGCATACTACAAAAGAAACCCATAAAATCACAAAAGGAAAAACAAAAAGGAGAAATGAGCAAAGAAGAACTATAAAACAAGGATTAAAATGGCAATAAGAACATACCTATCAATAATTAATTTAAATGTCAATGAACTAAATGCTCCAATCAAAAGACATAGAATGGCAGATTGGATTAAAAAAAAAACCAAGAACCTATAATATACTGCCTACAAGAGACTCACTTCAGTGTGAAAGACACACACAAACTGAAAGTGAGGGAATGGAAGAAGAATTTTTCATGCAAATAGAAATGATAAGAAAGCAGGAGTAGCAATACTCATACCAGACAAAATAGACTTTAAAACAAAGGCCATAAAGGAAGACAAAGAAGGGCATTATATAATGATAAAGGGATCAATATAAGAAGAGAATATTACAGTTGTTAACATATATGCACTCAATATAGGTGCACCTAAATCTATAAAATACCAACAAACATAAAGGGAGAAATTGACAATAACATAACAATAGTAGGAGACTTTAATACCCCACTGACATCAATGAACAAATCATGCAGACAGAAATTCAATAGGCAACAGAGGTCCTGGACTTCCCTGGTGGCACAGTGTTAAGAATCTGCCTGCCAATGCAGGGGATATGGGTTCGAGCCATGGTCTGGGAAGATCCCAAATGCCACAGAGCAACTAAGCCCGTGCACCACAAATACTGAACCTGCACTCTAGAGCCCGCAAACCACAACTACTGAGTCCACATGCTGCAACTACTGCAGCCCACGCGCCTAGAGCCCATGCTCCACAACAAGAGAAGCCATCGCAATGAGAAGCCCACGCACCGCAATGAAGAGTAGCCCCTGCTTGCCGCAACTAGAGAAAGCCAGTGCACCGCAATGAAGACCCAACGCAGCCATAAATAAATAAATGAAAAAAGAAAACAGAGGTCCTAAATGACACAATAGACAAATTACATGATATTGATATCTACAGGACATTACATCCTCCTCCCCCCCCCCAAAAAAAACAAAGCAGAATACACGTTCTTTTCAAGTGTGCATGGAACATTCTCTAGGATAGATCACATACTAGATCACAAAACAAGCCTCAACAAATTTAAAGGATAGAAATTGTTTCAAGCATTTTTTTCTGATTGCAGTTGTATGAAACTAGAAATCAACCACAGAAAGAAAAACAGGAAAAGAATGAACACATGGAGACTAAACAACATGCTACTAAAAAAAACAATGGGTCAATAGTGAAATCAAAGAAGAAATGAGAAAATACCTCATGACAAATGAAAAATGAAAACCCAATCTTACCAGATCTATGGGATGAAGCAAAAGCAGTTCTGAGAGGGAAGTTCATAGTGATACAGGTCTTCCTCAAGAAACAAGAAAAATCTCAAACAACCTAAACTACCACCTAAAAGAATTAGAAATAGAAGAACAAACAAAACCCAAAGTCAGCAGAAGGAAGGAAATAAAAACATCAGTGAGAAAATAAATTAAATAGAGATTAAAAAACAATAGAAAAGATCAGTAAAACTAAGAGCTGGTTTTTGAAAAGATAAATAAAATCGACAAACCTCTAGCCAGGCTCACCAAGAGAGAGGACCCAAATAAACAAAATAAGAAATGAAAGAGGAGGAATAACAACTGATACCACAGAAATACAAAAAAAATCAAAGGATAATACTATGAGCAGTTATATGCCAACAAATTGGGCAACCTAGAACAAATGGACAAGTTTCTAGAAACATACAGCCTGCTAAAACTGAGTCAAGAAGAAACAGATAATTTGAACAGACTGATCACTAGAGGTGAAATAGAATCTGTAATTAACAACAACAACAAAAAGACAAAAAACTCCCTGCAAACAAAACTTCAGGACCAAATGGCTTCACTGGAGAATTCTATGAAACATACAAAGAAGAACTTATACCTATCC
Source organism: Tursiops truncatus (assembly GCF_011762595.2). Lineage (NCBI taxonomy): Eukaryota > Metazoa > Chordata > Mammalia > Artiodactyla > Delphinidae > Tursiops > Tursiops truncatus. The sequence continues at coordinate 59,254,166 of NC_047039.1, forward strand.
TTCTCAAACTATTCCAAAAGACTGAAGAGGAGGAAACAGTCCCAAATTCCTTCTATGAAGCCACCATCACCCTGATACCAAAACCAGACAACGATACTATAAAAAAGAAAATTACAGGCCAATATCTTTGATGAATATAGATGCAAAAATTCTTAACAAAATATTAGCAAACAAAATCCAACAATACAAAAAAGGATCACACACCATGATCAAGTCAGAGTCATTCCAGGGTCACAAGGGTGGTTCAACATATGCAAATGAATCAATGTGATACAGCACATTAACAGAAGGAAAGACAAAATCACATGATCATCTCAATAGATGCAGAAAAAGCATTTGACAAAATTCAACATACACTCATGATAAAAACTCTCACCTAAGTGGGCATAGAGGGAACATATCTCAATATAATAAAAGCCATTTATGACAAACTCATAGCCAACATAATACTCAGTGGTGAAAAGCTGAAAGCCTTACTGCTAAATTCAGGAACAAGCAAGGATGCCCATACTCACCAGTTCTTTCCAACACAGTATTAGAAGCCCTAGCCACAGCAATCAGACAAGAAAAAGAAATAAGAGGTATCCAAATTGGAAGGGAAGAGGTAATTGTCACTATTTGTAGATGACATGACACTCTATATAGAGAACCCTAAAGTCTCCATGCAAAAAGTATTAGAACTAATAAATGAATTCAACAAGGTAGCAGGATACAAGATTAAAATGCAGAAATTTTTTACATTTCTTTACGCTAATAATGAAATATCAGAAAGAGAAAGTTTAAAAAAATCCCATTTAAAGTCACATCAAAAAAATACCAAGGAATATTCTTAACCTAGGAGATGAAAGACCTATATACTGACAACTATGAAACATTGATAAAGAAAATTGAAGATGATTCAGAGAAATGGAAAGATATCCCATGCTCTTGGATTGGAAGAATTAATATTGTTGAAATGGCCATACTACCCAAAGCAGTCTACAGATTTAATGCAATCCCTATCAAAATACTCATGACATCTTTCACAGAACTAGAAGAAATAATCCTAAAATTTATATGGAACCACAAAAGGCTCAGAATTGCCAAAGCAATCCTGAGGAAAAAGAACAAAGCTGGAGGCATAATCCTTCCCTAGACATGTAGATGAATGGAATAGAATAGAGAGTCCAGAAATAAACCCATGCACCTATGGTCAGTTAATCTATGATAAAGTAGGCAAGACGATACAATGGAGAAAAGACCGTCTCTTCAACAAGTGTTGTAGGAAAAGTTGGACAGCTACCTGCAAATCAATGAAATTAGAACACTCCCTTGCACCATATACTAAAATAAACTCAAAATGGTTTAAAGACCTAAATGTAAGACCTGAAACCATAATACTCCTAGAGGAGAACATAGACATAACATTCTTTGACATAAATCATAGCAATATATTCTTCAGTCAGTCTCCCAAGGCAAAAGCAATAAAAACAAAAATAAACAAATGGGACATAATCAAACTTAAAAGCTTTTGCATAGGAAAGGAAACCACAAACAAAATGAAAAGACAACCTATGGACTGAGAAACAATGTTTGCAAACGATGTGACTGACAAAGGGATAATATCCAAAATATACAAACACTAAATATAACTCAACATTGAAAAAAACAAATGACCCAATCAAAAAATGGGCAGAAGACCTAAATAGGTATTTCTCCAAGGAAGACATACAGGTGGCCAACAGGCACATGAAGAGAGGCTCAACACCTCTAATTATTAGAGAAATGCAAATCGAAACCACAATGAGATATCACCTCATACCTGTCAGAATGGCTGTCATCAAAAAGTCTACAGGGACTTCCCTGGTGGCGCAGTGGTTGAGAGTCCGCCTGCCGATGCAGGGGACACGGGTTTGTGCCCCGGTCCGGGAAGATCCCACATGCCGTGGAGCAGCTGGGCCCGTGAGCCATGGCCGCTGAGCCTGTGTGTCCGGTGCCTGTGCTCCACAGCGGGAGAGGCCACAGCAGTGAGAGGCCTGCGTACTGCAAAACAAAAACAAAAACAAAAAAACTACAAATAATAAATGCCATAGAGGGTGTGGAGAAAAGGGAACCTACCCACACTGTTGGTGGGAATGTAAATTGGTACAGCCACAATGGAAAATAGTATAGTAGGTTCCTTAAAACACTAAAAATACAGTTGCCATATAATCCAGCAATCCCACTCCCAGGTATATATACAAACAGATGAAAACTCTAATTTGAAAAGATATAGCAGCACTATTTACAATAGCCAATACATGGAAACAACACAAGGGCCCATCAACAGATGATTGGCTGAAGAAGATGTCGTATATATCATGAAGCTTGCACAAGCCTCTTAGATAGCCTCATCCACCAGAGGGCAGAGAGCAGAAGCAAGAAAAACTACAATTCTTCAGCCTGTGGAACAAAAACCATATTCACAGAAAGATAGACAAAATGAAAGGGCAGAGGACTATGTACCAGATGAAGGAACAAGATAAAACCCCAGAAAAACAACTAAACAAAGTGGAAATAGGCAACTTTCCAGAAAAAGAATTCAGAATAATGATAGTGAAGATCATCCAGGACCTCAGAAAAAGAATGGAGGCAAAGATCGAGAGGATGCAAGAAATGTTTAACAAAGACCTAGAAGAATTAAAGAACAAACACCTAGAAGAATTAAAGAACAAACAAACAGAGATGAACAATACAATAACTGAAATGAAAAATACACTAGAAGGAATCAATAGCAGAATAACTGAGGCAGAAGAATGGATAAGTGACCTGGAAGACAGAATGGTGGAATTCACTGCCATGGAACAGAATAAAGAAAAAAGAATGAAAAGAAGTGAAGACAGCCTAAGAGACCTCTGGGAGAGCATTAAACACACCAACATTCGCATTATAGGGGTCCCAGAAGGAGAAGAGAGAGAGAAAGGACCTGAGAAAATATTTGAAGAGATTATATTAAAAACCTTCCCTAACATGGGAAAAGAAATAGCCACCCAAGTCCAGGAAGCACAAAGAGTCCCAGGCAGGATAAACCCAAGGAGAAACACGCTGAGTCACATAGTAATCAAATTGACAAAAATTAAAGATAAATTATTAAAACCAACAAGGGAAAAACAAGAAATAATAAACAAGGGAACTCCCATAACGTTAACAGCTGATTTCTCAGCAGAAACCCTACAAGCCAGAAGGGAGTGGCATGATATATTTAAAGTGCTGAGAGGAAAGAACCTACAAGCAAGATTATTCTACCTGGCAACGATCTCATTCAGATTGAACAGAGAAATCAAAAGCTTTACAGACAAGCAAAAGCTAAGAGAATTCAGCACCACCAAACCAGCTCTACAACAAATGCTAAGGAACTTCTCTCAGTGGGAAACACAAGAGAAGAAAAGGACCTACAAAAACAAACACAAAACAATTAAGAAAATGGTAATAGGAACATACAAATCGATAATCACCTTAAATGTGAATGGATTAAATGGTCCAACCAAAAGACACAGGCTCGCTGAGTGGATACAAAAACAAGACCCATATATATGCTGTCTACAAAAGACCCACTGCAGACCTAGGAACATATACAGACTAAAAGTGAGGGGATGGAAAAAGATATTCCATGCAGAGGAAATCAAAAGAAAGCTGGAGTAGCAATACTCATATCAGATAAAATAGACTTTAAAATAAAGAATGTTACAAGAGACAAGGAAGGACACTATGTAATGATCAAGGGATCAATCCAAGAAGAAGATATAACAATTATAAATATCTATGCACCCAACATAGGAGCACCTCAATACATAAAGCAACTGCTAACAGCTATAAAACAGGAAATTGACAGTAACACAATAATAGTGGGGGACTTTAACATCTCACTTACACCAATGGACAGATCACCCAAACAAAATTAATAAGGAAACACAAGCTTTAAATGACACAATAGAACAGATAGATTAAATAGATATTTATAGGACATTCCATCCAAAAACAGCAGATTACACTTTCTTCGCAAGTGCACATGGAACATTCTCTAGGATAGGTCACAACTTGGGTAACAAATCAAGCCTCGGTAAACTTAAGAAATTTGAAATCATATCAAGCATCTTTTCCGACCACAGTGTTATGAGATTAGAAATCAATTACGGGAAAAAAAATGGAAAGAAAAACACATGGAGGCTAAACAATACGTTACTAAATAACCAAGAGATCACTGATCAAAGAGGAAATCAAAAAATACCTAGAGACAAATTACAACGAAAACACCACTATCCAAAACCTATGGGATGAAGCAAAAGCAGTTCTAAGAGGGAAGTTTATAGCAATACAAACCTACCTCAAGAAACAAGAAAAATCTCAAATAAACAATCTAACCTTACACCTAAAGTAACTAGAGAAAGAAGAACAAACAAAACCCAAAGTTAGCAGAAGGAAAGAAATCATAAAGATCAGAGCAAAAATAAGTGAAATAGAAACAAAGAAAACAGTAGCAGGGATCAATAAAACTACAAGCTGGTTCCTTGAGAAGATAGACAAAGTTGATAAACCTTTAGCCAGACTTATCAAGAAAAAGAGGAAGAGGACTCAAACCAGGAAAGTCAGAATTGAAAAAGAAGTTATCACGGACACCACAGAAATACAGAGCATCATAAGAGACTACTACAAGCAACTCTATGCCAATAAAATGGACAACCTAGAAGAAATGGATGAATTCTTAGAAAAGTACAACCTTCTAAGACTTAAACAGGAAGAAATAGAAACTATGAATAGACCAATGACAAGTAATGAAATTGAAACTGTGATTAAAAGTTTTCCAACAAACAATAGTCCGGGACCAGATGGCTTCACAGGTGAATTCTATCAAACAATTAGAGAAGAGCTGACACCCATCCTTCTGAAAATCTTCCAAAAAAATGCAGAGGAAGGAACACTCCCAAAATCATTCTACAAGGCCACCATCACCCTGATACCAAAACCAGACAGAGATACTACAAAAAAAGAAAATTACTGACCAATATCACTGATGAATATAGATGCAGAAATCCTCAACAAAATACTAACAAACAGAATCCAACAACACATTAAAAGGATCACACACCATGATCAAGTGGGATTTATCCCAGGGATGCAAGGATTCTTCAATATATGCAAATCTATCAATATGATACACCATATTAACAAATTGAAGAATAAAAACTATATGATCATCTCAATAGATGCAGATAATCTTTTGACAAAATTCAACACCCGTTTAGGAAATAACTCTCCAGAAAGACGGCATAGAGGGAACATACCTCAACATAATAAAGGCCATATACGACAACCCCACAGCCAACATCATTCTCAATGGTGAAAAACTGAAAGCATTTCCTCTAAGATCAGGAAAAAGACAAGGATGTGCACTCTCCGCAGTATTATTCAACGTAGTTTTGGAGGTCCTAGTCACAGCAATCAGAGAAGAAAAAGAAATAAAATGAATACAAATTGGAAAAGAAGAAGTAAAACTGTCACTGTTTGATGATTACATGATACTATACACAGATAATCCTAAAGATGCCACCAGAAAACTACTAGAGCTAATCAATGAATTTGGTATAGAGCAGGATACAAAATTCATGCACAGAAATCTCTTGCATTCCTATACACTAACAACGAAAGATCAGAAAGAGAAATTAAGGAAACAATCCCATTCACCATTACAACAAAAAGAATAAAATACCTAGGAATAAACCTACCTAAGGTGGTAAAAGACCTGTACTCAGAAAACTATAAGACACTGATGAAAGAAATCAAAGATGACACAAACAGATGGAGAGATATACCATGTTCTCGGATTGGAAGAATCAATATTGTGAAAATGACTATACTACCCAAAGCAATCTACAGATTCAGTGCAATCCCTATCAAATTACCAATGGCATTTTTTACAGAACTAGAACAAAAAAATCTTAAAATTTGTATGGAGACACAAAAGACCCCGAATAGCCAAAGCAATCTTGATAAAAAAAAAAAAAAAAAACAGATCTGGAGGAATCAGACTCTCTGACTTCAGACTATACTACAAAGCTACAGTAATCAAGACAATATTGTACTGGCACAAAGATAGAAATATAGATCAATGGAACGGGATAGAAAGCCCAGAGATAAACCCACACACCTATGGTCAAGTAATCTATGACAAAGGAGGCAAGGGTATACAATGGAGAAAAGACAGCCTCTTCAATAAGTGGTGCTGGGAAAACTGGACAGGTACATGTAAAAGAATGAAATTAGAACACTCCCTAACACCATACACAAAAATAAACCCAGAATGGATTAAAGGACTAAATGTAAGATCGGCACTATAAAACTCTTAGAGGTAAACACAGGAAGAACACTCTTTGATATAAAACACAGCAAGATATTTTTTGACCCATCTCCTAGAGTAGTGGAAATAAAAACAAAAATAAACAAATGGGATGTAATGTAACTTCAAAGCTTTTGCACAGCAAAGGAAACCATAAACAAGACAAAAAGACAACCCTCAGAATGGGAGAAAATATTTGCAAATGAATTAATGGACAAAAGATTAATCTCCAAAAAATATAAACAGCTCATGCAGCTCAATATTAAAAAACCAAACAAACCAATCCAAAAATGGGCAGAAGACCTAAATAGACATTTCTCCAAACAAGACACACAGATGGCCAAGAGGCACATGGAAAGCTGCTCAACATCACTAATTATTAGAGAAACGCAAATCAAAACTACAATGAGAGGGCTTCCTTGGTGGCGCAGTGGTTGAGAGTCCACCTGCCAATGCAGGGGACACGGGTTCATGTCCTGGCCCGGGAAGATCCCACATGCCGGGGAGCGGCTGAGCCTGTGAGCCATGGCTGCTGAGCCTGCGCGTCCAGAGCCTGTGCTCCGCAACGGGAGAGGCCACAGCAGTGAGAGGCCCGCGTACCAAAAAAACCCAAAAAACCCAAAAAAACTACAATGAGGTATCACCTCACACCGGTCAGAATGGCCATCATCAGAAAATCTACAAACAACAAATGCTGGAGAGGATGTGGAGAAAACGGAACTGTCTTGAAATGTTGTTGGGAATGTAAATTGATACATCCACTATGGAGAACAGCATGGAGGTTCCTTAAAAGACTAAAAATAGAATTACCATATGACCCAGCAATCCCACTACTGGGCATATACCCAAAGAAAACCATAATTCGAAAAGACACATGCACCCCAATATTCACTGCAGCACTATTTACAATAGCCAGGTCATGGAAGCAACCTAAATGCCCATTGACAGACGAATGGATAAAGAAGATGTGGTACATGTATACAATGAAATATTACTTAGCCATAAAAAGGAATGAAATTGGGTCATTTTTAGAGATGTAGATGGACCTAGAGACTGTCATACAGAGTGAAGTAAGTCGGAAAGAGTAAAACAAGTATTGTATATTAATGCGTATATGTGGAATCTAGAAAAATGGTACAGATGAACCTGTTTGCAGCAATAGAGACACAGATGTAGAGGACAAAAGTATGGACACCAAGGGGGGAATACGTGTGGTGGGGGGAAATGGTGGTGGTGGTGGTACGAATTGGGAGATTGGGATTGACATATATACAGTAATATGTATAAAATAGATAACTAATAAGAACCTGCTGTACAAAAACATAAAATAAAATTCAAAAAAAAAGAATGTGTGTGTATATTATTATATATATGTAATAGAATATTAGCCATAAAAAAGAATGAAATACATTTACAGCAACATGGAGAATATTATACTTAGTGAAGTAAGCCAGATAAAGACAAATACTATATGATATCATTTATATGTGGAATGTAAAAATCATACAAATGAATCTATCTGCAAAACAGAAACAGACTCACAGATATAAGGAATTTGTTGTTGTTATTGTTTTGACAATGGGACCCTTGATTAAAGTTTCATGTAATGTTTCTTGGATAAATGACCTCCAAATGAATTATTTAGGATTTGTAGTTTTCCTTTTTTTCTCAATTGATTTTAATAACCTTTGTAATTAGACATAGATGTTCTCTAACAAATAGCTTAAACTTCTCAATTGTCAATTAAAGACATTAGACTGTTGTTTTTTAAACAAGTTCTGGTAGTAAAGAAAAGTGAATTTTGTATAAAAAAAACTTTATCTCATTTTAATTGTTTATTATCCATAACCCCATTTTCTTTTTAATTTAATTTAATTTTTTAATTGAAACATAGTTGATGTACAGTATTATATAAGTTATAGGTCTACAATATAGTGATTAACAATTTTTTCAAGTTATACCCCATTTATAGTTATTATATAATATTGACATTTTCCCTGTATTGTACAATATATTCTTGTACCTTATTTTATACATAATAAATAGTTTGTACCTCTTAATCCCCTACCCCTATATTGCCCCTCCCCCCTTCCCTTTTCCCACTGGTAACCACTAGTTCTCTATATCGATGAGTCAGCTTCTTTTTTGTTATATTCACTAGTTTGTTTTAGTTTTTAGATTTCACATATGAGTGATATCATATAGTATTTGTCTTTATTTGTCTGACTTATTTCACTTAGCATAATACCCTCCAGTCTGTCCATGTTGTTGCAAATGGCAAAATTTCGTTCTTTTTTATGGCTGAGTAGTATTCCGTTCCGTTACTCCTAATTTGACAACGTTTGTATGTGTGCCTTTAGAATCTGTCCAAATCATTCAAATTAGTTTTCCCTGAAAGAACTCTTCTTTTCTTTTACATAATATTGATCAAATAACATAATTATAAAACAAGTACAGGGACTTCCCTGGTGGTCCAGCGGTAAAGAAAACACCTTACAATACAGGGGACGCAGTTCGATCCCTGGTCAGGGAACTAAGATCCCACGTGCCACCAGGCAACTAAGCCCATCCGCCACAACTACTGAGCTCGCGCACCTCAACTAGAGAGCCTGCGTGCCACAAACTATAGAGCCCATGCACCCTGGAGCCTGCACCACAACTAGAGAGAGAAAACCCACACATCACAACTAGAGAGAAGCCCGCTTGCTACAACTAGAGAGTTGTTGGGTCTTTAGCCCGCATAGCAGCTAAAGACCCAACGGGGTCAAAAATAAATAAATCTTTTAAAAAAAGTATAATTGGCATAAAAGTTTTTTTTTTTTATAAAAAACACTGACTTTTGGTAAGCAGATAGTTCAGAATGGTAAGGGCAGATCAAAGACTAGTATACTGGTATCAAGGACTTGATGGGTCCTGGCCAGCAGTGTGTTTTATAGAAAGAATAGAGTGCAGTTTATCTAATAACATAGTTAATCCAGGGTTGGTTGAGAGAGTTTCTACTAAACTGCCTTCCAACAAAGTTCTATTGATTTGCCCTCTTATCAGCAGTGTATGAGAGTGCTTACCTCCTTCTACCCTAGTTCTCAAACTTCAATGGCCGTAAGAATGACTTGGATAGCCTGTTAAAAATGCATGGCGCTTCCCTGGTGGCGCAGTAGTTGAGAGTCCGCCTGCCGATGCAGGGGACACGGGTTCGTGCCCTGGCCTGGGAGGATCCCACATGCCACGGAGCGGCTGGGCCCGTGAGCCATGGCCGCTGAGCCTGCACGTCCAGAGCCTGTGCTCCGCGACGGGAGAGGCCGCAACAGTGAGAGGCCCGCGTACCGCAAAAAAAAAAAAAAAAAAAAAAAAAAAATGCAGATTCTTTACACACTATTCTAATAGATTCTGATTTGGGACAAGTCCCAAGAACCTGCAAAATACCAACCAAGCATTTGTTAGGCAGGTGATTAGTCAAAATATTTAACTTAAGGATGAGATTCTGTGATTCTCATTTGCCCACAGTCTTCTAACAAAATTTGGTTAAGATAACAAAATAACCCATCTAGGTTATTTTCCCTCCTTGATCCAATGTATTATTACTAGAGAAATGACTCTTCGGAAAATAATTCTCTTGGTCTAGGTTTTCTGTGATAGAGATTTTCACAATCTAATATTCAGATTTCTTTTAAAAAATTGAAGCTAGATGTTTGAAAAGTCCAAATGCATCTTAACAGTAGTGGGTAGATCCTCTGAAGCACACCAGGTAGGTTTTTCAGAGTTGGGTTAGGATTCAGAGGTTACTCTGATTTTTGACTGTGTATCTGTATTAAACAATTTCAGAGGGGCAACCCCTCATTTTTTACGCAGGTGGCTTTGCCATTAAACTGAATTTAAATAAACTAACAGCCAGTTAAATGAAGGAAACTGTTCTTTAAAAATTATATCTCTAATAAGTCAATGATACTAAAACATGAATTTATAATAAATAGGAGGTAATGCCTGTTTTCCCCTAAAACAGCGGCAGCAACAACAACAACAACAAAATACCCATTTCTTTCTGTACCATAGGAAACCAGAGTTATGTCATTAACACCTCTGGAGGTTTAGGAGCTTAATTAATCTTGACTAATTGCAGTGTATCTAACCAGTGTCTTATAGAGCAGAGTCGGGGGTGAGGGGATGTTTATCAGGTTTTCTTGCTGTTTTGTCACGCTTGGTACTCAACTGCAAAGGAAGATAATTTTCTTACTGGGGTTTCTGAACTTTTTTTCCTAACTAGGGCTCTAGGACACTGAGTTAGCTTGGAGAGCCAGGGCTGGCCTGCTGGAGTCAGTGGATGTCAGAAGAGAATGCCCAGAGGTCAGGACAGAGTTGAAATCTGAAGAGACTATGTGCAGCTCTAGTAGGGGTCTTATTTTAAGGTGGCTGAGGCTTCCATCTGTGAGTCAGGCCTGAACTGTTAAAGGCCCCAACCTTCTTAGAGAAGTGTGGAAATAAATGTACATGAGCATCTGTCTGAAAGGCCAGGGCTCCACTGAAGAGGTCATCTGGTGAGGAAATCACCCTTGGGAGCAAAGAAGTTCTCTTGGTAAAGTTTAACAGGTAAGGGAACTAACATTTATTGAACGCTTTCTTATATGCATCTTCTCATTTAACATTGTCATCATCCCTCAGGAAGTTAAAAAATGGTTGAAATAAAAGACAAAAGTGTTGCAGTAAAATGTACCACCTTTATAAGACTTGCTTTTGCATCTATAGTATGGGATGTTCTAGCCTACAGAACTGGCTGATGTCAGATAGGGATATGTATCATAGTCCTTAGTTGGATGTACTGACAAAGACTGTTTCCTTTACCAAATTTAGGTTCCTTTGAGCCCTCTTTTCAATTAGGCCTTAAACTTGGCCTATAGGGACTGCAGACCCTCAGCACAAACAATTTCATTCACTGCCTTCCACACTAAGAGACCTGAACAAACAAAGCATGGTTTCTAACAGCTCAAGGCCATATACCTGGGATGTTCAAGCCCCTCCCCCTTAAGTACCTACCTGGGAAAGCTCAAAATGCCAAAAGAATTTACTGTTTCAGTCAACATCTGAAGATAGGGCCCCTGTCTCCCAGTCTCTGTGGGAGGGTAACTAACTTCAATAAGAACCAGTTAGAAAACTCAGATGGCCTAATCATACTGACCAACCTCCCTACCCACTTTTTGTAATTTCCCTCTTCCCTGACTCTGTTGAGCTCCTATGTATTCTCTTTGTCTACTTCCTTATTCTCCCTTTAAAATGCCCAGTCACCTCTACATGGATCAAAATTGAGCTTGGTTTACACTGGACTCCCTTAACTACAGCATAGTTACTGAGTAAATCTGTCTTTACTGCCTTTAACTAGCATCCAGCTTTGTTTCTCTTTGAGAGTTTTAACAATGACTCTGAATGGCTCTAGCTGTGAGATGACATTTTCCCCTATTTATGCTATGGGTACATAAGACCTAGGTTATATGTCTTCTCAGATCCATTATGTTCCATTGTTCTTGGCTGCTTATCACAGTAACTCTATGGCCTGTCTGATCCATCTGGAACCAGTGGATGTCCAGAGGGAATGTAGAAATGCAGGGGCATTAATGCTATATGAGGCAAACCTGTCTAAATACAGTAGGAAACAGGAAGGAATCAGTGGATAAATTGCCTACCTTTCTTCTCCCTAACAGGTGATTTCAAGACACAGTGGTTCTTATGGCTTTTCTAGAGAGGTCCCATGACCACTGGACAATCCACTGTATGCCTTATGAAGCTGTGGTCAACTTAGTAATGCTCTACTTTGTATTTGCCTTCTCTCCTTCTCTGGCTGACTTCTCATTTTTCCTCTTGCTTCCCTGGAATTGCACTCCCAATAAAACAGTAGCACAAAAGCTTTGCCTCAGGCTCTGTGTTTTAGGGAATTGAAGCTAAGAAAATAGATTCCAGGATTAGCCGTAAAAAGCAAACTCGCAGGATGGAATTTTGGAGTTGGATTGCCTACTCGACTAAAAGCAATTGAGACCCTATTGCCCAGTGGTAACTGCGGTAATAATGACCCCTGGCAGTGGGATCACAATTAATGAAACTTCACCCGTGATTAATTGGGAGGCAGAAGGCAAGGCATTGTGAGATCATTATGTGGAAATTGGTAATTATAAGACTTGTTATGTGGGGTGGCTGCTTTTGGTGGCAGTGGAAATCTTATTAAAAGAAAATGATAGACTCGGGGCAGCTAATTGCTAACTTAAAGGATTCTCTGAAAACCAGAGATGTCACTGGCAGTCTGGTCTCAGGGTAGAATGGGTTGAAAATCAGATCCAGATTATAATTATAAAGACAGTAGAGATGTAAAGGAAATTAAATTTGTAGCTTCCATGAATATGCTAGAGGGCAGAAAGACCTGTGTAATGAGGATATTTGAGTGGATAAACCTAAGAACCCTGAACTAAAAAATTCCCTGGAATGTTCCCAGGCCAGTGGAATCTACCTGCTTTCTTTGACAGAGGAAAGCAGCCTCCCCTTTCCTAGAGGCTGTGCAATGGCCTAACAAGATGATGCTTGTTCTCTTCAAAACTGCCTCCACTATACCTTATTGGCTCCAGACAAGTAACCAGGATTATATTTCAACACAGCCTGAGAGGAAAGGTATAGTCTCTGCTTAGGGGAGAAATAGACTACCTATCAAACAAATGACAGGATCTGGCCACTATATATCAGCAGGAAACAAGGGAATATGTGTAAGAGTGGGTTTGGGGGATATTAGATGGGGGGAATAATATAGGGCTGGTTAGGGGAGAATTCACTGATGTGGGGGTATTCTCCCATGATTAAGGATTCAATGCTCTAGGACTTAGAGCTAGTTTAAGCACACTGTCAAGTTGGCGCCTTGAAACTTGGTCATGACAGTGGCCTAGAGTATGTGAGGTGATGTTGCTAGTCAACTTGGCATTACATTAAGCAAAAAGGACGTATGCATTAGGGAAGCAGGAATGTTAGAATGGATTTACCATGTACAGCCTGAGAATCTATCACTGATTATGTTTCCTGAAGGACCCAGAGCTCATTCCCACCTCTAAGGCAGTAAGAAATATACTAGTGCTAGGTATACCAGTTTCTTTAGGAAGCTTGGTGGTGCCTGTTCTCTGCAGGCCATGCCTGCGTACGTGGCATGGAAGTTAGGCTGCCTAATATCAATGAGGTTGATGGGATTTCAGAATGACAGAGACCAGTGGCAGGACAATTCTCAGAGGCACAATGGACATAATTACTGCAATGGGAATCAAAATCAGAGTAGCAATTAGAGTGCCTTGGCCTACATGGATCTATGGTGATTTTAGAGATAAGATAGATGGAGAACTGACCAGGGCATTGCTTGATTTGTATAATAGAAAATTGAGAGCTGGAAAGCTGACATCAATGTTACAATGAAAAAATCACCCAGTTTCTAGAACTAAATTGGTTTATAGACCCAGAATCCATTTACTGAAGGGGAGACCAGGTCCCCTTGAGGAAGAGTCTGGCAATGCCACCATAGTATATATGAAATATATTTTTCTGATCCTTCCCTAAGGGGACCTTTGGTCATTTACCAGAGTAACTGCACCAGAGGAAAGGGCAATACTCAGGCTTTTCAAATCTGTTAGATATGAGGTCTGAGGTGGCTCTGGCACTGATATTAGGAGACCCAAAATACCATCCTGGTCTTCTAGTTAGAATGGAAGTTATGATAGCCAGATGATAAGTGGGGTATTAGCCCAAGTCCAATTCACAGTAGGACCAGTGAGTCAGCAGACCTGCCCGGTAGTCTGTAGTTAGTTCCCTAGTCCTTGAGTGTATAAATGGAATAGGTATTAGCTGGAATAGATATCAGAACTCTTACATGGGTTCCCTGCATGGGTTCCCTATGTAGATTAAGGGCCATTATTTTTAGAAAGGCCAAGTGGAAGTGCCAGAAACTGACCGTTTCCACCCCCATTCAAGAATGTAAATTAGAAACAGTGCCTCACCTGAGAAAGGATTGCAGCAATTAGTGCTACTATTGGACTTGAAGGATGTGGGGATGTCGGTCCCCATCATATTCCCTTTCAGTTCACCTCTATGTTCTCTCAAAACCAGATGGATGATGGTGGATGATGGTGGGTCACCATGCATCCAGTCTGGTGACAGTCCCAGTCATGGCTGGTGGGCAGGATATGGTTATCTTTACAGAAGCACATCGATTTATCCTCTGGCATTTGCCATGCAAGTATCAGTTAATAAATGCTTTTCTTCCAATTCCCAACAGTAGGAAGTATCAAAATCTCTTTGTCTTTACATGGCAGGAACAGCATTGAAGTAATGCCCTATGGGAAAGAGGAGATGGAAAAAAAGCTGAAAAATACATTTCTTGCCCTTCAAAGGTTCCAAGATGAAGTAATTCCAAAAATGCCTTTCTGGAGATATCCTACATTACCAAACAACTTGTTAAGTCTCTTTTAAAGGTATGGCCAGCTCAGTAAATACGAAAAAGATTGTATTGGGTTGACCAAACCAATATTTACCTTTTTCTCCTTCCTTGCCTCACTTGCCTTTTTCCATTCACTTTTGCCTACCTGGGACTGCCTTGCCTCCAATGAAGAATTAGCAGAAAGTTTTGCTTCATGTTGTTTTCTAATAAATCTGAGTTAAGAAAATGGCCCTCCACACACTCCAAGTGGTTTAACCGAAAGGGAAACATAAATATGTAGGTAAGCAGAGATAAGTTTTGAAAGACAGCTGCTCTTCTCTATATAGGCCTTCTGAATAGCCACGTAGCATCTGGTCATTTTAATTTACATTTATCATTTAGTTTGTGTCAGCAAGCCAGTGTCCATGAGCAATTATTTCAAGATTGCAGGTACTAATTATTCTAATCTTTGCACCAGAATCCAAATATGATTGACATTCTGATTTGGAAAATATTTTTAAAAGACGGTCTTTAGTGTGAATGATAAAGTTTGTGTTGCAGCATTAGTTCGGCAACAGCCTTGTGAAATGCTGGGTTTAATCCTCAAACCTTGAAGCACTGTGTATATTGGAAGACTAGGAGCAAGTTCCTGGCTTTTCATCAAAAGAGGCAAGAACGAAAGTTTTCTTGGGGGTAACTTGAGCTTTGAGTTTCCCTGGCTTTCTGGTTTAACTAAGCTTTAATGAGTTGACATTCAGGCAGGGCACAGCTGAAGGCACTGCATTTAATTTAACTCTTCTTTTCTTTGGTTAGGGAAGACCTAACCAAATATGTTGAGTAATTTTATTTCTTTGTTCAATAATTACTTTCTGTGTCACTGTATTCCATAACATGCTGTGTAACACCGAGTCTAGAGATGTACATACCAGTGGGAGTGGTTACTTCAGGAGGATGAACATAGGGAAAAGGTCCTTGTAAGCTCTAGGGGCAGGCTTGAGGCTGTTTGGTTAGAACCTTCTGTTGTCCTAGGAATCCCAAGTATGATCTAATAGGGTGATCTAATAGGGAGGTACTGGGTCTTGGTGGGCATGTCCCTTGTCTTGTGGACCTTGCCCTATAGGGAAGGACATAAATGAAGGAAGGCTAGATGGGACCCTATAAAGTACAGGATTCAGGGCAGGGCCTGGGTCTAGGGGTGGAAAGGGAGCTTGGAATGATCAAGGAACAAAAAGACTAGTGAAGCTAAAAGGAGGTAAGCATGGGAAGCTGTGGTAATAAGCTGAGATTGATGATCTAAGCTCTGAAGACCATGAAAAGGCTTTTGGATTTTTTTTAAATATCAATTTATTAATTTCATTATTTTTTGGCTGCGTTGGGTCTTCATTGCTGCGTGCAGGCTTTCTCTAGTTGCGGTGAGTGGGGGCTACTCTTCATTGCTGTACATGGGCTTCTCATTTTGGTGGCTTCTCTTTGTTGCGGAGCATGAGCTCTAGACACGAGGACTTCAGTAGTTGTGGCACGTGGGCTCAGTTGTTGTGGCTCGCGGGCCACAACAAGCTTGAGTGCAAGCTCAGTAGTTGCGGCGCACGGGCTTAGCTGCTCTGCGGCATGGGATTTTTGTTTTATTGGTATCTTGTTTGCCAGTCAGACTGCAGTCAGGTCTGTGGAGCCTTAAGTGAGAGTTGATTGGGACCTTGTCTGAGGCATAACTGTAAAGCTTTTGGACAGAAGATCTTCTGAAAGAAGGGACATGAGATATCAGCTAGTCTGTGGTCAAGCAGAGGTCAAAGAAGACCAAAATATTCAGATGGAGCCAAGGTGATATCGCAGCTCTGAGGAAGGAGCTTTTGTATAGTATGATGCATACCCCTGGGCCTGGAACTGGAAAGAGGACCTGTTCCAACTCACCTGAAGACTGGGCAGGAGGTAGAAGGGTGCACACTTTGCTGTGAAGCTGCCGATGTATCCTTTTGGTTTCACTTACAAACACTCTAAGGTTCTTTACAGCAGTCCCCTTGGACACCTTTCTTTGCTCTCTACCTCCCTGTAAACTGAACCACATTTTGTCTGATTCTCAAGTCCTTGTTCTGAAATCCTAACCTGCGGCCTTTGGGTTATGTATTAGCTCCTTGTCTTGCCAACTTTCCAACGTAAACTTTCCCTACTGGATTGTGATTTAGCTGGCCCATCTGACCTCCTGATGCCACATGGAAAACACTGTTCTAGTTCTGACCACTTGGAATCTAGCTTCTGCCCTAGCTAGAACAACCTTTCCTCCCAAACAAGGAGAAATTGAACATTTTGCTATGAACCGCTGGATTCAGAGCACCTGCTTGTTTGCCCTGGAAAAAAGGCAACGGCTCTGCTTTCCTTTACTCCCTAGGCCTGGGGAATATGACACTACAGAAGGAAAATTTAGAGTCCTGAGGGCAGATTTCTGCTGGGTCCTTTCAGTCATTGGAGGTTGGGATGTAGATACAGACCTTGCTTTCACAGATACTGGGTCTAGCAGCTGCTGTGGGCAGCTAAGCCCGTCCCTGTTCACCCATCCAGAGGGATTTAGAGGGAATTGAGTAAAACTCTCTGAGATTAAGCAGTCATAATGATTCATGAATATCCAGAGCTTTGGTTGGGAATTGGTGGGGGGTTGGGGTGGGGAATGCTGTTGGGTGCAAACTGGTTGCATTTCCGACATACTGCATTTTAGGAGATGTGGAGGGTGATAACTTTAGAAGCCCAGCAGTCATGTCCGGGGGGAGGAGGGAGCAATGAAGTTCCACCCACAAGAACTGATAGGCATTGTTCATCTGCCAGGAGAAAGAATTGACAGCTCTAGAGCTTTATGGGCTCTCCTGGGGGAAATGATCCAAACTTCCACCACAGTTTAGCGACAGCCTCAAGAGTGGATTATGCAACGAACTAGTTCAGGTCACCAGGCTTGAGCCTTCCAATATTAACAAGCCTCTGTATAAGGCTAGAGATGGAACTAGAACATACCATGACTCCCTCTTTCTCTTGGGTGATAACAGAACCACTCCTCAAGGTGGACGCGTGTGTGTGCACACATGCGTGCACCTGTGTTTGCCTGTCCCCCCTCTGTTTGCCAGCTTCCCCAAGCAGGACACCTATATCCCTATAAGACATTGTGCTTATTTTTATGCAGATTGCATTATTCATGGTCTATTTCTAAATAGGTACTTGCTTAAAGATCGTTAATTGCACAAAAAGTGTAGATTAATTTTAAGGATTTGTTACTGGCAATAATATTCAAAAACATCTTCCTCTGGCAAGTACACTCTTTCCTGCAGAGAAACCCTTTGGGAGTGTTTTGCACATGATACTTGCCCTATAAAGATGCCCCTGGGCAATCCTTGGTAATAATGGTTAATGTTTAATAGTGGCAGCTGGACTTCTGCCATTTGGGAGGCAGCAGAGTAGCTGAGAGCCTGGCTTTGAGTTAGATGCACCTGGATTCAAGTGTCCACTCTGCCATTTGCAGGCTTCGAATACTTGGGCAAGTTCTTTAGTCTCTCCGCCTTAAGTTTCTCATTTATGAAATGAGAGAGTTACTTTCTTCCTTAAAGGACTTTAGTGAGGATTAAAGAACATAATAGAAGTAAAGTCCTTAGCACATAGGAAGTGCTCAGATGAATGATATCAAGGTTTATTGGACTTTAAAAAAAAATCACTGTCCAGACACTTACGAATGCTCTTTAAATATTTGCCAGACATATCTTATATGTAAAAATGTTAATTACTTAAGAATCATTTTAAAAAGCCTGTTTTGTCTCTTGCTATTTTCAAATCATGTTTTTTTTTTTCCCAGAAAAAAACTTGCAATGTAGAAATATTTCCAGGTACTAGAAGTTAAATGTCTTGTTTTGCTAAGGGCCCCCAAAAAGGATAAATATGATTTGGTGTCTAAGCTTGCACATAAACAGTGAGCTATAGCTCACTTAGCAATGGCATCTTTTCAGAGTTTACTAGACTTTCAGCTTCAGTAAGAAGACTGCATGAGTCATTTTCTCCACTTTCCCCCAATTCCACCCCCCAATAATTATACTAAAGTGGCTAAAGTACAGTTTAATAATCTGAATTTAGGTAAACTTAATTTTCTGAGCTTACTTTTATCCAATTTGCTTTAGTAGTTTTCATGATCAAAATGCCCAAAGAAGCTAAAATTATACCTCCTTCCGACTTTTACTCGTTCTCTTATATTTTACTTGTTCTCTTGTATTTCTTTATCTCTAGAATGATCAGGAGGCAATATAAGAAGGCTCTCAAGCAAAAAAGACACACAGTCTTTCCTTGTCTGATGAAGCCAACAGTCCCAAAACACATTAATATATCTTCCTCTCTCATTTGAGAGTTGCACAGGCAGTCCCCCTGTTGGAATGCCAGAATTCCAGTGGTTTGTTTGTAGAAGTGAGTTATGTGGAACTCAGAATGCATTCTCCATAGAAACCATGTTGTACATGGTGGTTAGCTATATTTAACCTATAATGCTTTGAAGTGGAGTTCCAACAGAACTATAAGACGTGGCCATTCAACAAGCAGTATTTTTACAGCGAAATATGTTCAGGGGTCCAACTAAGCATGCCAGGAATGGAGCATCTTCCCTCCTTCCCATCCCCCATTTCTGAGCCTCTGTTGCCTAGGGCAGTGAATCTCCCTAAGAGATGATTGGGAGGAGGGTAATGAGGTGTGGAGCTGGAGGCTTTCAGAGTCTGGGGACCAGAGAATGATGTGAGAAGCTGAGAATTTTCCCTTGCTTAGCTTCAGAGTAGCTCCTGACACAATTTTCTTTTACTTTCTTTTTTTAAAAAAATTTTATTTTATATTGGAGTATAGTTGATTAACAATGTTGTGTTAGTTTCAGGTGTACAGCAAAGTGATTCAGTTATACACATACGTGTATCTATTCTTTTTCGAATTCTTTTCCCATTTAGTTTATTACAGAATATTTAGCAGAGTTCCCTATGCTGTACAGTAGGTCCTTGCTGGTTATCTATTTTTTTTAACCTTTTATTTTATATTGGAGTATAGCCAAATAACAATGCTGTGATAGTTTCAGGTGCACAGCAAAGTGACTCAGCCTTACATATACATGTATCCATTCTCCCCCAGACTCCCCTCCCATTGAGGCTGCCACATAACATTGAGCAGAGTTCCCTGTGCTATACAGTAGGTCCTTGTTGGTTATCCTTTTTAAATATAGCAGTGTGTACATGTCAGTCCCGAACTCCCTAACTATCCCTTCCCTCCACCCTTCCGCTCCTGGTAACCATAAGTTCATTCTCTAAGTCTGTGAGTCTATTTCTGTTTTGTAAATACATTCATTTGTATCATTTCCTTTTAGATTCCGCATATAAGCTATATCATACGATATTTCTCTTCCTCTGTCTCACTTCACTCAGTATGACAATTTCTAGGTCCATCCATGTTGCTGCAAATGGCATTATTTCATTCTTTTTAATGGCTGAGTAAATTCCGTTGTATATATATATCACATCTTCTTTATCCATTCCTCTGTTGATGGATGTTTAGGTTGCTTCCAAGTCTTGGCTATTGTAGACAGCACTGCAGTGAACATTGGGGTGCATGTGTCTTTTCAAACCATCATTTTCTCCGGATATATGTCCAGGAGTGGGATTGCTGGATCATATGGCACTCTATTTTTAGTTTTTTGAGGAACCTCCATACTGTTCTCCATAGTGGTTGTACCAATTTACCTTCCCAACAACAGTGTAGGAGAGTTCCCCTTTCTCCACACCCTTTCCAGCATTTATTGTTTGTAGACTTTTTGATGATAGCCATTCTGACTAGTGTGAGGTCATTGTAGTTTGATTAGTATTTCTCTAATAATGTGATGTCAATGCGAGCATCCTTTCATGTGCCTCTTGGCCATCTGTTGGTCTTCCTTGGAAAAATGTCTAGGTCTTCTGCCCATTTTTTTGGTTGGGTTATTTGTTTTTTTGATATTGAGCTGCATGAGTTATTTGTATATTTTGGAGATTAATCCCTTGTAGGTTGCATCATTTGCAAATATTTTCTCCCATTTTGAGATTTGTCTTTTCGTTTTGTTTGTGGTTTCCTTTGCTGTGAAAAAGCTTTTGAGCTTAATTAGGTCCCATTTGTTTATTTTTGTTTTTATTTCCATTACTCTGGGAGATGGATTGAAAAAGATATTGCTGTGATTTATGTCAAAGAGTGTTCTTCCTATGTTTTCCTCTAAGAGTTTTATAGTATCAGGTCTTACATTTAGGTCAAAATGGATTAAACATTTTGTGGGGTTTTTTGTGTATGATGTTAAAGAATGTTCTAATTTCATTTTTTTACATGTAGCTATCCAGTTTTCCCAACACCATTTATTGAAGAGACTGTCTTTTCTCCATTGTATGTTCTTGCCCCCTTTGTCATAGATTAATTGACCATAGGTGTGTGGGTTTATTTCTGGGCTTTCTATCCTGTTCCATTGATCTATATTTCTGTTTTTGTGCCAGTATGATACTGTTTTGATGACTGTAGCTTTGTAATATAGTCTGAAGTCAGGGGAGCCTGATTCCTCCAGCTCCATTTTTCTTTCTCAAAATTGCTGTGGCTATTTGAGGTCTTTTGTGTCTCCATACAAATTTTAAGGTTTTTTTTTTCTAGTTTTGTGAAAAATGCCACTTGATAGGGATTGCATTGAATCTGTAGATTGCCTTGGGTGGTATAGTCATTTTGACAATATTCATTCTTCCAATCCAAGAACATGGTATATCTTTCCATCTGTTTGTGTCATCTTCAGTTTCTTTCATCAGTGTCTCTTAGTTTTTGGAGTACAGGTATTTGCCTTCTTAGGTAGGTTTATTCCTAGGTATTTTTTTCTTTTTGATGCAATGGTGAATGGGATTGTTTCTTGAATTTTTCTTTCTGATCTTTCCTTGTTAGTGTATAGAAATTCAACAGATTTCTGTGTATTAATTTTGTAACTTGCAACTTTACCGAATTCATTGATGAGATCTAGTAGATTTCTGGTAGCATCTTTAGGATTTTCTATGTATAGTATCATGTCATCTGCAAACAGTGATGGTTTGACTTCTTTTCCAATTTGGATTCCTTTTTTTTCTCTTGCTTCTCTGATTGCTGTAGCTAGGAATTCCAAAACTATGTTGAATAAAAGTGGTGAGAATGGACACCCTTGTCTTGTTCCTGATCTTAGAGGAAATGCTTTCAGCTTTTCACCATTGAGTATGATGTTAGCTGTAGGTTTTTCATAAATGGGTTTTATTATGTTGAGGTATGTTCCCTCTATGCGCACTTCCTGGAGAGTTTTGTTTGTTTGTTTGTTTTTTGCGTTACACGGGCCTCTCACTGTTGTGGCTTCTCCCATTGTGGAGCACAGACTCTGGACGTGCAGACTCAGCGGCCATGGCTCACGGGCCCAGCCGCTCTGCGGCATGTGGGATCTTCCCGGACTGGGGCATGAACCCATGTCCCCTGCATCGGCAGGTGGACTCTCAACCACTGCGCCACCAGGGAAGTCCCCTGGAGAGTTTTTAATCATAAATGGGTGTTGAATTTTGTTAAAAGCTTTTTCTGCATCTATTGAGATGATCATATTTTATTCTTCAATTTGTTGATGTGGTGTATCACACTGACTGATTTGCAGATATTGAAAAAACCTTGAGTCCCTGGTATCAATCCCACTTGATCATAGTGTATGATCCTTTTAATATATTGTCGGATTTGGTTTGCTGGCATTTTGTTGAGGATTTTTGTGTCTATGTTCCTCAGTGTTATTGGCCTGTATTTTTTGTTTTTTTGTGGTATCTTTATCTGGTTTTGCTGTCAGGGTGATGGTGGCCTCACAGAATGAGTTTGGGAGTGTTCCTTCCACTGCCATGTTTTGGAATAGTTTCAGAAGGATAGGTGTTAACTCTTCTCTAAATATTTGATAAAATTTGCCTTTGAAGCCATCTGGTCCTGGACTTTTTTTTTTGGCTGTGTTGGGTCTTCATTGCTGTGTGCGGGCTTTCTCTAGTTGCGGCGAGCGGGGGCTACTCTTTGTTGCAGTGCGTGGGCTTCTCATTGTGGTAGCTTCTCTTGTTGCAAATCACATTCTCTAGGTGCACGGGCTTCAGTAGTTGCAGCATGTGGACTCAGTAGTTGCGACACATGGGCCCTGGAGTGTGCAGGCTGCAGTAGTTGCGGCGTGTAGGCTCTAGGGCACGTGTTCTTCAGTAGTTGTGGTGCGTGGGCTCAGTAGTTGTGGCTTGCAGGCTCTAGAGCACAAGCTCGGTAGTTGTGATGCACGGGCCTGGCTGCTCCACGGCATATGGGATCCTGCCGGACCAGGGATTGAACCTGTGTCCTCTGCATTGGCAGGTGGACTCTCAACCACTGTGCCACCAGGGAATTCCCTGGTCCTGAACTTTTGTTTGTTGGGAGTTTTAAAATCACAGTTTCAATTTCAGTACTTGTGAATGGTCTGTTCATAATTTCTATTTCTTCCTGGTTCAGTCTTGGGAGAATGTACCTTTCTAAGAATTTGTCCATTTCTTCAGGTTGTCCCTTTTATTGGCATATAGTTACTTGTAGTAGTCTCTTATGATCCTTTATAAATATTTCTATAGTGTCCGTTGTAACTTCTCCTTTTTTATTTCTAATTTTATTGATTTGAGTCCTCTCCATTTTTTTCTTGATGAGTATGGCTAAAGGTTTATCAATTTTGTTTATCTTTTCAAAGAACCAGATTTTAGTTTCATTGATCTTTTCTATTGTTTTCTTCATCTCTATTTTATTTATTTCTGCTCTGATCCTTATGATTTCTTTCCTTCTACTAACTTTGGGTTTTCTTTGTTCTTCTTTCTCTAGTTGCTTTAGGTGTAAGGTTAGGTTCTTTATATGAGAATTTTTCTTGTTTCCTGAGGTCAGATTGTATTGCTATACTGCTACTTCCCTCTTAGAACTGCATTTGCTGCATTCCATAGGTTTTGGATCATCATGCTTTCATTTTCATTTGTCTCTAGGTATTTTTTGATTTTCTCTTTGATTACTTCAGTGATCCATTGGTTTTTTAGTAGCATATTGTTTAGCCTCCACATGTTTGTGTTTTTTAGTTTTTTTTCTTGTAGTTGATTTCTAATCTCATAATGTTGTAGTCAGAAAAGATGCATGATATGATTTCAGTTTTCTTAAATATTCTGAGCCTCATTTTGTGGCCCAGCTCAATCCTGGAAAATGTTCTATGTGCACTGAGAAGAATGTATATTCTGCTCCTTTTGGATGGAATGCTCTATAAATATCAATTAAGTACATCTGATCTAATGTGTCATTTAAGGCCTGTGTTTCCTTATTGATTTTCTGTCTGGATGATCTGTTCATTGATGAAAGTGGGGTGTTAAAGTCCCCCACTATTACTGTGTTACTGTTAATTTCTCCTTTTATGGCTGTTAGTATTTGCCTTATATATTGAGTTGCTCCTATGTTAGGTCCATGTATATTTACAACTGTTGTACCTTCTTCTTGGGTTGATCACTTCATCATTAGGTAGTGTCCTTTCTTGTCTCTTGTAACAATCTTTAGTTTAAAATCTATTTTGTCTCATATGAGTATTACTACTCCAGCTTTCTTTTGATTTCTATTTGCATGGAATAACTTTTTCCATCCCCTCACTTTCAGTCTGTAAGTATCTCTAGATCTGAAATGACGCTCTTGTAGGCGGCATATAAACAGGTCTTGTTTTTGTATCCATTCAGCCAGTCTATATCTTTTGGTTGGAGCATTTAATCCATTTACATTTAAGGTAATTATTGATATGTATATTCTTATTGCCACTTTGTTAACTGTTTTGGATTTGTTTTTGTAGGTGTTATTTCTTCCCTTCCTCTTTTGTTCTCTTCTCTTGTGGTTTGGTGACCATATTTAGTGTTATGTTCAGATTCCTTTTTCTATTTTGTGTGTATATATATTATAGATTTTTGATTTGTGGTTACCATGAGGTTTTGATATAGCAGTCTATATATAGATAAGATTGTTTTAAGTTGTTAGTCTTTTAATTTCAAATGCATTTCCAATATCTTGCATTTGTACTCTCCTCATGATTGCTGTTTTCTTTTTTCTTCTTTAAACATCTTTATTGGAGTATAATTGCTCCACAATGGTGTGTTAGCTTCTGCTTTATAACAAAGTGAATCAGCTATACATATACACACATCCCCATATCTCCTTCCTCTTGGGTCTCCCTCCCACCCTCCCCATCCCACCCCTCTAGGTGGTCACAAAGCACTGAGCTGATCTCCCTGTGCTATGCAGCTGCTTCCCACTAGCTTTGTATTTTACAGTTTGTAGTGTATATATGTCCATGCCACTCTCTCACTTCGTCCCAGCTTACCCTTCCCCCTACCCGTATCCTCAAGTCCATTCTCTATGTCTGTGTCTTTATTCCTGTCCTGCCCCTAGGTTCTGAAGAACCCTTTTTTTTTTTTTTTTAGTATCCATATATATGTGTTAGCATGTGGTATTTGTTTTTCTCTTTCTGACTTACTTCACTCTGTATGACAGACTCTAGGTCCATGCACCTCATTACAAATAACTCAATTTAATTTCTTTTAATGGCTGAGTAATATTCCATTGTATGCATGTACCACATCTTCTTTATCCATTCATCTGTCGATGGACACTTAGGTTTCTTCCATGTCCTGGCTATTGTAAATACAGCTATGATTGCTGGTTTTGATATCATATTTGTGTGTGGATGATTTCCTACCTCTACTGTATGTTTGCCTTTACCAGTGAGCTTTCCATTTGTCATCTTCTTGTTGCTAGTTGTGGCCTTTTCTTTTCAGCCTAGAGAAGTTCCTTTAGTATTTGTCACAAAGCTGGTCTTGTGGTGCTGAATTCACCTAGCTTTTGCTTGTCTGTAATGCTTTTGATTTCTCTGTCAAATCTGAATGAGAGCCTTGCTGGGTAGAGTATTCTTTGTTGTAGGTTCTTCCCTTTCACCATTTTAAATATATTGTGCCACTCGCTTCTGGCCTGCAGAGTTTTTGTTGAGAAATCAGCTGATAATCTTATGGGAGTTCCCTTGTACATTATTTGTTGCCTTTCTCTTGTTGCTTTTTATTTTTTCTTTGTCTTTAATTTTTGTCAGTTTGATTACTGTGTGTCTCAGTGTGTTCCTCCTTAGGTGTATCCTGCCTGGGACTCTGTGCCTCCTGGATTTGAGTGACTATTTCCTTTCTCATGTTAGGGAAGTTTTCAGCTATTATCTCTTCAAATATTTTCTCAGGTCCTTTCTCTCTATATATTCTCCTTCTGGGACCTCTATAATGCGAATGTTGGTGTGTTTAGTGTTGTCCTAGAGGTCACTCAGACTGTCTTTCTTCTCTTTTTTAAAAAATTTGAATCTCTTTTTTAAAAATTAATTAATTAATTTATATCTTATTTTTGGCTGTGTTTGGTCTTTGTTGTTGTGTGCGGGCTTTCTCTAGTTGCGGTGAGTGGGGGCTACTCTTTGTTGCAGTGTGCAGGCTTCTCATTGCGGTGGCTTCTCTTGCTCTGGAGCACGTGCTCTAGGTGCATGGGCTTCAGTAGTTGTGGCACTTGAGCTCAGTAATTGTGGCTTGTGGGCTCTAGATTGCAGGCTCAGTAGTTGTGGTGCACGGGCTTAGTTGCTCCACAGCGTGTGGGATCTTCCTGGACCAGGGCTCGAACCTGTATCCCCTGCATTGGCAGGCATATTCTTAATCATTGCACCACCCAGGGAAGTCCCTATTTATTTTCATTCATTTTCTTTGTTCTGTTCCATGGCAGTCATTTCCACCATTCTGTCTTCTGGCTCACTTGTCTGTTCTTCTGCCTCACTAATTCTGCTATTGATTACTTTTAGCGAATTTTTCATTTCAGTTATTGTACTGTTCATCTCTGTTTGTTCTTTAGTTCTTCTAGGTCTTTGTTAAACATTTCTTGTAACTTCTTAATTTGTGCCTCCATTCTTTTTCTGAGATCTTGGAACATCTTTACTATCATTACTCTGAATTCTTTTTCAGGTAGATTGCCTATCTCCACTTCACTTAGTTGTTTTTCTGGGCTTTTATCTTGTTCCTTAATCTGGGACATATTCCTCTGCCATCTTGTTTTGTCTAACTTTCTGTGATTGCAGTTTCCATTCCATGGGTTGCAGGGTTGTAGTTCTTGCTTCTGCTGTTTGCCCCTGTCTCATTTTGGCTTCTTCTTTGTCTTTGGTTGTAGGATACCTTTTTTGGTAGGTTCCAGCGTTTTTTTGTCAATGGTTGATCAGCAGTTAGTTGTGATTTTGGTGTTTTCTTAAGAGGCGGTGAGGTCACATCCTTCTATTCCACCATCTTGTCTCCGCCCCCAGGTATTTACAATACAAACCAAAACAGACTTGTTCTGACTGCTCGATGTCTCCATGGCAACAACCACCACAGCCGCTTGGCCCAAAGAACTCAGCAAGGCGCTTGCTCCTCCTCTGTTCCCACAACCACCACCACCTCGGAACAACGTGCCACACTCCCAGCCCACAGCACCCCAGCTGACCAGCGATACCTACCCAAGGCTCCTAGGTGCAGGTGGCCCTCAAATCCCACCATGCCTGCACTCCCTCCACCCCCTCAGTCCTCGGCATGTGTGACCTTCCTTTTTTTCTTTCTTTTCATCCACTGATCCCAATTATTGATCCTCTTCCTTCTCCCTCTACTGCCACAAACAACCTCTTCCTTCAGAGAAGGATATCTCTCTTCTCACTTTGGATCAGAACAAGGAGTCCCCTGTACTTGCCTGGTCCTGAAGTGAATACACAGAATACATGGAGTCAGATATTCTATGACATTAACAAAAAAATTTTCCCCCGACCTTCTTCTCAGTGTTGCAAGTAGGTTCTATAGGTTAAGGTCAAAACCCTAGTTAATGGTAAGTCTTTTTCTACATAAGGAACTGGTGCAAGGTTTATCCATATTTCAGTGGGAGTCATAGATTTAGGCTTTAATGATAAATATTTCATCACTAGATGTGACTGATGGAAGTTTAGGGATGAAGAGCATGACTGTGGGGTTTGTGTAGCACAAAATAGGGTAAAATGACAGTGTGAGTAGCACCCCCTAGTGTTGAGAAGAAGCTGTAAGTAGAGGGGAGGTGGCTGGGAGAAGGGGAGTGTCGCAGAGTTTGTCTTTATTGCTTTGCTCTCAATCCACTCATGCAGGAGTAGGATCCCGAGATCCTGGGTTCAACTGTTAAGAGACTTCTGAATAAAGTGCTTAAATTAATTCAAGAGGCAGCATCCAGGGATGAAAACAAAACTAAGATGCCATCAAAAAAGACCGAGGAGAGAGGTGAAATCCAAGTGGCCAGCAATGAAAGATAGACAGTGGAGGAAACTAGGATGAAGCAAGGGACCCCTGGTGGACCCTGGAGAGACTCCTAGCTGCTACCTGGGGGAACACTATAAGCATTTCCTTTTCTAGGACTCTCAAGCTTTATAAGGGAAGGAAACTTTTTTTTTTTTTTTGTGGTACGCGGGCCTCTCACTGCTGTGGCCTCTCCCGTTGTGGAGCACAGGCTCCTGACGCGCAGGCTCAGCGGCCATGGCTCACGGGCCCAGCCACTCTGCGGCATGTGGGATCTTCCTGGACCGGAGCACGAACCTGCATCCCCTGCATCGGCAGATGGACTCTCAACCACTGCGCCACCAGGGAAGCCCAGGGAAGGAAACTTTTGAAGGCACTGAGTAAACTTGCATATCATTCCTCAGATCACCACCAATTCTGCCTGAGCTAAGGACAAGAGTGGTAAAATAAGAGTGAGAAGCCTTTGAATGCAGGTATCTGAACAGGTGAAATAATCAGAAGTAAAAGCCACAAGCCTTAACAACCAGGTATAGGGCAGAGTTAGTCACTGGCTGCCTAGATACCCTTAAGTTTTTAATGACTTCAGACATCTCCTTGGTTTGGACCTAGTTTGATTTTCTGACTCTGGTTACTCTGATTGTTTGTTGAAGTTGATATTTGCCAATCATGCTGACCCAATTCTACATACAGACCAGGTTTCACTTATTGTCCCAACCCTGACTCCATTCTGTCCTATAGAGTTTGGTGGGATATGAGGAGGACCAAGCCAGTCAGCTCCTGGACTTTCTTCCCTCCTTTCATTTATCTGTTGAACACTTACTATGTGTCAGACACTGCATTAGATGCTGGGGATATACTAGTGAACAAAACTGACAAAAATCTCTGCACTTATAGAATTTACATTCTAGTTGAAGAGGCAGACAGTAAACAAATTGCAAAAATGTAATCTGTGATATATGGTTCTAAACCCAGAAATGAGGAGATGGTGGTTAAAAGTGTACATAGGGTGGCCAAAAGGGGTGACTTTTGAGTAAAAATTTGAAGGAGATTATATTAGTCTGGTAGGGCTGTCATAAAAAAATACTACAGACTGGGGGGCTTTAATAGCAGACATTTGTTTTCTCATAGTTCTGGAGGCTGGAAGTCCAACAGCAAGGTGCTGGTAGGGTTGATTTCTGGTGAGACTTCTCTTCCTAGTTTGCATGTGGCTCTGCACTTACTAGCTGTGTATTTTTTGGAAAGTTACTTTACTTCTTTGAGTCTTGGTTTCCTAATCTGTAAAACTGGAATAATAAAGAATCTACCTCAAAGAGCTATAGTAAGGATTAAATGAATTAAAGCCTGAAATGTGTTAGAATAGTTTCTGGTCCATAGTAAGTAGCAGATAAATGTTAGCTCTTATTATTATAAATGTTTGCCTTCCTGGAAATTATATACATTACCAACTAGCCAATCTTTGGTAACTCCAAATGTGTGGGTTGCTTGTCTCCTCTCCTGTAAGGTTCAGATGGGCTTATCAGGCTTTCACAGACAGCAGCGTAGAGTCACAAATCAAAGGGCAAACTAAGTCCATTAGGAAAAGATAAGAGCCATTTGATGGGAACACTTGATTTGAATAAAAAATTCACAGGGCCCGAGGTAGGTTCAAAGTTTGGGGTGTAGAGAACCAAAGGTTTGGAGTCAGACAGAGGCAGGGCAGAGTACAGAGGAAGAAGGAGAGTTCAGTGTGACAGCAGGCCAGAAAGAAATGAGATGGTGTTCAGTATGGCTGCTGCAACGCCTCACCCCACTCCCCTAAACTCCCCACCCAACCCACTCAGGAAAGCTTCATGAAAGGCCCTGACCAGGGTCTAGGATAATTTTGCAGTGGGAGGCTGATTCCCACTACCATTTTTCTAGCTCCATAAAATCTCCATGGTATTAAGTACCATGGGAGAGGGAGCCAAGGTGCCAACCAGCAGGTGTCTAATATTTCTGTTTTGGGGACTGGGAGATAATATGTAAAAGTGGGTAAAGGTCTAGATGGACTAGGCTCAGCAAGGACCAAGGGAAGGCAGGATGAATATGCAGAGATGGGAATAATTAGATATCAGCTTCCATAGGGTGGATAAAGATTTTGAATATGCTAAGGAAGACATGTGTTTCATCTGTCTTGGAGCAGATGTTTCATCTCCAGTACAGCCTCAATCCAATAGTCATTGGTGCCTTTGAAGGTATTTTATACACCTCCATTGGTAGTCTCTGGCTTTTCTAGGTACCAACCACTAGGGTGTTACTAATAATCAGGAATTTTGGGGTAAATAACAGTCTGGAAGCTATAAGAGTTATGGAATGGTATATGTTGGGTAATGAAGCAATGCTGTGAATTATTATATGAGATTTTTGTGGTGATAAGGAACATTGACCAGCCAAATTGTCTGTAAGAAGTGTTTACAGGCTGGCATGGAGGCATAGTGCCTTTTGCTTGTGTTTGTGGAGATCGAGGGACCATTTTGTAGGGCAGCTTCCTGTTGCTTGCTTTTCTGTATAATAAAAAAGTTGGGTGGTCTTTGTCCCTGATTCCTTGTAAGGAGACTCTAAATCCTTGGAATTCCCTGAGTGATAAGAGTGTCTTTGTTATTCATGGTAGGTCCCTGGATAGTTTCAGGATGGGGGCTGGCAGTGCTGGAAAGACCCAACCATGTGATTAAGGTTTGGGGATTTGAGTCACTTTATATTAACCTGACCTCCCAACCTCTGGAGAAGGCAGCTGGAGACTGAGTTCAATCATTTGGCCAATAATTCAATCAATCATACCTATGTAATGAAACCCCAATAAAAACTCTGGACACCTGAATCTGGACACCTGAGCTTGCTAGTCTGGTAATCATACATTGATGTGCTGGCAGCATGATGCATCCTGAGGACATGGAAGTTTCAGGTTTCCTCTGAGATCTCATTCTTTGTGCTTCTTCATTTGGTCAATCTTGATTTGTATCCTTTATAATAAAACTGTAATCATAAGTACAGGGCTTTCCTGAGTTCTGTGAGTCATTCCAGTGAATTATGGTGTCTGAAGGAGTAGTAAGAACCCTGAAGGTTTGTAGCTAGTTGGTTGGAAGTGTGGGTGGCCTCAGTTACAATACAAGTTTCTAAGTCAATATTAGGATATTTGAAGCCATACCATGAAGTTAAAACATGAAAAATCTATATCTATATGACTGTAGAGACCAGTTTCAACCCAACTGAGACTTTTAATCTCTTAGTTATAATGTTCTAGAAAGAAAGTTTGGCTTAGCCAAGTCTATGAATTATTCCTCTAACTTAGGTAACATTTTTTTCTCCAATTAACTGCAAGTTTTAATGCCATGGGTCTGAGGCAAGGTAGCCAGGATTGGGGTAGAGATGACCCAAACCTTCAGCTTCCAGGTGGTCATTTATTTGGGTGATAGTATAGATAAACAGGGAAGGAACTTTTAAATTACCTGGTGAACTCTCAGGAATTTGTCAGACATTTCTGACTGTTTTAGGGACTTGCTTAGTAATTTCTGAGAGATGACCAAGTGCCATGGTAGTGTCTCATAGTAGCTGGCCAAGGTGCATCATTTTGAAGGCATTCTTCCACTTTTCACTTGCCTTATGTGAATGAGGCTCTAGGCACTGGAAGTCGTGGCATCATCAAGCCTCCTATCAATAGATCTGGTCAGAAGGAGTGGGACATGGTCTCAGATGGTAACTGCGGCCCCAGTAATTTTGATAGAGGGGCACTCATCAATTTTCTTACATTGGAATTCATGGACAAGAACTGAAATTCCATGGCCCAGGTGCGACTGACCTCATTCCTTAGCAGAAGCAACAAATGGCATCATTGTGCCCTTGATGGGTAAGGCCATCAAGCACATTGCCTAGCACTATCAGAAGACCTACACAGTTCTGGATCACTGCTCAGCTCTCTGC
Source organism: Tursiops truncatus (assembly GCF_011762595.2). Taxonomy (NCBI): domain Eukaryota; kingdom Metazoa; phylum Chordata; class Mammalia; order Artiodactyla; family Delphinidae; genus Tursiops; species Tursiops truncatus. The sequence goes on from NC_047039.1 coordinate 59,286,231, forward strand.
AGTCCATGCAATTCATGAGAGTAGGTATGTGATATATTTTCTCTCAAATCTGAAGGTTAGAATAAAGTAGTTTCCAGAAGTGCAGGTGAATTTCTCTGGGAGTGATGCTTGCAGTATGCTGGGGTATGTATGATGCTAACGAACAAGGGCTTGGTACTCTACTCGCATTCTTGCCAGCTGCGTGGAGAGTGTCATCTGTGGGAGTTGGAACTTTCAACCTTGTCTCTACCTTCCACTCCAGCCCCTTCACTCATATGAGCAATGGAAGACCAAGAAAACTGAGAGCCTCAGGGAATTTTGTTCCAACATTACTCCCAACCAGTGGTTCTCAGGGGTTGAGCCAGATGGGGCATTTTTGAAGGTTCACATATTCTGAGAACTATTGGAAATTGCATCCTGAAGTGGCCTAGTTAAAATAAAATAGACTGAGGCTAGGCTACAAAATCCAAATAGGGCTAGATGAGCAGAAGTGATCAAATTATAAAGGTGAACAGGCTAGGGAATGAGGGTCAGCAATGCATGCGAAGGGTAGAAGCAAGTGGAAGAAAGAAAATCTGGAGGAAACCTTTGACCCAAAGTCCACATGCTCATGAAGGCATTTTATTTGGTATCCATGGCTGTTGATGCAGGTATGCTGGAATCCAATAGAAGAGCCAAAGCAAAATGAATGTGCAGCTCCAGCATTGTCAGTATCAAGTCTTTTCAATTTTACATCTTTATCTACTTGCAAATCTGTCCTTCCCTCTCTCCTGTGCAGTTGCTTTCTAAGTTTTGGAGACTCTATCTCTTCAATACTTCTCAATCTACGTCTATGGTGACTAGAATGATACATCTAAAACATGAATTTGATTTAAGTACCTTCAAAGCCTCCTCATTTCCTACAGAATTAAATACTAATGTCAGATAGCATATAAAGAAGACTATTTATGATCTTGCCCCTGCTTATTTCTCCATCCTCGTCTCTCACCACTTCCCCTCTCTCTCTAGCCACAATGACTTATTGATATTTCCTGGAACATGCCATTCTATTACATTCCTTCATGACTTAGTTCCTCTGTATATTGTCTGGAATGTTCTACTCTTGTATGTCTGGCAAATTCCTACTAGTTCTCTAAGACTTTATGCCTCTCTGAATTCTTTTCTGACTACCAAGGCATAGTTGAACACCCATTCTTTACAGATGTCTTCTATTTTAGCACCTACTGCAATGAGTTGTAATGATTGAAAATCTGTTTCTAGAGAGCATGGGCCATGTCTAATTGATTTCTGTGGTTTCAGAGCCTGGCACAGTGCCTGACACATAGTAGGATCTCAAATTATCTCTGAATGGGGAAGTGAAATGCTTTAAAAGCAGGAGAAACTTGTCAACAAGTTCATGTTGTTGATAATCTCTTGGATTCAAGGTTTGATGTCTGAAGTATGTGATATTGATTCCTTCATTAATTCAACAAGTGTTTATTGAACATCTACTGTAAGCCAGGCATGGGAATACAATGATAAACAAAAATAGTTGTGTTCTTCACTGCTCTCAGGGGGTTGAGGATTTATTGGGGGAAACTGTTAGAGCATTTGTTTGAATTACTACATAAAATAGAACATATTCTGGGTTTGTCTCATCATATCAGCTGGAGATTTTCTCTAACACAAGGCTTTCTGCAATATGGAGTCAAAGCCTTTGCCTGTTGGGCTACTTTGGCTTCATGAATGATGCAAGTTTCTCTCTAGTTCTTCAGCACATAAAACTACAACAAATTAAAACACAACATGTAAAATAGTTGAACATCTTATTTTAATCCAAGCAAAACGTTGTCCTCAGAAATATGTGGACTTTACATCAATGACTTTATAGTTTACCAAGTGCTTTTGCATTTATAGTGGTATTTGGTTTTGCTTGTAGGAAAACCAAAGGAATATAGGGGGAGCGTTCAAAAATCAACAAAACAGGATCACTTTCTTAGGCTGTAGGGACTATCTTTAGACAGTGAGACATTATCAATATATATACTCAAGAAAATAAAGATTCTAGTCCCCCTGCTAAAAGCCAATATAAGACACAAACTTTTAACCTGCATGTTACTGGAGGAATGAAAGAAGCTGCCAGGTCCTGGCATGTTGAAAATAGAAAAAAACAAAAACCCAAAAAATCCAAAACATAGCTCCTGTGAAAATCAGATATGAGAAAGTTCAAACAAACCCAAACCAGGTTACTGTTCCTACAGGCTCCTACTATCTTGATATCCCCTGAGGGTTGGGTTCTGTTTCCTTCTCCGTTGGGGTTAGCTATAAACAAGGATAAACTTGGAGTCAAGGTGACCAGTGATGTACAGTCAGTTAGGTCCGTTCAAAGGCATACTGGCCAGAATTGCAGGGGATAGACATTCTGTTTTAAATGTCACTTAAGACAGGGGTTTATCTTTCTTGAATTTGGCTATCCTATTTTCCCTTCAGTCCCCCAGCTGAAGGTGATAACTAACTAGGAATTGCCGCAGAACGGAGAAGCAATTTTCTTTCTTTTAGGTAGCATGCTGCTGTGGCAGAGACACATGGCCCCAAGGATTCAATTATAAAACTCTCATTTTGATGTATAAAAAGATTACAAACAAAGCACAGGGCAAAATAAAGTTGCAATTACAGCTTGAGTCCAAAGTAGTTGACAATCTCCTAAATTGAAGCTAAAGTTATTTTGCTTAATTAGGAGTCAAAAAAATCATTTCATAAAAGTCATAGTATTATGTACCAGTTAGTCTATTAATATTTTTCCCTCTTTCTGAGGGTCTCAGAGAAAAACAACATTTTTCTTGATCATCTTTTTAAGATAAAAATCGTAGGCCAGGTAGAGCTTTCAAGCTTCTTTCTAGGATTTAGGAAAGAAAGGAAGGAAATGGGGAGAGGATAAAATTGCAGATTATTTCATACCTTTTACCAGTTCTAAATAGAAACTTACTTTGGCCTTTTGATGCACTGGTTTTTCCAAAAAAGGAGTTTTGGCTTTGGCCTAAAATCCCTCTGGAACCATTGTCCTGTCTATTTAAATGCAACCCCAGGAAGGCTAGTATAGTGATACATTTCACATATAAACTTTAGTGTAAAATAACTTAGTGTACAAAACGTTGGATTCTTTATCTCAACAGCAGCAAATATGTATGTACAAATGGGAGCTACTTTTCTCAAAACCAGACTCTGTCCATTTCCTGAATTAACTTTACCATTGTTGTTTGGTTGTTGTTTTTGATGGGCAGAGGTGCAATTGGGATGAGGGAAGGGAGTTCTTGCACTGGTCAAGTGGCCAGGCAAATTTACCAAGGAGCTCACTCTGGCTCCAGAAAGGGGAGTAGGTCATCCCTACTTCCCGGAACTGGATCACTCCCACTCCCTGAAACTGGGAGCAGATCATCCCCACTCCCCACTGAAGAAGGAAGGCAGTCACTGCCTAGCTCTCTGCCACCTGCGACTCTGGACTTGATTGTTCCCTTAAGACCTTCAAAGGATCTGAATGTGGCCGATTTCTTCATGTCTCCAAGCTTCCTGCAGATGGCAGAGCCCATGGTGGACAGGGCAGCTGACGTCTTTTGTTTCATGTAGGCTTTGGAGACCTGAGCATCGTGCCAGCTCTTGGACAGATTCTGCCTCAGCCCCACCAAGGCCGTCAGGTACAACTTCCTCTTGAGCTCCATGCAGCATCTCTCTTTGGCTGCCAGCGCACAACGTAGGGTTACGATTTCTGCCTCCAATTTACCAAGCTCAGATTTGAGCCCCTTTTTCTCTGCCTCTGTGAGATCCTCTGGTTTGGCAGTCTGGTGGGATTCATACGTGGCCGCAGAGGTCTCTATCATGGCGCCTGGCATAGACTGAGAAAGAAGTTCTTCATGAAGGGAGTCCAGGTCCAATTCTTGGTAGAGATAGTCGAACTTATGGCCAGAGGAAAGGTAGTCTTGGCCAGCAGAGTCGAAGTCTAGGCCTTCGGGGTCAGACTGTAGGGTGGGGTGGGACGGATCCATAACTTGGCCAGTGGAATGGACGCTGTGGCCAGTGGGTCAGTGTCCTGGCTGCAGAATAGATGCCTTGGTTTACCAGGTCCACTTCCGGGTGGGGTTGGGGGTGTGGCTGGGGGTTAGGGTAGGTTGGGTTGGGGTCGTGGAGGCGGAGGTGGGACTTCTGGCCCGAAGGGCTCGGAGGACAGAACTTGGACTCAGTCTGTGTACGTCCAATGCTCATAGTGGTTTAGAAATCACAACGTCCCTGTGAGGTAGGTGCTTCCACAGTTGTCAGGGAGGAGAAATATTTTCCCTCCTGCCTCAGAGGTGACTGGTCCTGCCCTTCAAACCAAGTCTGACTCCCCTTACGGACCTCTTTCCACCACAGCAGCCATTTTTAAAACCTTGAAAATCAGTTGAACTTTTTGTGCTAACAGAAATTTATGACAAAGCCTCATACATACAATAAATAAAAGCTGCCTCAAAGTGGGGAAGGGAGTCTAGGACTCCTGGTCTTGTACCCTCCCAATTTTCCCTTCCCAGGTTCCCAAAGGGGCCTGAGAAACTCCTGGCACCACTCATAAGGTGTATATGAAGGCCCCTCGAAACCCTTAAGTCCAACAGTGCTCCCATGGCATGAAGTATCAACAGTGCCAAAGGCTTGGGATAGTGGAACTTAGAAAGTGAGTTTGACCAGTCACAATTGTCTGTTATTTTGGGGAGGGAAAGGGAGGGAGAATGAGTAAATCTATAATAGTTGTGTCAAGTTTAAGCTTAAGAAAAGCAAACGCTACTGTACTATGAGAATTTAAGAGAGAAGAAATAAGATATATGCAAATAGACAGTGCATGGGTTTTCAATGTTGCAGTTGCATTTTCTTTCTTTTCCAAGCATCCCCTTACATTTCTGAAGGCATGTGTGTCCATATACATGGTTATCAGTTGTGGGAGGTGGTCTGCACAGAAAAGTAGTAGTAGTTGAACAGGCTCTGTCAGGATGCCGACGTACCATGTCCCCTACTTCTATTCAGAGCTGGTAATTTATACAGTGGAAAAATCAAGACTTCAACCCTGTAACGGCAGGTGGTCAGGTATCATTTAGCTCATTGCCTGGCTGCCCGTTACCAGGGAATGGCCTTGAGCAAGTCTTAGTTTCTAGTGGTTTTGTTGGATATTCTGGTAGTTCTTGCAAGCATGATCTTGTGGAACCTGATATGATCCTCAGCAAATTTCAGCTGTTTGCCATACTCATGTCTATGTAGCTATAATGAAACATCTAGCTGGGCATCCAAACCAACTTCAAACCTTTGGATTTATACTTAATAATCCTTTCACATAGCTCAGTAGTGTTTATTATTGTCTTACTTTGAAGTATGTGCCTCCTTGGATTAAAAAATGAGGATTGTCCTTGTTGGAAACATGAAGGCTATTGAGGGATTTGGCTGTGTGTATAAAGGCCTGAAAAGGGCAGTAAGGACTGCCTAGAAACTGTTTTGTTCCAGAGGCTGAACTCTTCCTCAGTCACCTGCAGAATCGCTAGTGGTTTCAGGAATGTTCTGACCCTGAACCAGTGCTCTTCTTTTAAAACTGAGGATGAAGGGTAAAGAAACTCCTGAATTACACGGAGCATACATTTGTCTATTCCAAGTTGAGATTCCAGATAACCAGATTTGAGCTTGCACTTGATTTTCCTTCTCTGAATTGTTTCAGCCACCAACCTCACTACCTATTTTCTTATTTCTATGTTTCCTCACCCTTCAGTTCAAAGTATGAAATCTTTTGTTAAGCTGTGATTCTTTTTGGTAGGGTAATGATTTCCCTCATAGCAAAATTTACCTGACCTATCTGAGCAACTTCGTTTCCATATCCCAAATCAAAACATGGCCTCTGAATATTGTCCATAAAAAGAAATGAAATTGAGTTATTTGTAGTGAGGTGGATGGACCTAGAGTCTGTCATACAGAGTAAAGTAAGTCAGAAAGAGAAAAACAAATACCATATGCTAACATGTATATATGGGATTAAAAAAAAAATGGTTCTGAAGAACCTAGGGTCAGGACAGGAATAAAGACGCAGATATAGAGAATGGACTTGAGGACATGGGGAGGGGGAAGGGTAAGCTGAGATGAAGTGAGAGTGTGGCATGGACATATATACACTACCAAATGTAAAATAACTAGCTAGTGGGAAGCAGCTGCATAGCATAGGGAGATCAGCTCAGTGCTTTGTGACCATCTAGAGGGGTGGGATAGGCAGGATGGGAGGGAGATGCAAGAGGGAGGAGATATGGGGATATATGTATATGTATAGTTGATTCACTTTGTTATAAAGCAGAAACTAACACACCATTGTAAAGCAATTGTACTCCAATAAAGATGTTTTAAAAAACCCAAAAAACAAAACAAACAAAGAAAAACATAGCCTCTGGAAAGGGGCCTCCTAGCTAGTAATATTCTGACCTCCTGAGTAGACCTGGAAAAATAAGTTACACAGTGGAACAGTCCATTTTATTAGGCTTATGCATAACCACATACAAAACAAGACATAGGTTTTGAAAACGTAGATCTATCAAATGAAATTTTACTTAATTTATAGTGAATCTAACCAACTGTTTGAATAAACTATCTTTTTAAGATGTAAAATACCAAACTATTGCCCCATGATTTTAGAACCTCAGCTCTCTAGATTAGACAATGAAATAATCAGTATTCCACAGAAAGGCTCACAAACCTGTTCATCTGAAACTGAAAGCTTTTTGATGCTATTTGTGTACTAAAAACAGCCAAAATATTTGATTCAGTAACCTCTGAAGAAAGAGATTGAAAATTATTTTTAATCCCACAATGGATTGCTATATTTTTTTCCCAAGGAAGACGTTATTGACCCATTTTTTTTAACATCTTTATTGGAGTATAATTGCTCCACAATGGTGTGTTAGTTTCTGCTTTATAACAAAGTGAATCAGTTATACATATACATATGTTCCCATATCTCTTCCCTCTTGCGTCTCCCTCCCTCCCACCCTCCCTATCCTACCCCTCTAGGTGGTCACAAACCACTGAGCTGATCTCCCTGTGTTATGCGGCTGCTTCCCACTAGCTATCTATTTTACGTTTGGTAGTATATATATGTCCATGCCACTCTCTCGCTTTGTCACAGCTTACCCTTCCCCCTCCCCATATCCTCAAGTCCATTCTTTAGTAGGTCTGTGTCTTTATTCCCATATTGACCCGTTTTTAGCAAAGAATAAACTTTGAATTATTTTTCTAGTAAGGATGATGGATTTATACCAATCCTTTGTAAATGTAAAGGTAAATGATACAACAAAATGGTTTTTTTCTCTTAATGTTTAGAAGCCTGTATGTTATGTTTTAGAAATAAATTATTGAAACTTGAATGTAAAAGCAAAGTCATACCACTCACCAGGTCTGGGTTGTTTGGGGATGGAAGGAGCGAGATTGTAGTAATTGATACTTGAGTCTAGAAATGATTAGGGACTTGTACCAGTGTCAGCAGTTTTAACCACTTGACTTCTTTTGTTATGGAACGTCAATGCAGAGCTTCCTGATTACATCAGCTCTTGTAAAATAATCCACATTCGTGGTTCAGATTGCTTCTAAAGAACTGACAACTCACCCTGTAGTCCGGTCATTTGCACTGCTAGATTTAACCATAGTGAGATCTGTAGGACTTTATTTCTATGATGACAGACCTACTACCATGAACATTTTGTTCATTTTAGCTGAAAAACAGGAAAAATGTTTAAATGTTTAATTGGGCCTGAAAATAAGGCATATAGTTGAAAACCTAATCCAGTAAGAATGTTTCAAGAGTAGGAGGAGAAAATTGGTAGTTAGGCTTTTCTTGTGGAAAGCCATAATATTATATTTGATTTCAGTTTGCAAGTTATTTTCATAACTGTCTCACATCATAGCCCAGCTCCATCTGTAATATATGCAGTGAGTCACCTTCCCCATAGATATTCTGCAGCATGAACTGGAATATTTGCTGCGGTTTACAGATGCACAGGTTATGGGTAACAGTCCTCACATTTCAGTAGTTGAGTTGGTCTTCATTTAGAACCATTTGGTGACATTTCCTTTTAGCAGCCCTTCTACATGAACTAATTAACTTAAAAAAATAGTGAGGTATATTATAGTGTAGGATTTTCTTCTATGAAGCCCAAACATACTATCAGGATATTAAATTGGAGCTTATTTTAAGTTGGAGAGTTATTCACTCTCTTTGGTGGTGTATTTAATTGTAGCGGGAATCCTTGGGGCAATCAAATTAAAATTCAAAATCTGGTTGAATCTGAAGAACTAATGTTCTCCTCTCCGCATTTGCATGAGATGATATGTATGGGATGAAGGGGCTTGTTAGGAGGAGTTTTACGTATGGATCCTCAGAGGTAGAAGAAGAGGAATGACAGGGGAGTGGAGGGGCGAAGAGAAGGGAAAAGAAAATGATCAAAAGATATAGGAACTTCCCTAGATTAAAAATGAAGGGCTTCCGTGGTGGCGCAGTGGTTGAGCGTCCGCCTGCCGATGCAGGGGACATGGGTTCGTGCCCCGGTCTGGGAAGATCCCACGTGCCGCGGAGCGGCTGTGCCCGTGAGCCATGGCCGCTGAGCCTGCGCGTCCGGAGCCTGTGCTCTGCAACGGGAGAGGCCACAGCAGTGAGAGGCCCGCGTACAAAAAAAAAAAAAAAAAAAAAAAAAAAATGAAGATTCTTCCTGTTGGAAACATGAAGGCTGTATATATAAAGACCTACAAAGGGTAGTAAGGGCTCTTTAAACACTACTTTGTTCCAGAGAATGGACTTTTCTTTTGATGCTTGCAGAAACACTAGTGGTTCCAAGAATTTTCTCAGACTCTTAACCAGAAACTGCCCTCATAATGCTGAAGATGAATGGCAAAGAAGCCCAAGAACTAAACTAAATAAAGGGCAGTATGAGGAGACTTTAGGGGGAATTTCACAACAGAAGGTGTTCTCGTTCCCTTTTCTCATTTGGCTGAGGAAAGTGGGGGAAACAGATTATCCCTTCCCAGAAGTTTTGATTTTGTTTTTTCTCCTTACGTGTTGGAGGATAGCAGGTTGGATGGTAAGTCCTGGGGACAACAGTAGGGAGTCATATAAGAGAAGAATGTAGGTGAAGCTGGCACATGAGTCAGTAAAGACTTGGTCAATTATGGGCTGGTAGAAGTAGGTTGTCTGTACTCTGCTAAGGAACTCAGGGTTCGGTGTGTTTCTCTAGTCAGGATCTAGAAATTAGGAGGATTCCTTAAAAGGGAACAGGGGGTTGTAAAAAGACATTTTGACACTTGCTTCTCACTATCACCCTCCTCCCCAGCCAACACACTTCCTGAATTACATGCAGTTTCAACAAAGGCGTAGACTGCTCTTAAAATGTCTGTAAGGGACCCAGATTACTTGACCCTTAATTAAGCAGGAAAATTTATCTGGAGGATGTCCAGATTTTGAGTACTAGGAGATACACTTTCCCTCAAGGGACTGGGCACACACTGGACATCGACAGAGAGAACAGATTAGAAGCACATTTAAGGGCTGGTCCTGAGCATAGAGGACTCCAAGAAGTGACTGGGGAGACTTGGTGGCTTGGGGTGGTGGTGTGCTTAAGCCCTGAAGCTTGGCTCTGAGGGTTTAGAACTAGCAAAATGTGGGGGCCAAAGCAGTTTGACTCACTTGTAGCTGGTGGCTGCAGAGACCTGAGGGCAATCAAGCTGCTAATAGAAAACTCACAATCTTTTAAAGATTATGACCATTGTGGTGAATTTGTTGTAACACATAAAACCTACGGCTTGGACTCTACTCTGTAGTTACTTAGCTATTCTTGTCTTAAATCTGTCATGCGTGCTATGGCAACAGCATAATTACTTTATTTCCTCGATTCTGAGACACAATCAATTGTAAGACACATCTTCATTTTAATAAGAGGTTTCTAGGAGGAAGAACCTGTATTAAAGCACACACTGATTAAATCATGCAATCCCAATTTTAGAAACATTAAAACTCCATAAAATGTGAATATTAGAAGTGAAGAAATACAGTAGTAATGCAGCAAACTATAAACACTAATAGCTCTGCTTGATTCTTCTACGGGGGTTAAAAATGGACCTTCATTTGTACTGGTTCCTCTTTTTCTGAAAGAAAAGGCAGAAGGGAAATTAGCATTTATTAAATATCTGCTACAATAATAAAAATAATGGCCCCTCCCCCCCCGGCCTGAGTGAGCCACAGCCCCCGAATCAGCTGCTCCTTTAACCCCGTCCTGTCTGAGCAAAGAACAGACGCCCTCCGGCGACATACATGCAGAGGTGGGGCCAAATCCAAAGCTGAACCCCGGGAGCTGTGCGAACAAAGAAGAGAAAGGGAAATTTCTCCCAGCAGACTCAGGAGCAGCGGATTAAATCTGCACAATCAACTTGATGTACCCTGCAACTGTGGAATACCTGAATAGACAACGAATCATCCCAAATTGCGGAGGTGGACTTTGAGAGCAAGATATATTATTTTTTCCCCTTTTCCTCTTTTTGTGAGTATATATGTGTATGCTTCTGTGTGAGATTTTGTCTGTATAGCTTTGCTTTCACCATTTGTCCTAGGGTTCTGTCCATCCCTTTTTTGTTTGTTTGTTTTTTTACTTAAAAAATTTTTTTTCCTAATAATTATTTTTTACGTTAATAACTTTATTTTATTTTATCCTCTTTCTTTCTTTCTACTTTTTCTCCCTTTTATTCTGAGCCGTGTGGTTGAAAGGCTCTTGGTGCTGCAACCAGGAGTCAGTGCTCTGCCTCTGAGGTGGGAGAGCCAACTTCAGGACACTGGTTCACAAGAGACCTCCCAGCTCCACGTAATATCAAACGGCAAAAATCTCCCAGAGATCTCCATCTCAACACCAGCACCCAGCTTCACTCAACGACCAGCAAGCTACAGTGCTGGACATCCTATGCCAAACAAGTAGCAATACAGGAACACAACCCCACCCATTAGCAGAGAGGCTGCCTAAAATCATAATAAGGCCACAGACACCCCAAAACACACCACCAGATGTGGACCTGCCCACCAAAAAGACAAGATCCAGGCTCATCCACCAGAACACAGGCACTAGTCCCCTCCACCAGGAAGCCTACACAACCCACTGAACCAACCGTAGCCACTGGGGGAAGACACCAAAAACAACGGGAACTACGAACCTGCAGCCTGCAAAAAGGAGACCCCAAACACAGTAAGATAAGCAAAATGAGAAGAGAAAAACACACAGCAGATGAAGGAGCAAGATAAAAACCCACCAGACCTAACAAATGAAGAGGAAATAGGCAGTCTACCTGAAAAATAGTGCAGAATAATGATAGTAAAGATGATCCAAAATCTTGGAAATAGAATAGAGAAAATGCAAGAAACATTTAACATGGACCTAGAAGAATTAAAGAGGAAACAAGCAATGATGAACAACACAATAAATGAAATTAAAAATACTCTAGAAGGGATCAATAGCAGAATAACTGAGGCAGAAGAACGGATAAGTGACCTGGAAGATAAAATAGTGGAAATAACTACTGCAGAGCAGAATAAAGAAAAAAGAATGAAAACAACTGAGGACAGTCTCAGAGACCTCTGGGACGACGTTAAATGCACCAACATTTGAATTATAGGGGTCCCAGAATAAGAAGAGAAAAAGAAAGGGACTGAGAAAATATTTGAAGAGATTATAGTCGAAAAGTTCCTTAATATGGGAAAGGAAATAGTCAAGTCCAGGAAGCACAGAGAGTCCCATACAGGATAAATCCAAGGGGAAAAACACAAAGACAAATATTAATCAAACTGTCCAAAATTAAATACAAAGAAAACATATTAAAAGCAGCAAGGGAAAAACAACAAATAACACACAAGGGAATCCCCATAAGGTTAACAGCTGATCTTTCAGCAGAAACTCTGCAAGCCAGAAGGGAGTGGCAGGACATATTTAAAGTGATGAAGGAGAAAAACCTACAACCAAGAATACTCTACCCAGCAAGGATCTCATTCAGATTTGATGGAGAAATTAAAACCCTTACAGACAAGCAAAAGCTGAGAAGGTTCAGCACCACCAAACCAGCTTTACAACAAATGCTAAAGGAACTTCTCTAGGCAAGAAATACAAGAGAAGGAAAAGACCTACAATAACAAACCCAAAACAATTAAGAAAATGGGAATAGGAACATACATATTGATAATTACCTTAAATGTAAATGGATTAAATGCTCCCATCAAAAGACACAGACTGGCTGAATGGATATAAAAACAACACCCATATATATGCTCTCTACAAGAGACCCACTTCAGACCTAGGGAGATGTACAGAATGAAAGTGAGGGGATGGAAAAAGATATTCCATGCAAATGGAAACCAAAAGAAAGCTGGAGTAGCAATTCTCATATCAGACAAAGTAGACTTTAAAATAAAGATTATTACAAGAGACAAAGAAGGACACTACATAATGATCAAGGGATCGATCCAAGAAGAAGATATAACAATTGTAAATATTTATTCACCCAATATAGGAGCACATCAATACATAAGGCAAATACTAACAGCCATAAAAGGGGAAATCGACAGTAACACATTCATAGTAGGGGACTTTAACACCCCACTTTCACCAATGGACAGATCATCCAAAATGAAAATAAATAAGGAAACACAAGCTTTAAAAGATACATTAAACAAGATGGACTTAATTGATAATTATAGGACATTCCATCCAAAAATAACAGAATACGCATTTTTCTGAAGTACTCATGGAACATTCTTCAGGATAGATCATATCTTGGGTCACAAATCAAGCCTTGGTAAATTTAAGAAAATGGAAATTCTATCAAGTATCTTTTCTGACCACAATGCTATGAGACTAGATATCAGTAACAGGAAAAGATCTGTAAAAAATACAAACACATGGAGGCTAAACAATACACTACTTAATAACGAAGTGATCACTGAAGAAATCAAAGAGGAAATAAAAATATACCTAGAAACAAATGACAATGGAGACACGACGACCCCAAACCTATGGGATGCAGCAAAAGCAGTTCTAAGTGGGAAGTTTATAGCAATACAATCCTACCTTAAGAAACAGGAAACATCTCGAATAAACAACCTAACTTTGCACCTAAAGCAATTAGAGAAAGAAGAACAAAAGAACCCGAAAGTTAGCAGAAGGAAAGAAATCATAAAGATCTGATCAGCAATAAATGAAAAAGAAATGAAGGAAATGATAGCAAAGATCAATAAAACTAAAAGCTGATTCTTTGAGAAGATAAACAAAATTGATAAACCATTAGCCAGACTCATCAAGAAAAAAAGGGAGAAGACTCAAATCAATAGAATTAGAAATGAAAAAGGAGAAGTAACTACTGACACTGCAGAAATACAAAAAATCATGAGAGATTACTACAAGCAACTCTATGACGATAAAATGGACAACCTGCAAGAAGTGGACAAATTCTTAGAAATGCACAACCTGCCAAGACTGAATCAGGAAGAAATAGAAAATGTGAACAGACCAATCGCAAGCACTGAAGTTGAAACTGTGATTAAATATCTTCCAACAAACAAAAGCCCAGGACCAGATGGCTTCACAGGCGAATTCTATCAAACATTTAGAGAAGAGCTAACAGCTATCCTTCTCAAACTCTTCCAAAATAGAGCAGAGGGAGAACACTCCCAAACTCGTTCTACGAGGCCACTATCACCCTGATACCAAAACCAGACAAAGATGTCACAAAGAAAGAACATTACAGGCCAATATCACTGATGAACACAGATGCAAAAATCCTCTACAAAATACTAGAAAACAGAATTCAACAGCACATGAAAAGGATCATACACCATGATCAAGTGGGGTTTATTCCAGGAATGCAAGGATTCTTCAATATACGCAAATCAATCAACGTGACACACCCTATTAACAAATTGAAGGAGAAAAACCATATGATCATCTCAGTAAATGCAGAGAAAGCTTTCGACAAAATTCAACACCCATTTATGATAAAAACCCTGCAGAAAGTAGGCATAGAGGGAACTTTCCTCAACATAATAAGGCCATATATGACAAACCCACAACCAACATTGTCCTCAATGGTGAAAAACAGAAACTATTTCCACTAAGATCAGGAACAAAACAAGGTTGCCCACTCTCACCACTCTTATTCAACATAGTTTTGGAAGTTTTAGCCACAGCAATCAGAGAAGAAAAGGAAATAAAAGGAATCCAAATTTGAAAAGAAGAAGTAAAGCTGTCACTGTTTGCAGATGACATGATAGTATACATAGAGAATCCTAAAGAAGCTACCAGAAAACTACTAGAGCTAATCAATGAATTTGGTAAAGTAGCAGGATAGAAAATTAATGCACAGAAATCTCTGGCATTCTTATACACTAATGATGAAAAATTGGAAAGTGAAATTAAGAAAACACTCCCATTTACCACTGCAACAAAAAGAAAAAATATCTAGGAATAAACCTACCTAAGGAGACAAAAGACCTGGATGCAGAAAATTATAAGACACTGATGAAAGAAATTAAGGATGATACAAATAGATGGAGAGATATACCATCTTCTTGGGTTGGAAGAATCAAGATTGTGAAAATGACTCTACTACCCAAAGCAATCTACAGATTCTTGCAATCCCTCTCAAACTACCACTGGCATTTTCCACAGAACTAGAACAAAAAATTTCACAATCTGTATGGAAACACAAAAGACCCCGAATAGCCAAAGCAATCTTAGAACAAAAAACGGAGCTGGAGGAATCAGGCTCCCTGACTTCAGACTATATGACAAAGCTAGAGTAATCAGTATGGTACTGGCACAAAAACAGAAAGATAGATCAATGGAACAGGATAGAAAGCCCAGAGATAAACCCACGCACATATGGTCACCTTATCTTTGATAAAGGAGGCAGGAATGTACAGTGGAGAAAGGACAGCCTCTTCAGTAAGTGGTCCTGGGAAAACTGAGCAGGTACATGTAAAATATGAGATTAGAATACTCTCTAACACCATACACAAAAATAAGCTCAAAATGGATTAAAGACCTAAATGTAAAGCCAGGAACTCTCAAACTCTTAGAGGAAAACATAGGCAGAATACTCTATGACATAAATCACGGCAAGATCCTTTTTGACCCACCTCCTAGAGAAATGGAAATAAAAACAAAAATAAACCCATGTGACCTAATGAAACTTAAAAGCTTTTGCACAGCGAAAGAAACCATAAACAGGACCAAAAGACAGCCCTCAGAATGGGAGAAAATATTTGCAAATGAAGCAACTGACAAAGGATTAATCTCCAAAATTTACAAGCAGCTCATGCAGCTCAATAACAAAAAAACAAACAACCCAATCCAAAAATGGACAGAAGACCTAAATAGACATTTCTCCAAGGAAGATATACAGATTGCCAACAAACACATGAAAGAATACCCAACATCATTAGAGAAATGCAAATCAAAACTACAATGAGATATCATGTTACACCAGTCAGAATGGCCATCATCAAAAAATCTAGAAACAATAAATGCTGGAGAGGGTGTGGAGAAAAGGGAACGCTCTTGCACTGTGGTGGGAATGTGAATTGGTACAGACACTATGGAGAACAGTATGGAGGTTCCTTAAAAAACCAAAAGTAGAATTACCATATGACCCAGCAATCCCACTACTGGGCATATACCCTGAGAAAACCATAATTCAAAAAGAGTCATGTACCAAAATGTTCATTGCAGCTTCATTTACAATAGCCAGGAGATGGAAACAACCTAAGTATCCATCATCGGATGAATGGATAAAGAAGATGTGGCACATATATACAATGGAATATTACTCAGCCATAAAAAGAAACGAAATTGAGTTATTTGTGGTGAGGTGGATGGACCTAGAGTCTGTCATACAGAGTGAAGTAAGTCAGAAAGAGAAAGACAAATACCGTATGCTAACACATATTTATGGAATCTAAGAAAAAAAAATGTCATGAAGAACCTAGGGCTAAGACGGGAATAAAGACACAGACCTACTAGAGAATGGACTTGAGGTTATGGGGAGGAGGAAGGGTAAGCTGTGACAAAGTGAGAGAGTGGCATGGACATACATACACGACCAAACGTAAAATAGATAGCTAGTGGGAAGCAGCCTCATAGCACAGGGAGATCAGCTCGGTGCTTTGTGACCACCTGGAGGGGTGGGATAGGGAGGGTGAGAGGGAGGGAGATGCAATAGGGAAGAGATATGGGAACATATGTATATGTATAACTGATTCACTTTGTTATAAAGCAGAAACTAACACACCATTGTAAAGCAATTACACCCCAATAAAGAAGTTAAAAAAATAATAAAAGTAATGGAGATACCTAATGTTAATTGATTACTTATTATGTGCCAGGAATTGTTCTAAGTGCTTTCACATGTGTTATTTCATTTAATCCTCATAATAATCTTGAGAGGTAGGTATTAGAAATACTATTAATCTCTGTGAGACTCAGTTTCCCATTTCTGCAGATCAAGAAACTGAGATGCACAGAAAATAACTTGCCACACAGTTATTAAGTAGCAAATTTGGGTTATTACTCTATAAACCTAGGGCTGCTTCATTTTTTTAAACTCATACTTAAACTCTTTATTATCTTTCTTACTTCTGAAATATAAATATGCATGTAAAAGTATATATATGTACTTTAAAAAATTATAAATGTAAATAACTATGTACTCACCACTCAACTAACAAAATGTGTTTCCAGTGTTTTTGAAGCATGATATGTGTCCTTCTCATTCTATTTCCTTCCACCCAGTTAACCTCTATTCGAAATTTTGGGGTGATCATTCCTTTTTTTCTTCATAAGTTTTTACCTCTTTTGTGTCTATAGATAATGTATTATTTAGTTTTGCCAGTTTTTGAACTTTATTTTTATTGAGGTATAATTGACACATAACAGTTTAGGGGGTATACTATAATGATTTGATATTTGTATATTTGTTGACCCTTGAACAACAGAGGTTTGGACTGCACAGGTCCATTTATACATGGATTTTTTTCAGTAAATACGTACTTTAGTACTACATGATCCACAGTTGGTTAAATCCATAGTTGTGGAACCATGGATATATTGGGCCAACTGTACATTATATGTAGATTTTCAGCTCTGAGGGGATTGGCATCCCTAACCCCTGTGTTGTTCAGGGGTCAACTTTATTGTGAAATGATCACTATAATAAATCTAGTTAACATCTGTCACTATTTTTGAATGTTGTATAAATGGAATCATACCTTATGTATTCTTCTGTGACTTGCCCACTGTTTTTAAGATTCATCCATGTTGGTGGTATTGCTATAATTTATTCATTTTCACTGCTGTATAGTAGTTCTTAGTATGTATATAACACAACATATTTAAACATTCTATCTATGAAAGTTCTTTGCTAAGACACTGAGTGACTTGAAGGTGAGTTTCCCTGGTATACCACCCCAGGCCAGAAACCTGTCTGAAGTCTATTCCTGCATATACACTTAATGTTTTCTTGCACATGTGACTTCATATTTGTTCACAATAGACTCTTCTTTCCTGAAATATATCCTGAAACATATTTGATGTGTTATTTTCCAGCCTCATTTCTTCCACTTCTCATCATATACTTTGTACTCCAGGGCTAAATTACTGCAGTTCTGAAAACTTCAAATTCACTGTGTCCGCTTGCCCCTAGGCCTTTGCACATGTTTCTCTTTCTGCCTGGAATGCTTATTTCATGGGTAACTCTTGCCCACCTATCAGGAGTCGTCTGGTTGCAAAAGTCTTCTTCCAGGGGCTTCCCTGGTGGTAGAGTGGTTAAGAATCCTCCTGCCAATGCAGGGGACACGGGTTCAAGCCCCGGTCCAGGAAGATCCCAGATGACGCGGAGCAGCTAAGCCCATGAACCCCAACTACTGAGCCTGCGTGCCACAACTACTGAAGCCCGCGTGCCTAGAGCCCGTGCTCCGCAAAAGAGAAGCCACCGCAATGAGAAGCCTGCACACCGCAGTGAAGAGTAGCCCCTGCTTGCCACAACTAGAGAAAGCCTGCGCACAGCAACGAAGACCCAATGCAGCCAAGAATAAAATAATAATAATAATTTTAAAACGCCTTCTTCCATTACCTTCTGGTTTGGGCCTTCTCCTTGAGTTAACAGAGGGGACTTCCTGCTGTCATCTCAGGGTTTAGTCTGAGTTGGTTTTCTGGAGTATCCAATATATTACTGAATAAAACTGCATATTGCACTTGGTGCCTGGAAAGACTGTATGAAAGGTCTGTTTTGTATACTAGTAACTCCAATGAACAGGAAACATGGAAATAACCATTGTTAAAAAATGTCCTTAGGTTGGGGGTAGGGCACAAATCACATCCTTGTTGGTGAAAGAGAGATGGAAAAATAAAGATTATTTTCATTTGCCTTCAGGTCTTTTGGCTAGATTCCAGAGGACTTTCTCCAAGGGCAACAAGATAAAAGCCACCGTCTTTGCCTGGAATTAGCTCTCTGGCATGGGAAAGAAAACCTCTCATTTTTTTCCCTCTTTATGTTTTTCTGGCACAGCTGCTTATCTATTGGATATCTCACCAAGAAGTGCCTCAAGGGATGAGTGGAGATGGTAAGTAAAAATCATATATTTGGTTATATACTTTTAAAGAAATAACCTGTTGATTTTTTACTAGTTTTACATTTTTTAAAGAAGGGCTTATGCAGACTTTTTATTTGTAACACACATTTTTTAATGTTTTTGTAATTTTTCAAAAATTTTTATTGGAGTATAGTTGAGTTACAATGCTGTGTTAGTTTCAGCTGTACAGTAAAGTGAATCAGTCATACATATACATATATCCACTCTTTTTTAGATTTTTTTCCCATATAGGCCATTACAGAGTACTGAGTAGAGTTCCCTGTGCTGTACAGTATGTCCTTAATAGTTATCTATTTTATATATTGTAGTATGTATATGTCAGTCCCAATCTCCCAATTTATCCCTCCCCACCTTACCCCCTGGTAACCATAAGTTTGTTTCCTACATCTGTAACTCTATTTCTGATTTGTAGATAAGTTCATTTGTACCCTTTTTTTTTAGATTCCATGTATAAGCAATATCATATGATATTTGTCTTTCTCTGTCTGACTTACTTCGCTCAGTATGACAATCTCTAGGTCTACCCATGTTGCTGCAAATGGCATTATTTCATTCTTTTTTATGGCTGAGTAATATTCCATTGTAAATATGTACCACATTTTTTTTTCTTTTTTTCTTTTTGTTTTGTGATTTTTGCTGTGCTGTGCGGCATGCAGGATCTTAGTTCCCCAACCAGGGATCGAACCCATGCCCCCTGCAGTGGAAGCATAGAGTCTTAACCACTGGACTGCCAGGGAAGTCCCTTTACCACATCTTCTTTATCCATTCCTCTGTTGATGGACATTTGGGTTGCTTCCATGTCCTGGCTATTGTAAACAGTGCTGCAGTGAACATTGGTGTGCATGTGTCTTTTTGAATCATGGTTTTCTCCAGATATATGCTCAGGAGTGGAATTGCTGGGTCATACGGTAGCTCTATTTTTAGTTTCTTAAGGAACCTCCATATTGTCCTCCATAGTGGCTGTACCAATTTACATTCCCACCAAAAGTGTAGGAGGGTTCCCTTCTCTCCACACCCTCTCCAGCATTTATGGTTTGTAGATTTTTTGATGATGGCCATTCTGACCAGTGTGAGATGATATCTCATTGTAGTTTTGATTTGCATTTCTCTAATGATTAGTGATGTTGAACATTCTTTCATGTGTTTGTTGGCAATCTGTATATCTTCTTTGGAGAAATGTCTATTTAGGTCTTCTGCCCATGTTTGGATTGGATTGTTTGGTTTTTTGATATTGAGCTGCATGAGCTGCTTGTAAATTTTGGAGATTAATTCTTTGTCAGTTGCTTCATTTGCAAATATTTTCTCCCATTCTGAGAGTTGTCTTTTCGTCTTGTTTATGGTTAATGTCCATTTTCTATTCCAGAATTTCACCCACAATACCACATTACATTTAGTCCTAGTGCCGTCCTAGCTAGGCCTGTGACAGTTTTTTGGACTTACCTTGTTTTTGATGACATTGACAGTTTTGAGTAGTGTTAGTCAAGTGTTTTGTAGAATGTCTATCAATTTGAGGTTGTCTGATGTTTGGGGGAGGATGACCACAGAGGAGAGTGCCATTCTCATCACATTATATCAAGGGTACTTGACATCACTGAATTTACATACTTTTTAATATCTTTAGTTAAATGGCTGAGTGGTGAGACCATTGATATTGGAGTCTGAAGACTGAATTCAGATCATGGTTCTGTCATTTCTTAGTGTGTGACTTGGTAAAGTTGCTTACTCCCTCTATTCCTTGTATCTTTGTCTGTAAAGTGAGGCTAGTGATACTATCTACCTTATTAAATTAGTAGATACATGAAAAGCACTTAGAGCAGTGTCTGGCACAGAGGAAGTAGGATGTAGGTTCTGATTTTTTTTTTTAATAACTTTATTTATTTATTTTTGGTTGCATTGGGTCTTCATTGCTGTGTGTGGGATTTCTCTAGTTGTGGTGAGCAGGGGCTACTCTTCGTCGTGGTGCGTGGACCTCTCATTGCGGTGGCTTCTCTTGCTATGGAGCACTGGCTCTAGGTGCGCAGGCTTTAGTAGTTGCAGCATGTGGGCTCAGTAGTTGTGGCTTGTGGCCTCTAGAGTGCAGGCTCAGCAGTTGTGGCGCATGGGCTTAGTTGCTCTGAGGCATGTGGGATCTTCTCAGACCAGTGGTCGAACCCATGTCCCCTGCATTGGCAGGCGGATTCTTAACCACTGTGCCACCAGGAAAGTCCTTGACTATTATTGATATTATTGACTAACATGAGATTTGTGCATCTCTATTAATGTGTCTTCTTGTCTCTCTCTCCCTCAGAAAATTAAACTATTGGTGTTTAGTGAC
Source organism: Tursiops truncatus (assembly GCF_011762595.2). Lineage (NCBI taxonomy): Eukaryota > Metazoa > Chordata > Mammalia > Artiodactyla > Delphinidae > Tursiops > Tursiops truncatus. The sequence goes on from NC_047039.1 coordinate 59,307,215, forward strand.
AAAACAAAAATCACAAATAACCTGGGTTTTAAACTTTGAACATGGGAAGATCTTTGTCTTCTTATTTCTTAGGGTTTGAATTATCCCTAAAATATTGTACATTGCTTTAAAATTTTCATTGTCTGCCAATGAAAATTCTTTACAGGAGACTCCTTCAAAGGATTTTATTATCAATTTGTTTGCATAATTCAGTTATTAAACTTGTGCTACATGCACTTACAATTTGAAAATTCTCTTCAGAATGCTGGCTCTTTTAACCACTGATCCACAGATAGATTTCTGGTTCCCAGGCCAGGAGTGCAATTCTGATTAATAATCTATGAAAAAGAGTTATTACGGTTTTCTTCCGTTTGGCCCAGGCAAAAGAATCCCAGGGTGTGTTTCAGCATTTATTAGTATTACAAATGAAGATTTATTTTTTTTCACTGCATAGTTAATGATTGATCTTAACCGCTCCAATAAGGGAAGACAATTGCATTTACAAACTTGTATGTCTCTTTTCTGATGCATTTTTCAGTTTTCTATTTGAAATTCTAAGTGATTATTTATTTATTTATTTGGCTGCGTCAGGTCTTAGTTGTGGCACGCAGGATCTTTGTTGCGGCACGCGGGATCTTTCATTCTGGCATGTGGGCTTCTCTCTAGCTGTGGTGTGTGGGTTTTCTCTTCTCTAGTTGTGGCGAGCAGGCTCCAGGGCACGTGGGCTCTGTAGTTGTGGCACGTGGGTTCTAGAGCATGTGGGCTCTGTAGTTTACGGCACATGGGCTCTCTAGTTGAGGCGCATGAGCTCAGTAGTTGTGGCACACGGGCTTAGCTGCCCTGCGGCATGTGGGAACCTAGTTCCCCGACCAGGGATTGAACCCACGTCCCCTGCGTTGGAAGGTGGATTCTTTACCACTGGACCACCAGGGACGTCTTTTTAGGTGATGATTTAAAAAAAATTTTTTAAATTGAAGTATAGTTGATTTACAATGTTGTGTTAATTTCTGCTGTACAGCAAAGTGATACAGTTGTGTGTGTATATATATATATATATATTCTTTTTAAAATATTCTTTTCCATTATAGTTTATTATAGGATACTGAATATAGTCTTCTGTGCTATACAGTAGGACCTTGTTATTCATCCCCAAGTGATAATTTTGAATACTGATGATGAATATTGAAACATGTTCTTTTGCTGTTGGGATTTTTGAAAATTTCATTGGAAACTGCACAAAACGTTTTATGCAAATTGAAATATGCATAATTTAAAATATTTTTGTCTAATACTTTATATTTTTCCTGGAAATGGTATAATCCTGGCTGTTAGTCTCTCTTCTTTTTGCTTTGTTTCTTGGTAATTTTGTCCAATAGAATAGAGGCATTTGTAGACAATCTGTGTATGTGTATGTGTCTGTGCGTGTGTGTACATGCATGCATGTGTGTGTGCGAGTGCGGGCTCATGCATGGGCATGCTCCTGTGTTGGATCAAAAAAAAGAATTTCAACATTTACCTTTAGCAGCAGAAGAAATTTTTACTGAATACCTACTATTACCCACTTACTCTTTTAAGCACTTCACCTACATTATCTCATTTGATTCTTCAAATAATCCTCTGAGGTCAGTACTCTTATTGTTCCCATTTTTACAGGTGAGGAATCTGAGACAGAGGGAAGTTGAATAACTTGCCCAAATTCACAGAGCTGCTAAGTGGCAGAGCTGGAATTCAAACCTAGGTCTATCTGACTCCAAAGTCCATCCTCTTTACTCTACCACTGCATGTTCTCTGGAACATCCTCATTATTTTTCTCTTGAGATATGGCATATATAACTCTTATAGTATCTTTGTGTGTATTTGTCTGGAAATATATCCTTCTAGACTTAATTTTTAAAATTGAGATATAACATACATAAAGTGGCCAAATCTTGAGTGTATAACTCAAGGTAATTGTACATATGTATACACATATGTAACCACCCCCTAGATCAAGACATGGAATATTTCTGACATTCTAGAAGACTATCTCATGTCCCTTTCCAATCATAGCCATTCTTCCCACATAGGTAGTCACCAATCTGGCCTCTATTAACATAAATTTTGCCTCTTCTTGAACAGCCTGTAAATGGAATATAATAAACACTTTTTTGTGTGGCTTCTTTTATTTAAAATTATGTCTGAGATTTATTTATGTTGTTATGTGTTTATTTTGTTATGTCTTTTTTATAGCTATGTATAATATCCATTTAAAGTGAACATTTCTTTCTAGCTGCAAAAGAAAAGCTTTTGATTATACCTTGTCAGGCTTTTTTCCCCCTATGCATACATGATTACTAGTTTTGAATTATATATACATTTCTGTTTTATAACCTATTATTTTATCTTAACAGTTTATCATGAACATTTTCCATGTCATTAAATATACATTCTTTAACGATTTAAAATACTTTTAAAAACATTTTTGTTTAAAAAAATTTTTTATGTGTGGTGATGGGAGAATATGTAAAGCACTCACACGATACAGAATTCAAAAGGTACAAAAAAATATGCAATGAGAATTCTCCTGTCCTTACCCTACTCTACCTGCTCCCCCCCACCCCAGGATCCAGTGTTACTATTGATATTTTCCTTTTTTAAAAAACTTTTTATTTTATATTGGAGTATAGTTGATTAACAATGTTGTGTTAGTTTCAGGTGTACAGCAAAGTGATTCAGTTATACATATACATGTTTCTATTCTTTTTCAAATATACCACAGAAGTTTTCCCACTGCAGTGAAAGTTCTGAGCCCCACATTAGGCTTCTCAGCCTGGGAGTCTGGCAACAGAAGGAGGAGCCCCCAGAGAATCTGGCTTTGAAGGCAAGCAGGGTTTGATTGCAGGAATTACACAGGACTGGGGAAAACAGAAACTCCACCTTTGGAGGGCATGCACAAGGACCTGTGAGCACCAGGACCCAGGGGAGAAAAGCAGTGACCCAATAAGAAACTGGGCCAGATGTACCTGCTGGTATTGGAGGGTCTCCTGCAGAGGCAGGGGGTGGCTGTGGCTCACTGTGGGGACAAAGACACTGACAGCGGCAGTTCTGGGAAGTACTCACTGGCGTGAGTCCTCCTAGAGGCCACTATTATCGCCATCCAATGGCCTGTAGACTCCAGTGCTGGTAAGCCTCAGGCCAAACAACCAACAGGGAGGGAACACAGCTTCACCAATCAGCAGACAAGCAGATTAAAGTCTTACTAAGCACATCCCCGCCCACAAGAGGGACAAGACCCTAGCTCCACCCACCACCAGTCCCTCCTATCAGGAAGCCTGCACAAGCCTCTTAGATAGCTTCATCCATCAGAGGGTGGAGAGCAGAAGCAAGAATTACAATCCTGTAGCCTGCAAAATGGAAACCGCAATCACAGGAAGATAGACAAAATGAAATGGCAGAGGAATATGTACCAGATGAAGGAACAAGTTAAAAACCCCAGAAGAACAACTAAGTGAAGTAGAGATAGGCAACCTTCTGGAAAAATAATTCAGAATAATGATAGTGAAGACAATCCAGGATCTTGGAAAAAGAATGGAAGCAAAGATCAAGAGGATGCAAGAAATGTTTAACAAAGACCTAGAAGAACTAGAGAACAAACAAGAGATGAGCAATGCAATATCTGAAATGAAAAATATACTTGAAGGAATCAATAGCAGAATAACTGAGGCAGAATAACAAATAAGTGACCTAGTATATATAACTATCAGAAAAATTTATAATAATTTACCCTCCACTAGCAGAATGTGAAAGAGTTTATTTTTCTGCATTCTCATTAACACTAGGTTATGTCATTAGTCTTTGCCAATTTAATAGGGAAAAAATTACATCTTGCTGTTTTAATTTATATTACTTTGATTACTAGTTGAACTTAAAAATAAAAAAGGTCTTCATTGTCAGTCTGTGGCTTTGTTGTTTTGCAAAATTATCTCCCTGTTTTAGTACAAAATCCTTGCTCTCATTTGTGCCTTCAATCCATAGATCCTCTGTTTTACCCTTTCTAGACAGTAAACTTTCAGTATTTTTTGATGATCTTTGCCATAGTTGCTTGACCACAGTTAGGAGACGAGTTGTAGGGTTTTCTAACTCCTTAACTGGATTTTCAACCTGTCTTCATGTTTTTAGTCCCATTTTCATACGACCACCCTCCTTTTTCTACTTCCAGAGACACCTTGTCCTGCCAATTTCTGAGCCTTTTGGTGGTCATGCAATGTAATTTGCTTTGATTCTTGACTTTCTCCACTACCAGCTTAGGATTCAAACTTCTCAGGTCTTCCAAGTAAGTTACTACTCTTCCCTCTGCTTTCTTCATTTTTGTGGTGGTTATCTCTTCTTCTCATCTCTTTGTCCTTATGGATTATGCCTTAAAAGTATGTAATTCCTTCTATTCTCATTTTGGTGAAATCATTGGAGAACATGGTCCAGAGTTAAATTTGTATCTTAAAGTTGAAGGTGTTTTACTGGGCCTTGTTAGGTTGGTAAACACTACAGATGTCTCATAGACTCAGAAGGATTATAAAAGATAGCTCTTTAGACCAGATAACCTTGAAGTTGCCCCATATCACTGTGAGGAAGGCACCTCTATTGATGAAAATTCTTTCCATGACTTCTTAGAATATCTTTGCACTCACATGCAAAAGGTACTAAACAGTTGGTTGCTCATACAGAAACATTTATGAACTTGTTCACTTGTGTGGAGTCGAATACATCAGACAGGTGCATATTTATTATTTTCACAATTCAGGTTAAGCCTCTCAGGAACATAGCAAAATATTTAATAACTGATGATGCATGAGCACTGATAATCAGAATGGCGAGTGGTTGGAATAGGGTCCAGAAGGCCTTCTGCTGGGCTGTTTATATGCTGGGTCATGAGATGAACTGGACACTGGAGACATCAGGGAGGGAGAGGGGTGAGGGGAGGGGGACACTTTGAAGGCTCATTGCAGCTGCTGTTTGCAAACTAGCATGGAAGTATTTTCATATTTTACAGTAGGTTTGGTCATAATGGTACACATAACTGATTACCAGCCCTGAGCCTTTCCCTTTTGCTTTAACCATGTTGTCCTTAGTGAATTATTTACCCTCTTTAGGATGCTCTAGATTTTACTTTCATCTATGTTGTCTATCACTGCCTTATTTTTGTTACTCAGTATCTTTTCCAGCTCTACAGATGATGGATCCTATGTATTAGACTCAGGCCCTCACCAGTTCCTGAGCCAGTCCTGAAGTTGATGGCAGTCTAATCAATATCAGCGACCTAGTGCTTGCTTTCCAACAAGAGCCCTGCCTGTCTAGATAATCCCTGAGTTGTAGTTTTCCCTTCCATCCCCTAATTTTGGCTTTATTTGTAGGGTGAGCTTTTACCTCAGTTTCCCTCCCCAGTGTGCTTGGTACCTGATACCTTTTGGTGCATCCTACTTCCTTTGAATCCCCCTTCTCCCCTGTCACTTTCTGTAGTCTTGTTGTAAATGGATAGATGTAGCCTGGAATCATGATATAGCTACCTATGTGGCTTTGAGCATACCTGCCACTTCTGCTCTGTTCTCTACCCCTGGATGCACTCCTTTGGTATTGATGCTTGCCTAACACATGGCTAAGTATTGCTGTGCCTTTGGAAGCTATGTTATAGACTGTCCAGCTGCTCCCACGGGACTATGTTTCATGCCTTGAATTGATCAAATTTACCACCCTAAAGAAAAGAAAAATAGTGTTCTGTTAGCAACAGTGGAGGGAAGAATGGTCGACAGGTTAGCTATCAAACAACTTTTGGCACATTATATCACATATTGGCATTGGAAGTTCCCTCCAAAATATCTAATGATGACGCTCACTGGGCAAATGCCACCCAGGTACTCAGAGCTTCCAATTAGCGCTTTAAAAAAAATATTTATCTTTGTCTGTGTTGGGTCTTCGTTGCTGTGCGTGGGCTTTCTCTAGTTGCAGTGAGTGGGGGCTACTCTTCATTGCAGTGTGCGAGCTTCTCATTGCAGTGGCTTCTCTTGTTGCAGAGCATGTGCTCTAGGTGCATGGGCTTCAGTAGTTGTAGCACGTGGGCTCAGTAGTTGTGGCGCATGGGCTTAGTTGCTCCGCAGCATGTGGGATCTTCCCGGACCTGGGCTCAAACCCATGTCCCCTGCATTGGCAGGCAGATTCTTAACCACTGCGCCACAAGGGAAGCCTAAAAACTAAAATTAGCTTTTTAGTTTTGCTCTCTTAACTGTGAGAAGACAACCAAAGAATATCAGAAATTTGAGGAAAGCTGCATACACAAAAGGAATCTACCAAAGCATGCAAACATAAGTAATAACTTGGAAGAAATAGAGACAATATAGGGAAGAAGAAAAATAGTTTTAAAATTATCATTAAATTTCATAGAGATAAGAGAAGATATTGTAATCTTAAAATAAGAGAGCACTTTAAAAGGAATATTTAAGGAATAAAAAAGAACTCTTGAAAACTAAAAATATGATCACCAAAATGATAAACTCAATAGAAAGGTTAGGCAATGAAATTGAAAACATCTTTGAATGTAGAGCGAAAAATAAGGGAAATGAAAAATAAGAGAGAAAAGAAAAGAACATTAGAGTGTCATTCTAGCAGATTTAACAGCTGAATGTTAGATTCCAAAAAAGAGAACTGAGAAAATGGAGGGGAGAAATGTGTCAATAAGTCAAGAAAATTCCCCAGAACTAAAGGCATCAGTTTCAATCTAATTTCATAAGGTACTTCATTGTGAAATTTCAGAACTCAGAGAGAAGACTGGGGAGAGAGAAAGAAGGAGAGAGGGAGGTGTGAAATACAAGAGGCTAGGAATCAGAGTGGCTTCAGATTTTTCACAATACTGGAATCTAGAAGGCAGTGGAGCAGTGCCTTCAAGATTTAACCTAGAATTCTACACCCATCCAAATTATCAATCATCTGTGAAGGCAGAATAAAGACATTTTAATACATGCAAGGTGTCATATTTTATCTATCATGCACCCTTCCCCAGGAAGTTACTGGAGGATATGCTCCACCAAAATAAGGAAGAGGAAAACATAGGCTACTTGAAACAGGTGATACGGATGAAGTCAAGGAATTCCCAGGATTGATGATGAGGGACGATCCCAGAATGAGAGTTATGCACCAAGGCATTGAAGGTAACTAGTCCAGATTGGAGCATCTCAGAAGGATCTGGAAGAGCCTTCTTTGAGAAGATGTAATTGATTAGCTGATATACATGAATGTCTCAGGTCAGAGTCACACTACTGGTGAAGAGCTGGAGATTAATTCAAACTAGGGAAACAAAATTAGGCCAGAGATAAAGCCAAAAGTGGATTCAGACCTGGGAGATGGAGCAGAGCAGAGCAGGAAGTATCCGCATAGGAGAGATACTACTTAATAATAGGAAGGGGATGCCCTGTTTCCAAGAGCCAGATGGAATATATGGTCTGATTGGGCATTTATTGATGTTTTATTCCTGTATAGCTTATTTCATCCTCATTTCTTTTTTTTTCTTTTTTTTTTTTGCGGTACGCGGGCCTCTCACTGTTGTGGCCTCTCCTATTGCAGAGCACAGGCTCCAGATGCACAGGGTCACCGGCCATGGCTCACGGGCCCAGCTACTCCGCGGCATGTGGGATCCTCCCGGACCGGGGCACGAACCCGTGTCCCCTGCATCGGCAGGTGGACTCTCAACCACTGTGCCACCAGGGAAGCCCCTCATCCTCATTTCTTAAGAAAGAAGTGACCTTGAGAAATAAGTGGCCAAGGATATTACAATTGTGGTTTTATTATCACTTTCCATTAGGACCAAAATTATCAAGCCCCTGGGCCTTAAGCCTCAAAATTGTGTCCCTTCTGTCTAGGTAGTTCTCCCAAACAGACTCAGCTTTTCTAAAATATTGTGATAGTAACTATGGGGTTTATGTAACATGTGAACATCCAGACAACAGTATCTGCTTTGGTGACTCTAGGTAATGGAATCTCTATTGCAACTGTCATTTAGAGAAATGCTACTATAATCTTGTTGTAGCATCTTACTGATTTAGGTTGGCCTTGATCTTTTTCTGTGTCTGACTCTCCTGGAGGTGATTTGCTCATTTCCTTGTATCAGGGTACTGATACCAGCTATTTCTCAGTCTTCCCACCTGAACAACTACTTCATTTAATACAGAGCCTTCGATAACTATATGGAGATTTATAGTCCTCTCTAAAAAATTGTCTCTCAACCTCTATCTCTCTCACCCTCTCTTCTGTGTGTTCCTCTGAGATTTTCTACACAGGCAGGAGGAGTATTAGGGGCCCACTTTTTGAAAATAAAGAGAACAGATTCCAAGTTAAAAAATGACTGTTTAGGGCTTCCCTGGTGGCACAGTGGTTGAGAGTCCGCCTGCTGATGCAGGGGACACGGGTTCGTGCCCCGGTCCGGGAAGATCCCACATGCCACGTAGCGGCTGGGCCCGTGAGCCATGGCCGCTGAGCCTGCGCATCCGGAGCCTGTGCTCCGCAATGGGAGAGGCCACAACAGTGAGAGGCCCGCGTACCGCCAAAAAAAAAAAAAAAAAAAAAAAAAGACTGTTTAGAGCATTGTCTTAGCTTGGGCTGCTATAACAAAATACCATAGACCAGGTGACTTAAACAATAGATACTTATTTCTCACAGTTCTGGAGGCTGGAACGTCCAAGATCAGGGTGCCAGCAGATTTGATTCTTGGTGAGAGCTCTCTTCCTGGCTTTCAGGGCTCTCTTCCACGGAGAGAAAAATCTCTGGTGTCTCTTCTTAATAAGGATGCCAATCCTATCATATGGCCCCACCCTCATGACCTCATCTAAACCTAATTACCTCCCAAATATCATCACTTTGGAGGTTAGGGCTTCAACATATGAATTTGGAGGGGACACAAACATTCGGTCCATAACAATGCCTATAAGCCATCACATTACTTTTTTTTTTTTTTTTTCTGTGAGCTTCATCAAAAATCCTGGCTGCAGTCACTTGTGCATTTACTAATTGACTGGTTCGCATCCACTATTTATAGAGCAGTGCTTTTTTTTTAATTGATGTATAGTTGATTTACAGTATTGTGTTATTTTGGTGTATACAGCAAAGTAATTCAGTTATATAGATATATATTTCAGATTATTTTCCATTATAGGGTATTATAAGATATTGAATATAGTTCCCTGTGTTATATAGTAAATCCATGCTGCTTATCTATTTTATGTATAGTAGCTTGTATCTGTTAATCCTATACTCCTAATTTATCCCTCCCCTCAGTCTCTTTCCCTTTTGGTAACCATAAGCTTATTTTCTATGCCTGTGAGTCTGTTTCTGTTTTGTATATAGATTCATTTGTATTATTTTTAGGTTCCACATATAAGTGATATATATGTTTGTCTTTGTCTGACCTACTTCATGTACTATGATATCCTCTAGGTCCATCCATGTAGCTGCAAATGGCAATATTTCATTCTTTTTTATGGCTGAGTAATCATCTATTGGAAATATATACCACATCTTCTTAAAACAATCATCTGTTAATGGGTGCTTGGGTTGTTTCCATGTCTTGGCTATTGTAAGTAGTGATGCTATGAGTATTGGGGTGCATGTATCTTTTCGAATTAGAGTTTTCATCTTTTCTAGATATATGCCTGGGAGTGGGAATGCTGGATCATATGGTAGTTCTATTTTTAGTCTTTTAAGGAACCTCCATACTTTTCTCCATAGTGGCTGTACCAACTTACATTACCACAAACAGTGTAGGAGGGTTCCCTTTTCTCCACACCCTCTTCAGCATTTATTATTTGTAGACTTTTTGATGATAGCCATTCTGCCTGGTATGAGGTACTACCTCACTGTGGTTTTGATTTAGACCAGTGCTTCTTAAACTTTATTGTACATACAGTTCACCTGGGGAATTATATTAAAATGCAGATGATTCCAATTATGGGGTAGCGTTTGAGAGTCTACTTCTAACAATCTCCCAGGAAATGCTGGTGTTGTGGTATAGGGACCACACTTTGAGTAGTAAGGATATATATAACCACAAATTCTCAGAAGTATTTATTTTGAAATTTGGGAGAGAAAGGATTTGGGCTCTGTTTAAAAGTACCGAGTATGATTGTGTGCAAATGAACAATTGCTGGCTAATATTTGTTCAGTATAGCTTAATATATTAAAAATCACATTTGGTCTCAGGTAGTATATTACAGATTTATACATGAAAGTTACTGATGTTTCCATTGGCCCAATTCTCTAGATATTAGAGATCTGTCCTCCTGAGATGGGAATGAGCAAGAATCATCTCCTTTTGGGAGGAATAAATGGAAGAAAGGACAGAGATAGTACAGAGGATGTTAGACGGACAGGGATCAACAAAATTACTTGCTAAGAGCTCTATCCTTGAAAATGTCATTGAAAATTAAATTAAATTAGTATTTCTCAAATTTTAGGACACGTAAGAATCACCTAGGGTACTTGATGACAGTGCAGATTGCTGGACCCTATACCTGGAGATTCTGATTCAGTGGGTCTAGCAGTGGGACAGGAGAAGCAAAAATTTATATTTCGAACAACACCCCAGGTGAATCCAAGACTGTTGGTCCCTGGACCATTATTTTGAGAAACATTGCATTAGAAGAATTGGTAGTGGTCTCTAGAGAAGGAAAATAAAACAAAACACATAAACAAAACCAGGAAAATGTTCATATCTATTCTGATTGGAGTATTTTTGAGTTAATGTAAGAGAGAAATCACTGGTCAGTAGACAGGTCTATCAGAAATCTAACTATAAAGTAAGCAGGCTCAAACTGTGTATTAGGACTCTGAGGGAAGACTGATGACCACAATTCATAGGAACATGAATTTGGAGTTGATTGAAATCTTAGAGTCTTTCCAGCTTTTCTGGCTGTGACCAACATTAACAGGTACATTTTATATTGTCTTCCAGGAAACACATACATGAACACTCATAGAACACGTATGTGTACATTTATTTACTTCCTCAAACAATACTCCTACAGCCTGTGGTGCACTTTTGTTTTTTGGTTATATTTAAATTAAAAGAAATTCAGGTCAGGGCTTCTCTGGTGGCGCAGTGGTTGAGAGTCCGCCTACCGATGCAGGGGACGTGGGTTCGTGCCCCCGTCTGGGAAGATCCCACATGCCACGGAGCGGCTGGGCCCGTGAGCCATGGCCTCTGGGCCTGCGCGTCCGGAGCCTGTGTTATAACTTGCCACTTGAGAAACACTAATCTAGTATAGCCACTTTATTTTACAAATGAGGAACAAGTTTGGAGAGGTAAAACTTGTTCAAAATCATGCAGCTATGAAAAGTAGAACTCAGAGCTAGAACTCAGGTATCAGACTTTTAGTTCAGTGATCTGTCTAACTGTGCCATACTGTATATCTAAGTGTTTGTTTAATTTTTCTTAGCCTGTTTTCTCTCAGGGCAAAATGATCTATTTTTAAGGACTGGATTGCCTAACTAGTTGAAACATTTTGAAGGGTACAAATGTCTTTTCCCTAAATGAACCACTAGATGGGAGTGTTTACTCCTCTGTTGATGGCCTAGTTAGCCAATCCAAGGTGAAGTAAGATTTGTATATTTGCACCCTTAAAATGTTTTATATATTGATATTTCTCTGTAGATTTGCAGAGCTTATGCCCATCCTGAAGAAACTATTTCACATGATTTTACAAGCAGGATACATTTTGTTATTTGACACTTCTTTTTCAATCTCTGTGGAAGAGAAATTTAGGAAAACAAACATGGGCTTCTAATACCCTCAAAAGAACCTCATTTTGTAGTCAGTGTGTTTTTCTTTTCCATATTCTTATTTTATAGGACGTTAAATAATTATTTTCTGTTATTTCATTATTCAACATTGAAAACTAAATTTCTTTCAGAGTGGGAAGTCTATGCGGACCCTTCTGGGTTTGAAATAAGTGAAGAAAAACCCCAAACCTCAAACAGCTTTATATTCATTTTCTCCTAAGAAAGAAAATTAGTACTGTACTTTATAAGACTCTTTTCCTCAGCTGCAGCAAGGTTGGCAGAGTGATCTATGCATGCACTGGGAGCTTCTGAGGGAGACGAGGATGAAGACAGTGCTGTTGGGGTTTCAGGGTTAAACAGCCTGAACAGTTGAGCTCTTCCTCAACCACACATTCCTCACAGCTTAAGCGTGAAGAAAAAAAGAAAAAATCAGATGGCTATCCTTGACATTTTCCTTCTATCCCTTTCTCCCTTCTCCTACTCAAGTTCTCCTTAAAAAAAATTAGTTCAAGGATATAGGAAAGAGAGGAAAGGGTAAGAAGTGTGATGGTTAATTTTGTATGTTAACTTGGCTGGGCCATGGTGCCCAGATATTTGGTCAAACATTATTCTGGATGGTTTTGTGAGGGTATTTTTTGGATGAGATTAACGTATAAATTGTTAGACTTTTGAGTAAAGTAGATTACCTTTCATTATGTGGGTGGGCAGGTCTCCTCCAATCAATTGAAAGTTTTAACAGAAAAAAAGACTGACCCCTCTCCTCCACCCTCCCCAGAGTAAGAAGGAATTCTGCCAGCAGACTGCCTTTGGACTCAAACTGCAGCTCTTCCCTAAGTCTTTAGCAAGCTGGCCTACCCATCATATTTTAGACTTGCCAAGCCTCTGCAATCATGTGAGCCAGTTCCTTAAAATAAATCTCTCTCTCTCTCTCTGTGTATGTACATACATACACACACATACGTACACACATATGTTTGTGTATATATATACATACACAGGCACACACATTCATCCTCCTATTGGTTCTGTTTCTCTGGAGAATTCTGATTAATACAAGAAGTAAAAGGATAAGTACGAAAGATAGGGGACTTAAGAATGGTTAGCCCAGCTCGCAAATCAAAGACTCAGTTAAAGCAAATAGTAAGACAATTAGAACACTGCTATTCTGTCTTCTATTCTTCTCCCACAACTTCCTTTTTTCTGAAGCCTTGACAAATGCATTGACTATACGGTTTTTTGCACCATTATATCCTCAGTGCTTACCACAACTTTTGCCACATTCTAGGGTCTTGGTAACTATTTGTTGGTTGAATGAATGAATGAGTCGTTAGGATTCTTAATTGTACAACAGGCAGGTTAAAACAGCAAGGCAAGTCACAGCAGATGAAAATATATGACAGGTTTAGGGAATGATGAATAGTGCAAGGTTGAAGGTATTTGGGGATAGGGTGGCTAGAGATGAATTTGGAAGGGTATCCTGCTGAGAATTTGGACTTTATCCTTGTGAGAAGCAAGGAACTATCAGGCATTTTTTAGGAAGGATTATGTCCACGTTTGCACCCCAGAATGACTGCCAGTATTTTCTGAAGTTTTAGCGAAGCTCAAAGACTTTTATTTTTTATTTTTACTTTGGGTTAGATTGTCTTAAATACAAGTGTATCCCCTTGCCTCTGCCTATTTTAAGTCCCATTGGTTAAATTTTTGGCCATACTGACACAAATTGATAAAAGGAACATGGGTCTTGGATTAATGTTAAATCCTGGATTTATCACTTAAAGGATTTATGATCTTGAGCAACTGCTTTACTTCTGAGCAGCACGATTTCTTCAGCTTTAAATATAGGCATAACTCAATGTTGAAATGTTAGAAGTATTCCCTTTAAGATCAGGAACAAGAGGAGCGTCTATCATCTGCTTTCTTTCAGTATTATACTGAAGGTTCTAGCCAGTGTGATATAGCAAGAAAAAAGAATAAATGTGTAAAGATTGGAAAATTAGTCAATAGATAAATTATTAGAATTAATACGAAAGTTTAGCAAGCCTATTAGGCACAATTTAAATATGCTAAAAGTCATTACATTTCTATACAATAGCAACAAATAGTATAATTTAATAAAATTTACAATAACATTAAGAAATGTTAAGTTCTGGGGGAAATCTAACAAGAAGAGTCCAAATACTTTATGGCAGAAATTATAAACCATTATCAAAAGACACTAAAAAAGACCTAAATAGAGAAATAAACCATATTCATGGATTAGAAGACATGTTATTGTAAAGATTTCACTTATCCCAAGTGATCTGCAGATTCAGTGCAATTCCAATCAAAGTCCCAACTGTGTACTTAAACCTAATGAGTCAATTCTAAAATTCATGTGGAAATGCAAAGGGCTAAGAATACATGAGTCATTCCTGAAGAAGTATAAGACTGGGGGACCTGCTTTACCAAAATACTAGATATCAAGATTTATAAAGCTATTAGTTCAAAGACAGACAAATAGACTAATGGGACAGAATAGAGAGATAAGAAGCCAACCCATGTATATATGAAAACTTAAAGCAGATAAGTGGGGGAAAGAATGAGTCTTTAAATAAATGATGCTGGGAAAACAGATTATGCATGTGGCAAAAAATAGGTTCTAGATGCGTTCAGATTTAAGCAATAAAAGCAAAATTATGAAATTGTTAGAAACAGTGTTGAAAAATGTCTTAATGATGTGGATGACGTGGAGTAGGGAAGGATTTCTTAAATAAGACACAGAAAGCATAAATTATAAAGGAAAAGATTCATAACCCCAGCTATATTAAAATTAAGAATTTCTATTTACCAAAGACAGCACAAAGAGTGAAAATACAAGGTACAAACTGGGAGAAGACATTTGCACTGGTAAAACTGACAAAAAGTCAGTATCCAGGATATATATGTAACTTCTACATATCAGTTAGAAAAAAAATTCATAGAGAAATGGGCAAAAGCTTGAACAGGCATTTCACAGAAACAGAAAGCTGAATAGCAAATTAACCTATTAAAAAATGTTCTACCTCAGTAGTTAAGGAAATGCAAATTAAATCATAATGTAGTACCATGTCACCCCACCCATGAGACTGGCAAAAATAAAAAACTCTAACAATAAGTAGTGTTGGTGAGAATATGAAGCAAGAGGAATACTTAGACTGTGAGTGGGGATGTAAATTGGTATAACCATTTTGAAATTAAAGAAAAGTAATAAAAATACCCCATGATTCATCAGTCCCACTCCTAGTGCACATTTGCACTGAGAGACATGTGAAGGAAGTCTAGGAATGTTCATAGCAGTGCAGTTTGTAATAGTGAAAAAGAGAAAACAGTTCAAATGTCTATTGAAAATGATAAGCCTCACTTCATGAACTAGGAGCAAGGATGGTCTGACTATCTCACGTGTTGTATAGTTCATGAACAGTGTCTGCCATACCATCCAACAGAAATATTCAAAATAACTCAAATTACTTCTTAAACCCAAGAAATGTTAACATGGTCCATTATGTTCTTTCTTTTTTCCTTTCACTTAAAAAATAATTCATAGGTCTTTGGGGATAAAGAGTATGGTGTCAACAGTTGCCTCTAGGAGAGGTATAATTTGCTGAATTGAACATTTGTATTCTGGAAGGTCTAGAGGGGGTGTATACACCAAAATACTTTAAAAAACAATTTCAAGACCAACCTTGAAATCAATTTGGTAGTCTCTAACTTGCATACCTACTTTGTATTAATTCTGAGGCTGACTTACACACAATAAAATGAGACCGCAAAAGGCATGCAAAGGGTGTGGTAAGTTGTTTTGCAAAAGTAACAGGCTAAATACCTGAGCAGAATGTTGTTTCCTCACAGGCTACTTGAATAATTAATGAGTACAGCAGCTGTTGTAGGAGTAGTTCATTCCCCATCCATCAAATCATAATGGTTTTATAGTGAAGGCAAATTGTTTTTATTCCAGTGCCAGGGCAACTGTTTTCTCTCTGTAGCTCACAGTTAGGAGCATATTTAACAGTACCTTAAGAAAGCCAGATTTTACCAGCATCATTAGAATATTTGATTCTTATCCATCTTTCCTCATCCATCACTCAGATAGGAACTACTTTTTTTTTTTTTTCCAAGAGAAAGAAAGGGAGAGAGGGTGAGAGGGAAAAGGAAAAAGGTGGGGGAGGAAATCCAGTGGGGAAAAAGGAGACTTGGGGCTGGGGAGGGGAGTAATATACTATTTCATATTCTAGGAAAAGAAAATGCTGCTGTTGACGTTTTAGGTTGTCATGTTATGCAAAATAACCCCAAGAAAACAGTGGAAAATTGAAGGAGTCAGACACACTTGGCTTCTAGTCCTGGCTTCAGCACTCACTAGGCTGTGATGCCAAATATCACTGAGAAAACGTCTTAATCTTTCTAACCCTTGGTTTCTTCATATGTAAACTAGGCAGAGTAATAGAGCCATCTTGCAGAATATGATAGTGCCTGTAAAGCATGTAGCCTAGCACATGGTAGGTGCATAATCAAGCTTAGGTTGGGGGCCCCTAGGTTCTTGAGCTCAGTGATCTGTTTCATTTGCTGAAGGTTGCTTTGTAAGTGTTTTTATAACAGAGTCTTTAAAAAGAGTCTCCATACTGCCAAGTTTATGCTAGGATTTAAGCTGCAATTTCATGGTGACTAGCTCTAGAACCCCCGGGCCACAGACCAGTAGCAGTCCGTGGCCTGTTAGGAACCGGGCCACACAGCAGGAGGTGAGCGATGGGTGAGCAAGCGAAGCTTCATCTGTATCTACAGCCGCTCCCCATCGCTCCCATTGCCACCTGAGTCCCGCCTCCTGTCAGATCAGCAGCGGCATTAGATTCTCATAGGAGCACGAACCCTACTGTGAACTGCGCATGCGAGGGATCTAGGTTGCTCGCTCCTTATGAGAATCTAATGCCTGATGATCTGAGGTGGAACTGAGGCTGTGATGCTAGCCCTGGGGAACGGCTACAAATACAGATTATCATTAGCAGATAGGTTTGACTGCACAGAGACTAATAAATCAGTTGCTTGCAGACTCATATCAAAACCCTATCAGTGAGTGGCCAATGACAATTAAGCTGCATCTTACGGAGTAGACTAGACATAAGCAACACACTTCGGGTGTCACTGTATTCCATCACCCCGAGATGGGACCATCTAGTTGCAGGAAAACAAGCTCAGGGCTCCCACTGATTCTGCATTATGGTGAGTTGTATAATTATTTCATTATATATTACAATGTAATAATAATAGAAATAAAGTGCACAATAAATGTAATGAGCTTGAATTATCCCGAAACCATCTCCCCCACCGCAGTCTGTGGAAAAATTGTCTTCCACGAAACTGGTCCCTGGTGCCAAAAAGGTTGGGGACTGCTGCTCTAGAAGGTTCAATGATAAAATTGGTCTCTCACTGAAAATGGAATTAGCTAACAGCAAAACAGCTCTGGTACAGATTTTCTCTGTGAATAGTGCCTCTGAGCTCCAGAGTTGAAACTTGGTTAGCATCTGCATATGGATATGTCAGACATCTCAAACTCTATCCAAAATGAAGCACTTGCTTATCCATCCATGAATCTGTTTCTCTTCAGTCTTTCCCATCTCAGTGCCTTTGTGCATCCAGCTGCTCAAGCCAGAAACCTGAGTCATTACCAAATCCCTTCATCCCTCACTTCTTTTTTTTATTTTTAATTTTTTAAAAAAATATTTATTTATTTTTGTCTGCATTGGGTCTTCATTGCTGCGCGCAGGCTTTCTCTCGTGGCGAGCAAGGGCTACTCTTCTCTGTGGTGTACGGGCTTCTCACTGCGGTGGCTTCTCTTGTTGCGGAGCACAGGCTCTAGGCACGTGGGCTTCAGTAGTTGTGGCTTGCGGACTCTAGAGCACAGGCTCAGTAGCTGTGGCGCACGGGCTTAGTTGCTCTGTGGAATGTGGGATCTTCCCGGATCAGGGCTCGAACCCAAGTCCCCTGCATTGGCAGGCGGATTCTTAACCACTGCGCCACCAGGGACGTCCCCATCCCTCACTTCTTAATACAGTTCATCTCCAAGTGCCATTTAAAACTCCTTCAAATATATCTTCAATCTGTGTACTAACCCCAGTCTCTACTGCCATCACCCTAAACCAAATCATCATTTTAAAAACAAAAGCAATAGCTCTCCAAATAATCTCTCCACTTCTACTCTTATTTCCCTCCAATCCATTGGATCTTGTCATCTTCTTGCTCCAAAGCTTTGGTGGATTCCCTTTGCACATAGGATAAAAACAAAATCTTTAACATGACTTATAAAGCCCTGAGTGATATGTCCCATGCCTAACTTTTCAGCCTTATCCATCAATATTCCCTCCCTTACTCCATTAGATTAATATGGGAACTCAATTTTCCCAGTGTGAGAATTTAGATTCAGTAATGTGGTACACTTGAGGAGACTTTACCAAGATCTCAAGCATTAATTAGGTCATTTGAGAAGAGAATGACATAGGACCAAGAGGTTTGGCATATTCTCTGAAAGATGCGTTCTGGCAAAATTTTGTTATAATCTTGGAATGAAGCTACAAATAAGAACAGAATAAAGTTAACTTGTCCTAGTTACTGACTACTGTGTGTCCTAGCAGGAAGATTAAAAAACATGTAGAACACATGCCTTCATGGTATACAGCCTTGTTAAGAAGATTAAATCATGCATACATACAATACTAGGCAGAAAACAATCAACTTTGTCACCACAATCAGAGTCATCCATAAGGCGTGAAAAGATAATGGAGACAACTGGATTTTGAAGGAAGCATGGGAATAACATTGATGGAAGAGAATCAAGAGGATATATCAGATGTATGAAAAAATAGACTGGTAGGAATGAATATTCCAGGTACAGGAGCAATAAGGAGGCTATAGGAGAGAGGCATCATGCTATAAAGAGAGAAGAATCAAACAGAAGTTTCCTTTTTTTAAATTGAAGTGTAATTGACTTACAATATTGTGTTAGTTTCAGGTATACAGCAAAGTGATTCAGTATTTCTACAGATTATATTCCATTATAGGTTGTTACAAGATAATGGTATAAGTCCCTGTATTATACAGTGTATTCCTGTTGCTTATCTATATGATATATAGTAGTTTGTATCTGTTACTCCCATACCCCTAATTTGTCCCTCCCCGCTTCCCTCTCCCCTTTGGTGACCACAAGTTTGTTTGCTGTATCTGTGAATCTATTTTTCTGTTTTGCATATACATCCATTCATTGTATTATTTTTTAGATTCCACAAATAAGTGACATCACAGTATTTGCATTTGTCTTTCTCTGTCTGACATTTCATTAAGCATAATATTCTCTAGGTCCATCCATGTTGCTTCAAATGGCAGTATTTCATTCCTTTTTATGGCTGAGTAGTATTCCATTATATATATATAAGTATATATATAAATAAAATTATATAATCCATTATCTATCTATCTATCTATCTATCTCTATCACATCTTAATCCAATCGTATGTCAGTGGACACTTGTGTTACTTCCGTATCTTGGCTATTGTAAATAGTGCTGCTATGAACATTGGGCTACATATATCTTTTCAAATTAGTTTTTTTTTTAATAAATTTATTTATTTTTATTTATTTTTGGCTGCATTGGGTCTTTTTTTTTTTTTTACAAATTTATTGGAGTATAAATGCCTTACAATGGTGTGTTCGCTTCTGTTTTATAATAAAGTGAATCAGTTATACATATACATATGTTCCCATATCTCTTCCCTCTTGTGTCTCCCTCCCTCCCACCCTCCCTAACCCACCCCTCTAGGTGGTCACAAAGCACCGAGCTGATCTTCCTGTGCTATGCGGCTGCTTCCCACTAGCTATCTATTTTACGTTTGGTCGTGTATATATGTCCATGTCACTCTCTCACTTTGTCACAGCTTACCCTTCCCCCTCCCCATATCCTCAAGTCCATTCTTTAGTAGGTCTGTTTCTTTATTCCCATCTTACCCCTAGGTTCTTCATGACATTTTTTTCCTTAAATTCCGTATATATGTGTTAGCATACGGTATTTGACTTTCTCCTTCTGACTTACTTCACTCTGTATGACAGACTCTAGGTCCATCCACCTCATTACAAATAGCTCAATGTCGTTTCTTTTTATGGCTGAGTAATATTCCATTGTATATATGTGCCACATCTTCTTTATCCATTCATCCTATGATGGACACTTAGGTTGTTTCCATGTCCTGGCTATTGCAAATAGAGCTGCAGTGAACATTTTGGTACATGACTCTTTTTGAATTATGGTTTTCTCAGGGTATATGCCCAGTAGTGGGATTGCTGGGTCATATGGTAGCTCTATTTATAGTTTTTTAAGGAACCTCCATGCTGTTCTCCATAGTGGCTGTACCAATTCACATTCCCACCAGCACTGCAAGAGTGTTCCCTTCTCTCCACACCCTCTCCAGCATTTATTGTTTCTAGATTTTTTGATGATGGCCATTCTGATTGGTGTGAGATGATATCTCATTGTAGTTTTGATTTGCATTTCTCTAATGATTAATGATGTTAAGCATTCTTTCATATGTTTGTTGGCAATCTGTATATCTTCTTTGGAGAAATGTCTATTTAGGTCTTCTGCACATTTTTGGATTGGGTTCTTTGTTTTTTTGTTATTGAGCTGCATGAGCTGCTTGTAAATTTTGGAGATTAATCCTTTGTCAGTTGCTTCATTAGCAAATATTTTCTCCCATTCTGAGGGTTGTCTTTTGGTCTTGTTTATGGTTTCCTTAGGTGTGCAAAAGCCTTTAAGTTTCATTAGGTCCCATTTGTTTACTTTTGTTTTTATTTCCATTTCTCTAGGAGGTGGGTCAAAAAGGATCTTGCTGTGATTTATGTCATAGAGTGTTCTGCCTATGTTTTCCTCTAAGAGTTTGAGAGTTTCTGGCCTTACATTTAGGTCTTTAATCCATTTTGAGCTTATTTTTGTGTATGATGTTAGGGAGTGTTCTAATCTCATACTTTTACATGTACCTGTCCAGTTTTCCCAGCACCACTTATTGAAGAGGCTGTCCTTTCTCCACTGTGCATTCCTGCCTCCTTTATCGAAGATAAGGTGACCATATGTGTGTGGGTTTATCTCTGGGCTTTCGATCCTGTTCCATTGATCTATAGTACTGTTTTTGTGCCAGTACCATACTGTCTTGATTATTGTAGCTTTGTAGTGTAGTCTGAAATCAAGGAGCCTGATTCCTCCAGCTCCGTTTTTTGTTCTCAAGATTGCTTTGGCTATTCGGGGTCTTTTGTGATTCCATACAGATTGTGAATTTTTTTGTTCTAGTTCTGTGAAAAATGCCAGTGGTAGTTTGATAGGGATTGCATTGAATCTGTAGATTGCTTTGGGTAGTATAGTCATTTTCACAATGTAGATTTTTCCAATCCAAGAACATGGTATATCTCTCCATCTGTTGGTATCATCTTTAATTTCTTTCATCAGTGTCTTATAATTTTCTGCATCCAGGTCTTTTGTCTCCTTAGGTAGGTTTATTCCTAGATATTTTATTCTTTTTGTTGCAATGGTAAATGGGAGTGTTTTCTTGATTTCACTTTCAGATTTTTCATCATTAGTGTATAGGAATGCCAGAGATTTCTGTGCATTAATTTTGTATCCTGCTACTTTACCATATTCATTGATTAGCTCTAGTGGTTTTCTGTTAGCATCTTTAGGATTCTCTATGTATAGGATCATGTCATCTGCAAACAGTGACAGCTTTACTTCTTCTTTTTCGATTTGGATTCCTTTTATTTCCTTTCCTTCTCTGATTGCTGTTGCTAAAACTTCCAGAACTATGTTGAATAAGAGTGGTGAGAGTGGGCAACCTTGTATTGCTCCTGATCTTAGTGGAAAAGGTTTCAGGCTTCCACCATTGAGGACGATGTTGGCTGTGGGTTTGTCATATATGGCCTTTATTATGTTGAGGAAAGTTCCCTCTATGCCTACTTTCTGCAGGGTTTTTATCATAAATGGATGTTGAATTTTGTTGAAAGGTTTCTCTGCATCTATTGAGATGATCATATGGTATTTCTCCTGCAATTTGTTAATATGGTTTATCACGTTGATTAATTGCATATATTGAAGAATCCTTGCATTCCTGGAATAAAGCCCACTTGATCATGGTGTATGATCCTTTTCATGTGCTGTTGGATTCTGTTTGCTAGTATTTTGTTGAGGATGTTTGCATCTATGTTCATCAGTGACATTGGCCTGTAATGTTCTTTCTTTGTGACATCCTTGTCTGGTTTTAGTATCAGGGTGATGGTGGCCTCGTAGAATGAGTTTGGGAGTGTTCCTTCCTCTGCTATATTTTGGAAGCGTTTGAGAAGGATAGGTGTTAGCTCTTCTCTAAATGTTTGTTAGAATTTCCCTGTGAAGCCATCTGGTCCTGGGCTTTTGTTTGTTGGAAGATTTTTAATCACACTTTCAATTTCAGTGCTTGTGATTGGTCTGTTCATATTTTCTATTTCTTCCTGATTCAGTCTTGGCAGATTGTGCATTTCTAAGAATTTGTCCATTTCTTCCAGGTTGTCCATTTTATTGACATAGAGTTGCTTGTAGTAATCTCTCATGATCTTTTGTATTTCTGCAGTGTCAGTTGTTACTTCTCCTTTTTCATTTCTAACTCTATTGATTTGAGTCTTCTCCCTTTTGTTCTTGATGATTCTGGCTAGTGTTTTATCAATCTTTTTTATCTTCTCCAAGAACCAGCTTTTAGTTTTATTGATCTTCTCTATCGTTTCCTTCATTTCTTTTTCATTTATTTCTGATCAGATCTTTATGATTTCTTTCCTTCTGCTAACTTTTGGGTTTTTTTGTTCTTCTTTCTCTAATTGCTTTAGGTGCAAAGTTAGGTTGTTTATTCGAGATGTTTTCTGTTTATTTTTTTATTTTTATTTTTTTTTTGCTGTACGCGGGCCTCTCACTGTTGTGGCCTCTCCCGTTGGGGAGCACAGGCTCTGGACACGCAGGCTCACTGGCCATGGCTCACCTGCCCAGCCGCTCCGCGGCACGTGGGATTTCCTGGACTGGGACACGAACCCATGGCCCCTGCATCGGCAGGCGGACTCTCAACCACTGCGCCACCAGGGGAGCCCTCCTGTTTCTTAAGGTAGGATTGTATTGCTATACACTTCCCTGTTAGAACTGCTTTTGCTGCATCCCGTAGGTTTTGGGTCATCGTGTCTCCATTGTCATTTGTTTCTAGGTATTTTTTGATTTCCTCTTTGATTTCTTCAGAGATTACTTCCTTAGTAAGTAGTGTATTGTTTATCCTCCATGTGTTTGTATTTTTTACAGATCTTTTCCTGTAATTGATATCTAGTCTCATAGCATTGTGGTCGGAAAAGATACTTGATACAATTTCAGTTTTCTTAAATTTACCAAGGCTTGATTTGTGACCCAAGATATGATCTATCCTGGAGAATGTTCCATGAGCACTTGAGAAGAATGTGTATTTTGTTGTTTTTGGATGGAATGTCCTATAAATATCAATTAAGTCCATCTTGTTTAATTATCATTTAAAGCTTGTGTTTCCTTATTTATTTTCATTTTGGATTATCTGTCCATTGGTGAAAGTGGGGTGTTCATGTCCCCTACTATGAATGTGTTACTATCGATTTCCCCTTTTATGGCTGTTAGTATTTGCCTTATGTATTGATGTGCTCCTTGTTGGGTGCATAAATATTTACAAATGTTATATCTTCTTGGATCGATCCCTTTATCATTATGTATTGTCCTTCTTTGTCTCTTGTAATAGCCTTTATTTAAACGGCTATTTTGTCTGATATGAGAATTGCTACTCCAGCTTTCTTTTTATTTCCATTTGCATGGAATATCTTTTTCCATCCCCTCATTTCAGTCTGTATGTGTCCCTAGGTCTGAAGTGGGTCTCTTGTAGACAGCATGTATATGGGTCTTGTTTTTGTATCCATTCAGCCAATCTGTGTCTTTTGGTGGGAGCATTTAATCCATTTACATTTAAGGTAATTATCAATATGTATGTTCCTATTCCCATTTTCTTAATTGTTTTGGGTTTGTTATTGTAGGTCTTTTCCTTCTCTTGTATTTCTTGCCTAGAGAAGTTCCTTTAGCATTTGTTGTAAAGCTGGCTTGGTGGTGCTGGACTTCTCAGCTTTTGCTTGTCTGTAAAGGTTTTAATTTCTCCATCAAATCAGAATGAGATCCTTGCTGGGTAGAGTAATCTTGGTTGTAGGTTTTTCTCCTTCATCCCTCTAACTATGTCCTGCCAGTCCCTTCTGGCTTGCAGAGTTTCTGCTGAAAGATCAGCTGTTAACCTTATGGGTATTCCCTTGTGTGTTATTTGTTGTTTTTCCCTTGCTGCTTTTAATATGTTTTCTTTGTGTTTAATTTTTGACAGTTTGATTAATATGTGTCTTGGCATGTTTCTCCTTGGATTTATCCTGTATGAGACTCACTGTGCTTCCTGGACTTGATTAACTATTTCCTTTCCCATATTATGGTAGTTTTCAACTATAATCTCTTCAAATATTTTCTCAGTCCCTTTCGTTTTCTCTTCTTCTCCTGGGACCCCTATATTTCGAATGTTGTTGCTTTTAATGTTGTCCCAGAAGTCTCTGAGACTGTCCTCAGTTCTTTTCATTCTTTTTTCTTTATTCTGCTCTGCAGTAGTTATTTCCACTATTTTATCTTCCAGGTCACTTATCCATTTTTCTGCCTCAGTTATTCTGCTATTGAGCTCTTGTAGAGTATTTTTAATTTCATTTATTGTGTTGTTCATCATTGCTTGTTTTCTCTTTAGTTCTTCTAGGTCCTTGTTAAATGTTTCTTGCATTTTTCTCTCTTCTATTTCCAAGATTTTGGATCACCTTTACTATCATTATTCTGAATTCTTTTGCAGGTAGACTGCCTATTTTCTTTCCGTTTGTTAGGTCTGGTGGGTTTTTATCTTGCTCCCTCATCTGCTGTGTGTTTTTCTGTCTTCTCATGTTGCTTATCTTACTGTGTTTGGGGTCTCCTTTTTGAAGGCTGCAGGTTCGTAGTTCCCGTTGTTTTTGGTGTCTGTCCCCAGAGGCTAAGGTTGGTTCAGTGGGTTGTGTAGGCTTCCTGATGGAGGGAACTAGTGCCTGTGTTCTGGTGGATGAGGCTGAATCTTATCTTTCTGGTGGGCAGGTCCACATCTGGTGGTGTGTTTTGGGGTGTCTGTGGCCTTATTATGATTTTAGGCAGCCTCTCTGCTAATGGGTGGGGTTGTGTTCCTGTCTTGCTACTTGTTTGGCATAGGGTGTCCAGCACTGTAGCTTGCTCGTTGTTGAATGAAGCTGGGTGTTGGTGTTGAGATGGAGATTCCTGGGAGATTTTCTCCATTATATATTACGTGGAGCTGGGAGGTCTCTTGAGGACCAGTGTCCTGAAGTTGGCTCTCCCACCTCAGAGGCAGAGCACTGACTCCTGGCTGTAGCACCAAGTGGTTTCATCCACATGGCTCAGAATAAAAGGGAGAAAAAGAGAAAGGAAGGAAGGAAGGAAGGAAGGAAGGAAGGAAGGAAGGAAGGAAGAAAGAAAGAAAGAAAGAAAGAAAGAAAGAAAGAAAGAAAGAAAGAAAGAGGAAGGGAGAAAGAAAGGGAGAAAGAAAGGAGGAAAGAAATTATTAAAATAAAAAATAAAAATGAATTATGAAGAAAAAATTTTTAAGTAAAAAAACAAAACAATAAACAAAACAAAAAATGGATGGACAGAACCCTAGGATAAATGGTGAAAGCAAAGCTATACAGACGAAATCTCACACAGAAGCATATACATACACACTCACAAAAAGAGGAAAAGGGGAAAAAATAATAAATCTTGCTCTCAAAGTCACCTTCTCAATTTGGGATGATTCATTTTCTCTTCAGGTATTCTACTGATGCAGGGTACATCTAGTTGATTGTGGAGATTTAATCCGCTGCTCCTGAGGCTGCTGGGAGAAATTTCCCTTTCTTTTCTTTGTTTGCACATCTCCCGGGGCTCAGCTTTGGATTTGGCCCCGCCTCTTCGTGTAGGTCGCCGGAGGGCGTCTGTTTTTCCCTCAGACAGGGTTAAAGGAGCAGCTGCTTCGGGGACTCTGGCTCACTCAGGCTGGGGGGAGGGAGGGGCACAGTGTGCGGGGCGAGCCTGCGGAGGTAGAGGCTGGCGGGACGTTGTAGCAGCCTGAGGTGCGCTGTGTGTTCTTCCGGGGAAGCTGTCCTGGATCCCGGGACCCTGGCAGTGGTGGGCTGCACAGGCTCCCGGGAGGGGAGGTGTGGATAGTGACCTGTGCTCGCACACAGGCTTCTTGGTTTAGGCAGCAGCAGCCTTACCGTCTCATGCCCGTCTCTGGGGTCTGCGCTTTTAGCCGCGGCTCGCGCCCATCTCTGGAGCTCCTTTAAGCAGCGCTCTTAATCCCCACTCCTCGCGCACCAGGGAACAAAGAGGGAAGAAAAAGTCTCTTGCCTCTTCGGCAGGTCCAGACTTTTCCCCGGACTCCCTCCCGGCTAGCTGTGGTGCACTAACCCCTTCAGGCTGTGTTCACGCCGCCAGTCCTCTCCCTGCAATCGGACTGACCGAAGCCCGAAGCCCGAGCCTCAGCTCCCAGCCCCCGCCCGCCCCGGTGGGGGAGCAGACAAGCCTCTCGGGCTGGTGAGTGCCGGTCGGCCCTGATCCTCTGTGCGGGAATCTCCCCGCTTTGCTCTCCGCACCCCTGTTGCTGTGTTATCCGCAGCTCCGAAGCTTTCCCCCTGCGCCACCTGCAGTCTCCGCCCGCGAAGGGGCTTCCTAGTGTGTGGAAACCTTTCCTCCTTCACAGCTCCCTCCCACTGGTGCAGGTCCCATCGCTATTCTTTTGTCTCTGTTTTTTCTTTTTTCTTTTGCCCTGCCCAGGTACGTGGGGAGTTTCTTGCCTTTTGGGAGGTCTGAGTTCTTCTGCCAGCGTTCAGTGGGTGTTCTGTAGGAGTTGTTCCACATGTAGATGTATTTCTGATGTATCTGTGGGAAGGAAGGTGATCTCCGCATCTTACTTTTCCGCCATCTTCCTAGTTGTCCCCGCCTTCTTTTTTTAAAATCTGGCTTCTTTCTTTCTTTTTTAAAAAAATTTATTTATTTATTTATTTATGGCTGCATTGGGTCTTCATTGCTGTGCACGGGCTTTCTCTAGTTGTGGTGAGTGGGAGCTGCTCTTCGTTGTGGTGCATGGGCTTCTCATTGCATGGGCTTCTCATTGCTTCTCTTATTGCAGAGCATGGGCTCTAGGCGCGCGGGCTTCTGTAGTTGTGGCTCTCAGGCTCAGTAGTTGTGGCTCACAGACTCTAGAGCACAGGCTCAGTAGTTGTGATGCACAGGCTTAGTTGCTCCACAGCATGTGGGATCTTTCCGGACCAGGGCTCGACCCATGTCCCCTGCATTGGCAGGTGAATTCTTAACCCCTGTGTCACCAGGGAGGTCCCCCTAAAATCTGGCTTCTTTCAGTCAGCTTAATTATTTTGAGAGTTATCCATATTATAGTAGATCACAATAATTTCTTCCTTTTTATTGGTAAGAAGTACTTCCATTGTATGGATATACTGTAGTTTACTTATCCATTCACCAGTGGATGAACATTTGGGTTGTTTCCCGATTTTGACTATTACAAGCAAAACAAATGTGAACATTTATACACAAGTCTTTGTAGGGAGATAAGCTTTCATTTCTCTTGGGTAAATATGTAGGAATGGAATGGCTAGATCACATGGTAGATGTATGTTTAGTTATTTAAAAAATCTTTTAAAAAGCAGTTTTATTGAGGTATAATTTATATACCTTAAAATTCATCCATTTTAAGTGTACAATTCAATGAATTTTAGTTAATTTACAGAGTTGTGTAAGCACAATCCAATTTTAGAAAATTTCCATCACCTCAAAAAGACCCTTGTCTCCATTTGTAGTCTTCCCTGCTCTTGTCCTTAGCTCCAGGCATCTACTTTCTGTTTCTGTAGACTTGCTATTTCTGGATATTTCATGTAAATGGAATCATGCAATATGTAGTGTTTTACATCTGGCTTCTTTCATTTTGTATAAAATTTGTGAGATTCATGCATGTTGTAATATGTATCAGTACTTTGTTCCCTTTTATTGCTGAGTGTTTATCCATTCATCCAGTGGTTGGGCATTACGTATAATGCCTCTCTGAACATTTGTGTACAAGTCTTTATATGGATATATGTCTAATTTCTCTTGGTTAGATTCTTAGGAGTAGAATTATTGGATTGTAAGGTGAACTTATTTTTACTTTTTTAAGGAACTGCCAAACTATTTTCCAAAATAGTAGTACAGTTTATATTTCCACCAGGAAAGTATGAGGGTTCCAGTTTCTCTGTAGCCTTGCCAACACTTATTGTTATTTATGTTTTGATTATAGACATTCTAGTGGGTATGAAGTAGTTTCTCATTCTGGTTTTAACTTACATTTCCTTAATGACTTGGTGAGCAGCTTTGAATGTGGTTCTTTGCCATCCATATATTTTCTTTGTTGTCTATTCAAATATTTTGTCTAGTTTAAAAAGCTGGGTTGTTTGTTTTCTTATTATTGAGTTTTTTGAGGTACCATTAGTTTATAATATTATATGTTTCATGTGTACAACATTATAATTCAGCTTCTGCATAAACTGCAGCATGCTCACCACCAAAAGTCTAGTTTCCATCCATCACCATGCAGTTGACTCCCTTTCGCATTTTGCCCTCTATCCATCCCCCTTCCCCTCTGGTAACAACCAATCTGTTCTCTGCCTAAATATGTTTGTTTTTGTTTTGTTTTGTTTTTTATTTTTAAAAATATTTTACATATGGGTGAAATCATACAGTATTTGTCTTTCTCTGCCTTACTTTTTTCATTAGCGTAATACCCTCTAGGTCTATCTGTGTTGTTGCAAGTGGCAAGATTTCATCATTTTTAATGACATATATATATATATATATATATATATATATATATATATATATATATATATATATGCCACCTCTTCTTTATCCATTCATCCATTGGTGGGCACTTAGACTGTTTCCATATCTTGGCTATTGTAAATACTGCTGCAATCAACATAGGGGTGCATGTATCTTTTCTAATTAGCATTTTTGTTTTCTTCAGATAAATACACAGAAGTGGAATAGCTAGATCATATGGTAGTTCTATTCTTAATTTTCTGAGGAATTTCCATACCATTTTCCATAGTAAATAGAATGTAAATGCACCGATGTACATTCCCATCAACAGTGCACGAGGGTTCCCATTTATTTATTTATTATTAAGGTATAGTTTATTTATAATATTATGTAAGTTTCATGTGTGCAACATAGTGATTCACAATTTTTAAAGGTTATATGTCATTTATAAGTTATAAGATATTGACTGTATTCCCTGTGCTGTACAATATATCCTTGTAGCTTATTTATTTTATACATAGTAGTTAGCACAACTTAATACCTACCCCT
The DNA here is from genome assembly GCF_011762595.2 of Tursiops truncatus. Taxonomy (NCBI): domain Eukaryota; kingdom Metazoa; phylum Chordata; class Mammalia; order Artiodactyla; family Delphinidae; genus Tursiops; species Tursiops truncatus. Next base: position 59,336,500 of record NC_047039.1, read on the forward strand.
ATCTTGCTCCTCCCTGCTTCCATCTCCCCACTGGTAACCACTAGTGGGTGTTTTTTTGTTGTTGTTTTTTTTGTTCTCTACATCTGTGAGTCTGTTTCTTCTTTGTTATATCCACTAGTTTGTTTTATTTTTTTAGATTCCACATATAAGTGATATTATGCCATTTTTTGTCTTTCTCTGTCTGACTTATTTCACTAATCAGGGTTCCCTTTTCTCCACATCCTCTCTAACATTGTCATTTCTTGTCTTTTTGATAATAGCCATTCTAAAGGGCATGAAGTGATATCCCATTGTGGTTTTGATTTGCATTTTCCTAATAATTAGTGATGTTGAATATTTTTTCATGTGCCTGTTGGCCATCTGTAGGTCTTCTTTGGAAAAATATCTATTCAGATCCTCCATCCATTTCTAAATTGGATTTTCTTTTCTTGTTGAGTTGTATGAGTTCTTTATATATTGTGGATATTAACCCCTTATAAGATATATGTTTTACAAATGTCTTCTCACATTCAGTAGGCTGCCTTTTCATTTTGTTGATGGTTTCCTTTGCTGGACATAAGCTTTTTAGTTTAATATAGTTGCATTTGTCTATTTTTGCTTTTGTTTCCCTTGCCTAAGGAGATGTATCCAAAAAGATATTGCTAAGACCAATGTCAAAGAGAGTACTACCTATGTTTTCTTCTAGGAGTTTTATGGTTTCAGATATTATATTCAAGTTTTGATCCACTTTGAGTTACTTTTTATGCAAGGTGTGTAAGATAGTGGCCTAGTTTTTCATTCTTTTGTGTGTGGATTTCCCAGAACCACTTATTGAAGAGAGTATTCTTTCTCCATTGTATGAGTTTGGCTACTTTGTCATAAGTTGTTCATTTGTGTATGGGTTTATTTCTGGGGCTCTCAATTCTGTTCCATTGATCTGTGTGTCTGTTTTTGTGCCGATATCATGTAGTTTAGATTATTATAGCTTTGTTTGAAATTGGGGAGTGTGATACCTCCAGCTTTGTTCTTTTTTCTCAGTATTGCTCTGGCTATTCAGGGTCTTTTGTAATGCCATACAAATTTTAGAATTTTTTGTCCTTTTTCAATGAAAAATGTCCTTGGGATTTTGATAAGGATTGCAATGAATCTGTAGATTGTTTTAGGTAATATGGTCATTTTAACAATGGTGATTCTTCCAATCTATGAGCATGGAATGTCTTTCTGTTTCTTTGTGTCTTCTTTATTTTCTTTCAACAATGTCTTTTCCCCCCAGTTTTATTGACATATCATTGTCATACAGCACCATACAAGTTTAATATGTGCAATGTAATGATTTGACTTACATACATCATGATATGATTACCACAATAGGTTTAATGAACATCCATCATCTCATATAGATACAACATTAGAGAAATAGAAAAAAATTTTTTTCCTTGTAATGAGACTCTTAGGATTTACTCTCTTAACAACTTTCATATATAACATACATCAGTGTTAATTGTATTTATCACATTGTACATTACGTCCCTAGTACTTATTTATCTTATAACTGGAAGTTTGTACCTTTTGACTATCTTTGTCCAATTTCCCCTTCCCCCACACCTTGCTTCTGGTAACCAAAAATCTGATTTTTTTCTTTAAGTTTGTTTGTTTTTGAAGTAAAATTAACCTACAACACTATGTTAGTTCCTGTTACACAACATAGTGATTCAATATTTCTATACATTTCAAAATGATTACCATGATAAGTCTATTTATCGTATGTCACCATGTAAAGATATTACATAATTATTGACTGTGTTTCCTGCACTGTACATTTCATATCTGTGACATTTATTTTATAACTTCGTGTCTTCTTTAATTTCTTTTAACACTGTCTTATACTTTTCAATGTACAGGTATTTCACCTCTTTTGTAAAATTTATTCCTAGATATTTTATTATTTTTATTGCAGTTGTAAGTCAGATTTTTTTCTTAGCTTTACTTTCTGCTAGTTTGTTGTTAGAGTATAGAAACACAACAGATTTTTGTATATTGATTTTGTACCCTGCAATTTCACTGTATTTGTTTATTATTTCTAATAGTTTTTTGGTGGAAGTTTTAGGGTTTTCAATATATAAAATCATGTCATTCACAACCAGTGACAGTTTTATTTCTTCCTTTCCTATTTGGATGTGTTTTATTTCTTTTTCTTGACTAATTGCTCTGTCTAGGACTTCCAAATACTATGTTGAATAAGAGTGGTGAGAGCAGGCATCCTTGTCTTGCTCCTGATCTTGGAGGAATAGCTTTCAGTTTTTCATCATTGAGTATGATGTTAGTTAGCTGTGGGTTTGTCATATATGACCTTTATTATGTTGAGGTATATTCCTTCTATATCCATTTTATTGAGAGTGTTTAATCATAAATGGATGTTGAATCTTGCTAAATGCTTTTTCTTACATATAATGAGATGACCATATGATTTTTATTGAAATGTAGTTGATTTATAATATTAGTTTCAGGTATAAAGCATAGTGATTCAATATTTTTATAGATTATACTCCATTTAATGTTATTACCAAATAATGGCTATATTTCCTTATGCTGTACAATATGTCCTTGTTATCTTAGTCTCAGATTTTTCTTGAGATAGGCCTCCATTGTTCTAAAATTCCCTCTTAGTACTGTTTTTGCTGCATCCCATAGACTTTGTTATGTTGTATTTTCATTTGTCTTTAGGTATTTTTAAATTTCTTCTTTGATTTCCTTGTTGACCCAGTAGTGTTCAGTAGCATGTTGTTTACTCCACATGTTTTTTATTTTTCCAGCGTTCTTTTTGTAATTGATTTCTAGTTTCTTACTGTTGTGGTCAGAAAAGTTGCTTGATATGATTTGTCTTCTTAAATTTATTGAAACTTCTTTTGTGTCCAAACATATGGTCTATCCTTGAGAACATTTTATGTGCACTTGAGAAGAATGTGTATTCCACTGCTTTTGGAATGTTCTATATATACTTATTAAATCCATCTGGTAATGTTTCATTGAAGGCTGATATTTCCTTGTTGACTTACTGTCTGGATGATCTATCCATCTTTATAAGTGGGGTGTTGAACCCCACTGCTATTATTGTATTACTATCAATTTTTCCCTTTAGGTCTGTTAATAATTGCTTTATATATTTTGGTGCTCCTATGTTAACTGCATATATATTGATATATTGATCATTGTTATGCCTCCTTAATGGATTATCCCTTTTATCATTATAAAATGTCCATCTTGTCTCTTGTTACCTTTTTTGATAGGAAGTCTATTTCGTTGGATATGAGTATGGCTACACCTGCTTTCTTTTGGCTGCTATTTGCTTGGAGTATCATCTTCCAATACTTCCCTCTGAGTCTATGTTTGTCTTTAGACCTGAGATTAGTCTTCTGAAGGCAGCATATAGTTGGTACTTGTTTTTAATCCACCAAGCCCCTCTGTGGAATGGCTCATTTTTGAGCCAATGGCTCAATTTTCATTGGTGAATTCCATCCATTTATATTGAGGGTAATTGAGATATGAGGACTTAGTACTGCCATTTGGTCTTTTGTTTTTTGGTTGCTCTGTATCTCAATTCTTTCTTTTTCCTTGTGTTTCTATCTGCTTTTTTAGTTTGGTGGTTTTCTATGATGTTTTTCCTCAGATTCCTCTTTTATTATGTTTTGTGTCTCTGCTCTAGATTTTTGTTTTGTGTTTACCATGGGGTTTGTATAAGACATCTCATAGATAAAATGGTCCTTTATCTACTGATAATATCTTATCTTCATTTACCTATACAAGTTATGTCCTTTTCCTCTTCTCCTTTTATATTTTTATGGTCACAAATTATCCCTTTTTATATTGTGTGTTTGTTTCCAAATTGAAATTGCTATGGTTATTTTTAATGCTTTTATCCCCTTTAACATTTATGCTACAATTAAGTGTTCAACAAGATATTCTGATACAGAGTTGCAATTTTTTTATTCTGTCTGTTTATCACTTTATTCAAAGGTTAGTATACTTTGGCCTTTTCATTTCAGCTAGAAGAGATCCATTCAACATTTCTTGTAAGGGAGGTCTAGTGATGATGAATTTCCTCAGCTTTTGTTTTTTTTGTGTTTGTTTTTTTGTATTTCTCCTTCATATCATAACTTTGCTGTATAAAGTATTCTTGGCGGACCATTTTTATCTTTCAAGATTTTGAGTATGTCATTCCACTCCCTCCTGACCTGTAGAATTTCTGTTGAGACATATGCTGATAGCCTAATGGGGGTTGGGGGGTACCTTTGTAGGTTACTGTGTTTTTCTACTCCCCCACCCCTGCACTGGCTGCCTTTAAAATTCTTTCTTTATCATTGCCTTTTGACAGTGTTAATATACTGTGTCTTGGAGAAGGCCTTTTTTAATGTTGAGGCAATTATGTGTTCTCTTAGTTTCATGTACTTGTATATCTAGTTTATTCCCCCAGGTTTGGGAAGTTCTAAGCTATTATTTCTTTAAATAAGCTCTCTGCTCCCCTCTCCCTCTCTTCTCCTTCTGTGATACCCATTATCCTTATGTTGCCTTTCTAATGGAGTCACGCAGTTCTCATAGAGCATCTTTATTTTTTAAAAAATATCTTAGTTCTCTCTCTTCTTCTACCTGAATCATTTCAAGATTCAAGATCTTCAAGCTTCCTAATTCTCTCTTCCATATGGTCTGCTCTATTTCCAGTGCTTTCTAATGCATTCTTCATCACATTTACTGAGTTGCTGAGCTCCAGAATTTTTCAGAATTTCGATCTATTTGGTAAAGTATTTGTTCTATTCATTAATTTTATTCCTAAGCCCATTGAACTGCCTTTCTGAGTTTTCTTGTAGCTCATTGAGTTTCTTCATGACAACCATTTTGAATTCTCTATCACTTAGAGTACAGTCTTTTTTATTTTTTTCTCAATGGAGGAAAGAAGAATTTTATTTTATTTTTGTGATGGCTGACAGTATATTAAAATATTTTTTAATTAAAAAACTTTTATTGAAGTATAGTTGATTTACAATATTATATAAGTTTCAGGTGTACAGCACAATGATTCAGTTATACATCTGTATACACACATATATACATATATACACATATATACATATATACACATATATACGTATATATATATTCTTTTTCAGGTTCTTTTTCCTTATTGGTTATTACATAATATTGAGTATAGTTCCCTGTGCTATATAGTAGATCCTTGTTGGTTATCTGTTTTATATGTAGTAGTATGTGTATGTTAATCCCAGTCACCTAAGTTATCCCTCCCCCACCCTCTTTTACCTATGGTAACTGTAAGCTTGTTTTTTGTGTCTGTGAGTCTCTTTCTGTTTTCAAAATATGTTCATTTGTGTCTCTGTCTTTTTTTAAGATTTCACATATAAGTGATATCGTATGATATTTGTCTTTGCCTGGCTTACTTCACTTAGTATGATAATATCTAGGTCCATCCATATTGCTGCAAATGGCATTTTTTTCATTCTTTTTTATGGCTAAGTAGTATTCCATTGTATATTTATACCACATCTTCTTTATCCCTTCATCTGTCGATGGACATTTAGCTTGTTTCCATGTCTTGGCTACTGTAAATAGTGCTGCTATGAATATTGGGGTGCATGTATCTTTTCAAATTATGGATTTCTCCAGATACATGCCCAGCAGTGGGATTGCAGGATCATACAGTAGCTCTACTTTTAGTTTTTGAGGAACCTCCATACTGTTCTGCATAGTGGCTGCACCAATTTGCATATCCACCAACAGTGGATGAAGAGTTCCTTTTTCTCCACACCCTCTCCAGCATTTATTATTTATTTTTAAAAATTAATTAATTATTTAATTAATTTTTTAAAATTTATTTATTTATTTATTTTTGGCTGCGTTGGGTCTTTGTTGCTGTGCGTGGGCTTTCTCTAGTTGCAATGAACAGGGGCTACTCTTCGTTGCGGTGCACAGGCCTCTCATTGCAGTGGCTTCTCTTGTTGCAGAGCACAGGTTCTAGGCACCCGGGCTTCAGGAGTTGTGACTCGCGGGCTCTGGAGAGCAGGTGCAGTAGTTGTGGTGCACGGGTTTAGTTGCTCTGTGGCATGTGGGATCTTCCCGAACCAGGGCTCGAACCCGTGTCCCCTGCATTGGCAGGTGGATTCTTAAGCACTGTGCCACCAGGGAAACCCAACATTTATTATTTGTAGACTTTTTGATGATGGCCATTCTGACCACTGTGAGGTGATACCTCACTGTAGTTTTTTCTTGCATTTCTCTAATAATTAGTGATGTTGAGCATATTTTCACATGCTTTTTAGCCATCTGTATGTCTTCTTTGCAGAAATGTCTATTTAGGTCTTCTGCCTATTTTTTCTTTGGGTTGTTTGTTTTTTTGTTTTGAGCTGCATGAACTGTTTTTATGTTTTGGAAATTAATCCCTTGTCAGTCTCAATGTGTGCAAAATTTTTCTCCCATTCTGTAGGTAGTCTTTTTGTTTTGTTTACGGTTTCCTTTGGTGTGTAATAGCTTTTAAGTTTAATTAGGTCCCATTTGTTTATTTTTGTTTTTATTTTCATTCCTCTAGGAGGTGGATTCAAAAAGATATTGCTCCAATTTATGTCAAAGAGTCTCTTTACTATGTTTTCCTCGGAGTTTTATAGTTATCTGGTCTTACATTTAGAACTTTAATCCATTTTGAGTTTATTTTTGTGTATGGTGTTAGTAAATGTTCTAATTTCATTCTTTTACATGTAGCTGTCTGGTTTTCCCAGCACCACTTATTGAAGAGACTGTCTTTTCTCTATTGTATGTTCTTGCCTTGATCATAGATTACTTGACCATAGGTACATGGGTTTATTTCTGGGCTTTCTATCCTGTTCCACTGATCTTATTTCTGTTTTTGTGCCAGTACCATACTGTTCTGATGACTGTAACTCTGTAGTATAGTCTGAAGCTGGGTAGCCTGATTCTTCCAGCTCCGTTTTTCTTTCTCAAGATTGCTTTGGCTATTTCGGGTCTTCTGTGTTTCCACACAAATTAAAAATTTTTTTGTTCTAGTTCTGGGAAATATGCCATTGGTAATTTGATAGGGATTGTGTTGAATCTGTAGATTGCCTTGGGTGGTATAATCATTTTGACAATATTGCTTCTTCCAATCTAAGAACATGGTATATCTTTTCATTTGTTTGTGCCTTCTTTGATTTCTTTCATCAGCATCTTATAGTTTTCAGAGTACAGTTCTTTTGCCTCCTTAGGTAGGTATATTCCTAGGTATTTTATTGTTCTTGGTGTGATGGTAAATGGGATTGTTTTCTTGATTTCTCTTTCTGACCTTTTGTTGTTAGTATATAGAAACGTAACAGATTTCTGAGTATTAACTTTGTATCCTGCAACTTTACCAAATTCATTGATGACCTCTAGTACTTTTCGAGTAGCATCTTTAGGATTTTCTATGTATAGTATCATGTCACCTGCAAATAGTGACAATTTTATTCTTCTTTTCCAATTTGGATCCCCTTTATTTCTTTTAATTCTCTGATTGCTGTTTCTAGGACTTCCAAAACTATACTGAATAAAAGTGGTGAGAGTTGTTATCCTTGTCTTGTTCCTGATCTTAGAGCAGAGATCCCCAACCCCGGGACATGGACTGGTACCGGTCCACAGCCTTTAAGGAACTGGACCACACAGCAGGAGGTGAGAAGTGGGTGAGCGAGCAAAGCTTCATCTGCTGCTCCCCATCTCTCTCATTACCACCTGAACCATTGCTTGCATTACCATCTGAAGCATCCCCCCATCACTCACATTACCACTTGAACCATCCCCTCCATTGCTCAGTTACCACCTGAATCATCCCCCTCACCCCCTGTCCATGGAAAAATTGTCTTCCACAAAACTGGTCCCTGGTGCCAGAAAGGATGGGGACTGCTGTCTTAGAGGAAATGCTCGCAGTTTTTCACTGTTGAGTTTGATGTTGGTTTTGGGTTTGTCATATATGGCCTTTATTATGTTGAGGTAGGTTCCCCCTATGCCCACTTTCTGGAGTTATTTTTTTTTTATCATAAATGGATGTTGAATTTTTTATCAAAATCTTTTCTGCATCTATTGAGGTAATTATATGGTTTTTATTCTTTAATTTGTTAATGTGATATATCACACAGATTGATTTGTAGATATTGAAAAACACTTGCATCCCTCGGATTGATCACACTTGATCATGGTGTAGATCCTTTTAATATACTGTTGGATACAGTTTGCTAGTTTTTTGCTGAGGATTTTCGTGTCTGTGTTCATCAGTGATATTGGCCTATAACTTTCTTTTTTTGTGGTCTCTCTGTCTGGTTTTAGTATCAGGGTGATGGTGGCCTCATTGAATGAGTTTGGAGTGTTCCTTCCTCTGCAATGTTTTGGAATAGTTTTGGAAGGATAGATGTTAATTCTTCTTTATTTTTTTAACGTGTTTATTGGGGTATAATTGCTTTACAATGGTGTATTCGTTTCTGCTTTATAGCAAAGTGAATCAGCTATACGTATACATATATCCCCATATCTTCTCCCTCTTGTGTCTCCCTCCCACCCTCACCATCCCACCCATCTAGGTGGTCACAAAGCACTGAACTGATCTTCCTGTGCTATGCGGCTGCTTCCCACTAGCTACCTATTTTACATTTGGTAGTATATATAAGTCTATGCCACTCTCTCACTTCGTCCCAGCTTACCCTTCCCTCTCCCAATGTCCTCAAGTCCATTCTCTACGTCTGCATCCTTATTCCTGTCCTGCTCCTAGGTTCTTCAAAACCTTTCTTTCTTTCTTTTTTTTTTTTTTTTGGAGATTCCATATATATGTGTTAGCATACAGTATTTATTTCTCTCTTTCTGACTTACTTCACTCTGTATGACAGACTCTAGGTCCATCCACCTCACTACAAATAACTCCGTTTCGTTTCTTTTTATGGATGAGTAATATTCCATTGTATTTATTTGCCACATCTTCTTTATCCAGTCATCTGGTGATGGACACTTAGGTTTCTTCCATGTCCTGGCTATTGTAAATAGAGCTACAATGAATGTTGTGGTACATGACTCTTTTTGAAATATGGTCTTCTCAGGGTATATGCCCAGTAGTGGGATTGCTGGGTCATATGGTAGTTCTATTTTTAGTTTTTTAAGGAACCTCCATACTATTCTCCATAGTGAATGTATCAACGTACATTCCCACCAGCAGTGCAAGAGGGTTCCCTTTTCTCCACACCCTCTCCAGCATTTATTGTTTCTAGATTTTTTGATGATGGCCATTCTGACTGGTGTGGTGATACCTCATTGTAGTTTTGATCTGCATTTCTCTAATGATTAGTGATGTTGAGCATCCTTTCATGTGTTTGTTGGCAATCTGTATATCTTCTGTAGAGAAATGTCTATTTAGGTCTTCTGCACATTTTTGGATTCAGTTGTTTGTTTTTATCATAATGAGCTGCTTATAAATTTTGGAGATTAATCCTTTGTCAGTTGCTTCATTGGCAAAAATTTTCTCCCATTCTGAGGGTTGTCTTTTTGTCTTGTCTGTGTTTTCCTTTGCTGTGCAAAAGCTTTTAAGTTTCATTAGGTCCCATTTGTCTACTTTTGTTTTTATTTCCATTTTTCTAGGAGGTGGGTCACAAAGGATCTTGCTGTGATTTATATCATAGAGTGTTCTGCCTATGTTTTCCTCTAAGAGTTTTATAGTATCTGGCCTTACATTTAGGTCTTTAATCCATTTTGAGCTTATTTTTGTGTATGGTGTTAGGGAGTGTTCTAATTTCGTTCTTTTACATGTAGCTGTCCAGTTTTCCCAGCACCACTTATTGAAGAGACTGTCTTTTCTCCATTGTATATTCTTGCCTCCTTTATCAAAAATAAGGTGACTATATGTGCGTGGGTTTATCTCTGGGCTTTCTCTCTTCTTCCATTGATCTGTAGTTCTATTTTTGTGCCAGTACCATACTGTCTTGATTACTGTAGCTTTGTAGTATAGTCCGAAATCTGGGATAATGATTCCTCCAGCTCTGTTTTTCGTTCACAAGATTGCTTTGGCTACTTGGGGTCTTTTGTGTTTCCATACAAATTGTATAATTTTTTGTTCTAGTTCTGTGAAAAATGCCATTGGTAGTTTGATAGGGATTGCATTGAATCTGTAGATTGCTTTGGATAGTATAGTCATTTTCACAGTGTTGATTCTTCTAATCCAAGAACATGGTATATCTCTCCATCTGTTTGTATCATCTTTAATTTCTTTCATCAGTGTCTTATAGTTTTCTGCATACAGGTCTTTTGTCTCCTTAGGTAGGTTTATTCCTAGGTATTTTATTCTTTTTGTTGCAATGGTAAATGGGAGTGTTTCCTTAATTTCTCTTTCAGGTTTTCATCATTAGTGTATAAGGATGCAAGAGATTTCTCTCCATTAATTTTGTATCCTGCTACTTTACCAAATTCATTGATTAGCTCTATTAGTTTTCTGGTGGCATCTTTAGGATTCTCTATGTATAATATCCTGCGATCTGCAAACAGTGACAGCTTTACTTTTTCCTTTCTGATTTGAATTCCTTTTATTTCTTTTTCTTCTCTGGTTGCTTTGGCTAAAACTTCCAAAACTATGTTGAATAATAGTGGTGATAGTGGGCAACCTTGTCTTGTTCCTGATCTTAGTGAAAATTGTTTCAGGTTTTCACCATTGAGAACGATATTGGCTGTGGGTTTGTCACATATGGCCTTTATTATGTTGAGGTAAGTTCCCTCTATGCCTACTTTCTGGAGGGTTTTTATCATAAATGGGTGTTGAATTTTGTCAAAAGCTTTTTCTGCATCTATTGAGATGATCATATGGTTTTTATCCTTCATTTTGTTAATATGGTGTATCACATTGATTGATTTGCATATATTGAAGAATCCTTGCATTCCTGGGATAAACCCCACTTGATCATTGTGCATGATCCTTTTAATGTGCTGCTGGGTTCTCTTTGCTAGTATTTTGTTGAGGATTTTTACGTCTATGTTCATCAGTGATATTGGCCTGTAGTTTTCTTTCTTTTTGACATCTTTGTCTGGTTTTGGTATCAGGGTGATGGTGGCCTTGTAGAATGAGTTTGGGAGTGTTCCTCCCTCTGCTATATTTTGGAAGAGTTTGAGAAGGATAGGTGTTAGCTCTTCTCTAAATTTTTGATAGAATTCGCCTGTGAAGTCCTCTGGTCCTGGGCTTTTATTTGGAAGATTTTTAATCACAGTTTCAACTTCAGTGCTTGTGATTGCTCTGTTTATATTTTCTATTTCTTCCTGGTTCATTCTCAGAAGGTTGTGCTTTTCTAAGAATTTGTCCATTTCTTCAAGATTGTCCATTTTGTTGGCATATAGTTGCTTGTAGTAATCTCTCATGATCCTTTGTATTTCTGCAGTGTCAGTTTATACTTCTCCTTTTTCATTTCTAATTTCTATTGATTTGAGTCTTCTCCCTTTTTTTCTTGATAAGTCTGGCTAATGGTTTATCAATTCTGTTTATCTTCTCAAAGAACAAGCTTTTAGTTTTATTGATTTTTGCTATTGTTTCCTTCATTTCTTTTTCATTTATTTCTGCTCTGATCTTTATGATTTCTTTCCTTCTGCTATCTTTGGGGTTTTGTTTGTTTGTTTGTTTTTTGTTCTTCTTTCTTTAATTGCTTTAGGTGTAAGGTTAGGCTGTTTATTTGAGATTTTTCTTGTTACCTGAGGTAGGATTGTGTTGCTATAAACTTCCCTCTTAGAACTGCTTTAGCAGCACCCAATAGGTTTTGGGTCGTCGTGTTTTTATTTTCATTTGTTTCTACGTATTTTTTGATTTCCTTTTGATTTCATCAGTGATCTCTTGGTTATTTAGTAGTGTATATTTTAGCCTCCAGGTGTTTGTATTTTTTACAGATATTTTCCGGTAATTGATATCTAGTCTCATAGCATTGTGGTCAGAAAAGATACTTGATACAATTTCAATTTTCTTAAATTTACCAAGGCTGATTTGTGACCCAAGATATGATCTATCCTGGAGAATGTTCCATGAGCACTTGAGAAGAAAGTGTATTCTGTTGTTTTTGGGTGGATAGTTGTATAAATACCAAGTAAGTCCATCTTTTTTAATGTGTCATTTAAAGCTCGTGTTTCCTTGTTTATTTTCATTTTGGATGATCTGTCCATTGGTGAAAAAAGGGGTGTTAAAGTCCCCTACTATGATTGTGTTACTATCGATTTCCCCTTTTATGGCTGTTAGTATTTGCCTTATGTATTAAGGTGCTCCTATGTTGGGTTCATAAATATTTACAGTTGTTATATCTTCTTCCTGGATTGATCCCTTGATCATTATGTAGTATCCTTCTTTGTCTCTTGTAATAGTCTTTATTTTAAAGTCTATTTTGTCTGATATGAGAATTGCTAGTCCAGCCTTCTTGTGATTTCCATTGGAATTGAATATCTCTTTTCCATCCCCTCATATTCAGTCTGTATGTGTCCCTAGGTCTGAAGTGGGTCTCTCATAGACAGCATATATCGGTCTTGTTTTTGTATCCATTCAGCCAGTCTATGTCTTTTGGTTGGAGCCTTTAATCCATTTAACATTAAGGTAATTATCAATATGTATGTTCCTATTCCCATTTTCTTAATTGGTTTTGTTTTGTTATTGTAGTTGCCTTCCTTTATTTGTGTTTCCTGCCTAGAGAAGTTCCTTTAGCATTTGTTGTAAAGCTGGTTTGTCGGTGCTGAATTCTCTTAACTTTTGCTTGTTTGTAAAGGTTTTAATTTCTCCATCGAATCTGAATGAGATTCTTTCTGGGTAGAGTAATCTTGGTTGTAGGTTTTTCCCTTTCATCAGTTTAAATATGTCCTGCCCTCTTTTCTGGCTTGCAGCATTTCTACTGAAAGATTAGCTGTTAACCTTATGGGGATTCCCTTGTGTGTTATTTGTTGTTTTTCCCTAGCTGCTTTTAATGTTTTTTCTTTGTATTTAATTTTGGTAGTTTGTTTACTATGTGTCTTGGCGTGTTTCACATTGGATTTATCTTCTATAGGACTCTCTGAGCCTCCTGAACTTGACTGACTCTTTCCTTTCCCATATTAGGGAAGTTTTCAACTATAATCTCTTCAAATATTTTCTCAGTCCCTTTCGTTTTCTCTTCTTCTTCTGGGACCCCTATATTTTGAATGTAGTTGCATTTAATGTTGTCCCAGAGGTCTCTGAGACTGTCCTCAATTCTTTTCATTCTTTTTTCTTTATTCTGCTCTGCAGTAGTTATTTCCACTATTTTATCTTCCAGGTCACTCATCCGTTCTTCTGCCTCAGTTATTCTGCTATTGACTCCTTCTAGAGAATTTTTAATTTCACTTATTGTGTTGTTCATCATTTTTTGTTTGCTCTTTAGTTCTTTTAGGTCCTTGTTAAATGTTTCTTGTATTTTCCCCATTCTGTTTCCAAGATTTTGGATATCTTTACTATCATTACTCTGAATTCTTTTTCAGGTAGACTGCTAATTTCCTCTTTATTTGTTTGGTCTGGTAGGTTTTTACGTTGCTTCTTCATCTGCTGTGTGTTTCTCTGTCTTCTCATTTTGCTTAACTTATTGTGTTTGGGGTCTCCTTTTCACAGGCTGCAGGTTCATAGTTCCCATTGTTTTTGGTGTCTGCCTCCAGTGGCTAAGGTTGGTTCAGTGGGTTGTGAAGCCTTCCTGGTGGAGGGCACTGTTGCCTGTTTTCTGGTGGATGAGGCTGGATCTTGTCTTTCTGGTGGGCAGGACCGTGTTGGTGGTGTGTTTTGGGGTGTCTGTGACCTTATTATGCTTTTAGGCAGCCTCTCTGCTAATGGGTGGGGTTGTGTTCCTGTCTTGCTAGTTGTTTGACTTAGGGTGCCCAGCACTGTAGCCTGCTGGTCGTTGAGTGGAGCTGGGTCTTAGCATTGAGATAGAGATCTCTGGGAGAGCTTTCTCCATTTCATATTACATGGAGCCGGGCGGTCTCTGATGGACCAGTGTCCTGAACTCGACTCTCTTACATCAGAGGCACAGGCCTGACACCCGGCCAGAGCACCAAGACCCTGTCAGCCACATAGCTCAGAAGAAAAGGGAGAAAAAAAGAAAGAAAAAAAGAAAATAAAGTTTTTAAAATAAAATATTAAAAAGTAATAAAAAAAGGAGGAAGAGAGCAACAAAACCAAAAAACAAATCCACCAATGATAACAAGCGCTAAAAACTATACTAAAAAAAGAAAAAATACAAAAAAATAGACAGACAGATCCCTAGGACAAATGGTAAAAGCGAAGCTATACAGATAAAATCACACCAAGAAGCATAAACATACACAGTCACAAAAAGAGAAAAAGGAAAAAAGAAATATATGGTTGCTCCCGAAGTCCACTGCCTCAATTTTGGGATGGTTCGTTGTCTATTCAGGTATTCCCCAGATACAGTGTACATCAAGTTGATTGTGTAGATTTAATCCACTGCTCTTGAGGCCACTGGGAGAGATTTCCCTTTCTCTTCTTTGCACAGCTCCTGGCGTTCAGCTTTGTGTTTGGCCCCACCTCTGCATGTAGGGTGCCTAAGGGCGTCCTTTCTTGGCTCAGATAGGATGGGGTTAAAGTAGCAGCTGATTAGGTGGCTCTGGCTCACTCACGCCTTGGGGGAAGGAGCGATGCGGCTTGCTGGGCGAGCCTGTGGCGGCAGAGGCCACCATCACGTTGCAACAGGCTGAGGCATGCCGTGTGTTCTCCTGGGGAAGTTGTCCCTGGATCACAGGACCCTGGCAGTGGCGGGCTGCACAGACTCTCAGGAGGGGAGGTGTGGATAGTGACCTGTGCTTGCACATAGGCTTCTGGGTGGCTGCAGCAGCAGCCTTAGCGTTTCATGCCCGTCTCTGGTGTCTGTGCTGATAGGCGTGGCTCCCACCGCTCTCAGGAGCTCGTTTAGGCGGTGCTCTGAATCCCCTCATCTCACGCACCATGAAACAATGGACTCTTGCCTCTTAAGTGGTTCCAGACTTTTTTCCCCCCGACTCCCTCCCGGCTAATTGTGGTGCACTAGCCCCCTTCAGGCTTTGTTCACGCAGCCAACTCCAGTTCTCTCCCTGGGATATAACCGAAGCCCAAGCCTCAACTCCCAGTCCCCACCCGTCCTGGCTGGCCGGTGAGCAGACAAGCCTCTCAGGCTGGTGAGTGGTGGTCAGCACCAATCCTCTGTGCGGGAATCTCTTAGCTTTGCCCTCTGCACCCCTGTTGCTATGCTGTCCTCCATGTCTCCGAAGCTTTCCCCCCGTCACCCCCGGTCTCTGCCAGTGAAGGGGCTTCCTAGTGTGTGGAAACTTTTCCTCCTTCACAGCTCCCTCCCAGCGGTGCTGGTCCCATCCCTATTCTTTTGTCTCTGTTTTTTCTTTTGCCCTACCCAGGTTCGTGGGGATTTTCTTGCCTTTTGGGAAGGCTGAGGTCTTCTGCCAGCATTCAATAGGTGTTCTGTAGGAGTTGTTCCACGTATAGATGTATTTCTGGTGTATTTGTGGGGAGGAAGGTGATCTCCACGTCTTACTCTTCTGCCATCGTGAGCGTCTCTCCTCTTCTTTAAATGTTTCATAGAATTTGCCTGTGAGGCCATCTGGTCCTGCACTTTTGTTTGTTGGGAGTTTTTAAATCACAGTTTCAATTTCAGTACTTGTGATTATTCTGTTCATATTTTTTATTTCTTTCTGGTTCGGTCTTGGGAGATTGTACCTTTCTAAGAATTTGTCCATTTCCTCCAGGTTGTCCATTTTATTGGTATATAGCTGCTCATAGTAGTGTCTTAAAATCCTTTGTATTTCTGTGGTGTCAGTTGTAATTTCTCCTTTTTCATTTCTGATTTTATTGATTTGGGCTCTCTCCCTTTTTTCTTGATGAGTCTGGCTAAAGGTTTATCAACTCAAAGAACCAGCTTTTACTTGCATTCATCTTTTCTATTGTTTTCTGAGTCTCTATTTCATTTATTTCTGCTCTGATCTTTATGATTTCTTTCCTTTTACTAACTTTAGCTTTTGTTTGTTCTTCTTTAGTTGTAAGGTTGGGTTGTTTATTTGAGATTTTTCTTGTTTCCTGTGGTAAGACTGTATTGCTATAAATTTCCCCCTTAGAACTGCTTTTCCCATATCCCATAGGGTTTGTATTGTCGTGTTTTCATTTTCTTTTGTCTCTAAGTATTTTTAATTTCCTCTTTGATTTCTTCAGTGATCTATTGGTTGTTTACTAGCTTATTGCTTAGCCTCCACGTGTTTGTGTTTTTTGAAGTTTTTTTTCCTTGTAGTTGATTTCCAATCTCATAGCACTGTGGTTGGAAAAGATGCTTGATATGATTTCAGTTTTTAAAAATTTACCAGGACTTCTTTTGTGGCCCAGCATGTGATCTATTCTGGAGAATGGTCTATGTGAACTTGAAAGAATGTGTATTCTGCTGCTTTCAGATGGAATGCTCTATAAATATTAACTAAGCCCATCTGGTCTAATGTGTCTTTTAAGGCCTGTGTTTCCTTATTGATATTCTGTCTGCATGATGTGTCTACTGATGTAAGTGAAGTGTTAAAGTCTCCCACTATTATTGTGTTACTGTCAATTTATCCTTTTATATCTGTTAACATTTGCCTTATATATTGAGGTGTTCCTATGTTCTGTGCATATATATTTATTACAAGTGTTATATCTTCTTCTTGGATTGATTCTGTGATCATTATGTAGTTTTGTTCTTTGTCTCCTGTAACAGTCTTTATTTTAAAGTCTATTTTGGGGAATTCCCTTGTGGTCCAGTGGTTAGGATTTGGTGCTTTCACTGCCATGGCCTGGGTTCAATCCCTAGCTGGTGAACTAAGATCCCCCAAGCTGCACAGTGGCCAAAAAACAAACAAACAGACAAATAAAGTCTATTTTGTCTGATATGAGTATCACTAATTCAGCTTCCTTTGATTTCCATTTTCATGGAATACCTTTTTCTATCCCCACACTTCCAGTCTGTATGTGTCTCTAGATATGAAGTGGGTCTCTTGTAGACAGCATCCTTATGGGTCTTGTTTTTGTATCCATTCAGCCAGTCTATGTCTTTTGATTGGAGCATTTAATCCGTTTATATTTAAGGTAATTATTGATACATATGTTGTTATTGCCATTTTGTTAATTGTTTTGGATTTGTTTTTGTAGGTTTTTTTTATTCCTTTCCTCTTTTGTTATCTCCTCTTGTGATTTATGACTATCTTTAATATTGTGTTTGGATTCCTTTTTCTTTTTTGTGTGTATTATCTATTATAGATTTTTGTAGTTACCATGAGGTTTTGCTCTAGCAGTCTATATGTATACATGATTGTTTTAGGTTGCTGATCTCTTAATTTCAATTGCATTTCAGGTATCCAGCATTTGTGCCAGAGGAACTCACGATTGCTCGTTTTGATATCATATTTGTGTGTCCATGATTTCCTACACTTACTGTATGTTTGCTTTACTAGTGAGCTTTCCCATTTTGTAATTTTCTTGTTTCTAGTTGTGGCCTTTTTTTTCCACTTAAAGAAGTTCCTTTAGCATTTGTCATAACACTGGTTTGGTGGTGCTGAATTCTTTAAGCTTTCATTTGTCTGTAAAGCTTTTGATTTCTCATCGAATGTGAATGAGAGCCTTGCTGGGTCGAGTATTTTTGGTTGTAGCTTTTTCCCTTTCATCACTTTAAATATATTTTTCCACTCCCTTCTGGCCTGTAGAGTTTCTGCTGAAAAATCAGCTGATAGTCTTATGGGGATTCCCTTGTATGTTATTTGCTGCTTTTTCCTTGTTGCTTTTAATATTTTCCCTTTGTCTTTAATTTTTGTCAATTTGATTAGTATGTGTCTTGGTGTGTTCCTCCATGGGTTAATTCTATAAGGGACTCTGTGCTTCCTGGACTTGGGTGACTGTTTATCTTTTTGAATATTTTCTCAGGCTCCTTCTCTCCCTCTTCTCCTTCTGGGACCCCTATAATGTGAATGTTGGTGTGTTTGCTGTTGTCCCAGATGTCTCTTAAACTGTCCTCATTTCTTTTCATTCTTTTTTCTTTATTCTGTTCCATAGCGGTGATATCCACCACTGTGTCTTCCAGTTCAATGATTCATTCTTCTGCCTCATTCATTCTGCTATTGATTCCTTCTAGTGTGTTTTTCATTTCAGTTATTGTATTCTTCAACTCTGTTTGGTTGTTCTTTATATTTTCTATCTCTTTGCTAAGAACTTCTTGTGACTTCTCAGTCTGTGTATCTGTTCTTTTTATGAGTTCTTGGATCATCTTTGTAGCCATTTCTTGGAACTCTTTCATGGGTAGGTTGCCTATCTCCACTTCACTTAGTTGTTCTTCTGGGGTTTTATCTTGTTCCTTTGTCTGGAACATATTCCTTTGCCATCTCATTTTTGAATTTCTATTTGTATTTTTATGTATGTAGTAGCTTGGTTACATTTCTCAACCTTGGAGTGGTCTTCTGTAGGGGCTGTCCTATGTGTCCCAGAAGTACACTCCCCTCTCATCACCCAAGAGCCAGGGACCAGCTGGTTCCAGGGTAGGTTCTGACCTGTGTTTGTGGACTCAGTTCCACAGGCTGCAGGATTGTAGTTTCCTTGCTTCTGGTGTCTGGCCCCTGGTGGGTGAGGCTGGTCTAGAGGCTTGTGCAGGCTTCCTGGTGGGAGGAGTCAATGCCTGCCCACTGGTGGGTAGAGCTGTTTCTTGGCCCTCTGGTGGGCAGGACAGTGTCAAGGGGCATGTCTTAGGCTGGCTGTGGGATCAGGAAGTCTTTAGGCAGCCTGTCTACTGATGGGTGGGCTTGTGTTCCCACCCTATTGGTTGTTTGGCCTTAGGTGTCCTAGCACTGGAGCTTACAGGCTACTGGGTGGGCCCAGGTCTCCATGCCAAGGAACCAAAATGTCTGCATTTAGTCAGAGGTCATTTAGGTCCTTGCTGTGTCCACCACCAGCTTTTTTGACCCCAGAGAGGGACACAGCCATCCCCTGTCTCCCCAGGAGACCTTTCAAGACCTGCAGGTAGGTCTGGGCTAGACTCCTATGGAGTCACTACTTTTGCGCTGGGTCTTGGTGCATGTGAGACCTTGTGTGTGCTCTTAAGAGTGGAGTCTCTGTTTCCTCCAGTCCTGTGGAGCTCCTGCAATCAATTGCTGGCATTCAAAGCCAAATGCTCTGGGAGCTCCTCCTCCCAATTCTGGACCCCTAGGCTGGGGAGCCTGGCATGTGGCTCAGAGCTCTCACTCCTGTGGGAGAACTTCTGCAATATAATTATTCTCCAGGTTGTGGGTCACCCACCTGTGTGGTATGGAATTTGATTATATCAAGAGTGCACCCCTCCTACTGTCTTGTGGTTTCTTCTTTGTGTCTTTGGATATAGAATACCTTTTTTTTTTTTTGTAGATTCCAGTCCTTTTAATCGATGGTTGTTCAGCAGTTAGTTGTGATTTTGGTGTGTTCATGAGAAGAGGTGAGCTCAAGGTCCTTTTACTCTGCTATCTTGTCCTCACAGTCTTTCAAGATTTTAAGTTTGGTTTCTGGAGAATTGTCATTTTCTTTTCTTTTTTCTTTTTAACATCTTTATTGGAGTATAATTGCTTTACAGTGTTGTGTTAGTTTCTGTTGTATAACAAAGTGAATCAGCTATATGTATACATATATCCCCATATCCCCTCCCTCTTTCATTTTCTTTTTAAAATATCGTGTCACTATGGTTTTTCATGGTGCTTGATGACTTGTTCCTCTGTGGTGTACTTGAAGTAGTGAACATCTTTCTTGTTTAGGTAGAGCTTTTGTTCAATTTGATTTTAATTTTTCAACGGGTTGGTAATTAAGTCCTTCCTTTTGTTTTTTACTAGGTGATGCTATAGCACAAGTTTTAGGTTTCTCTTGCTTGAGATGGCTCTAGCTATATTTGAGAATCAGCACTTTGCTTCCTCTACCACCTCTATCAGAGGTGTTACCAGTGCCCTTGTTATTGCTACTTGTGCTCCTGGGGTCACTGGTGTCTTGTTGCTGGTGCCAGTGCTATTTCTGGCATTGCTGCTGGGGCACCAGAATGGTGGGTGGCTCTGCTGTGTCCAGGTTCACCTGGGTTGTGAGCACTGTCACTGTGGCAGGGAGAGGGGGAAATTTGGGACAAGCCAGGATTATGGTTCCCTCTACCACTTCTGGAGTTGTCATGTTCATGGGTGACTGGAGTCATGGGTGCCACTGTGGTGGTAAGAACTAGATTGTGGGCCCTGATGCTACTGCTGCCCAGTTGCTTGTGGATGTGGGTGCTGCTGCGGCTTAGAGGCCAGACTTGTGTGCACCACCTCTGTTGCTGCTATCAGGTTCTCTGGGGCTGCAGCCTCAGCCACCATGGCCAGGAGGACCAGGATAGCTGTACTGCCTCCACTATTCCCCCAGTTCTGTCTGTTCTATGAGTTCATATCCACCCACCTTTAGATGTACAAACGTGTGGATCTCTCCAGCATCCTGATGTGTTGGGCAGCAGAGCCTTTGTTAAATTATGCATGTTTTACTAGTTATAGATAGAAGGGGAGAGGTAAAGGGACTGTGTCATACTACCATAATGCTGACATCACTGTGTCTTACTGTGTTTTAAGAGTTCTTCATATAGTCTAGATATGTCTTTTAGCAAATACATGTTTTGCAAATGTTTTCTTATAGTCTTTGGCTTGTCTTCTCACTCTTTTTAGTACCATCTTTCTAAGAGCAGAAGTTTTTAATTTTGATGAATTCCAAAATATCAAATTTTTAAATTTTATGGATCATATTTTTGATATCCTACATAAAAAATCTTTAACCCAGTGTCACATAGATTTTCTCTTATGTTTTCTTCTAGATTTATAGTTTTACCCTTTACCTTTTATGTCTGTGATTCGTCTTGAGTTTTCATATGTAGTGCAAGGTATGGCTTGAAGTTTAATGGTTTTTTTCTTTTCATTTGTTCTTTCTTTTTTTGTTTTTTGCATATGGATATGCAATTGTTCCAACACCATTTGTTGAAAAGATTACCTTTTTTTTTTCTATTGAATTGACTTCGCATCTTTGGGAATAATCTGTTGTGTATATATAGTTGAGTCTATCTTTGAACTATCTATGCTGTTCCACTGATGACTTTGTCTATCTTTATGGAAATACCACACTCTTAACATAAATGTAGCTTTATAATAAGTCTTGAAAGCAAATAGTAGAGACCTCTAGTGTTGTTTTTCTTTTTAGAAATTGTTTTGGCTATTCTAGGTCCTCAGAATTTCTATGTACATTTTAAAATCAGATTGATTGGGATTGCACCAAACATATATCAACCTCAGGAGAATGGACATCTAACCATATTGAATCTTCTGACCCCTGAACAAGGTATGTCTTTCCATTTATTTAGGTCTTCTTTAATTTCTCTCAGTTGTGCTTGGTAGTTTTCAGTGAACAGGGCTTGCACATCTTTGTCAGATTTATCCCTAAATACTTTAAAATACCTAATTGTATTATAAATGGTAAAGATTTAAATTTCCAATTGTCTTTTGTTATTATATTATATAGAAATAAAAGTGATTTTTGTGTATTGTAACATCCTGGATCTTTGTTAAACTCAATTTATAGTTCTATTAGCTTCTTTGCAAATTACATCAGACTTTCTACATGGATGATTATGTTATTTTAAATAAAGACAGTTTTACTTTTTGTTTTCCAGTCTGGATTATTTATTTCTTTGTCTTGCCTTATTGCAATGACTAGAAGCCCCAATAAAATGCTAGATACAACTGGTGAGAGAAAAAGAAAAAAAGAGGTGGTGAGAGTGGACATCCGTTCATTGCTCTTGATCTTATTCAGTCTGTTGCCATTAATTATGATGTTAGCTGTAAGTGTGCTTTGGTCTATGCCCTTTATCATGTTTAGAAGTTGCCTTTTATTTCTAGTTTATTGAGTGCTTTTATTAGGAATGGATATTAGATTTTGAACTGCTTTTTCTGCATCTATCGACATCATCGTATTATTTTTCTGTTTTAATTTGTTAATGTGGTAAATTACATTGATTGATTTTTGAATATTTAACCAACCTTGTATTCCTGGGATAAACCCCACTTGGTCATGATGCATTTTTATATCTTTTAAATATATGTTTGTGTGTGTGTATCCTTTGTATGTATTATATATCCTTTTTCTGTATTGTTGGGTTTGATTTGCTAAAATTTTATTTAGTATTCTTTTATCTTTGTTCATGAAAACTATTGGTCTGTAGTTTTCAATGTCTTTGGTTTTTAGTGTAACACTTGCTGCATAGAATTAGTTCAACAGAATTCCCTCAATTTTTTGATAGAGTTTGTTTAGAATTGATATTTCTTCCTTAAATATTTGGAAGAATTCAACAATGAAGACTGGAGTTTTTAATGAGAAG
This sequence comes from Tursiops truncatus, assembly GCF_011762595.2. Classification (NCBI taxonomy): domain Eukaryota; kingdom Metazoa; phylum Chordata; class Mammalia; order Artiodactyla; family Delphinidae; genus Tursiops; species Tursiops truncatus. The sequence continues at coordinate 59,358,912 of NC_047039.1, forward strand.
ATTTTAAACTACAGATTCACTTAAAAAAATTTTATTGGACTATAGTTGATTTACAATGTTGTGTTAGTTTCAGGTGTATAGCAAAGTGAATCAGTTATACATACACATATATCCACTCTTTTTAAGATTCTTTTCCCTTATAGGCCATTACAGAGTATTGAGTAAATCAATATAGGGCCATTCATATTGTCTGTTTCTTCTTGAGTAAGTCTTGATAGTTTGTATCTTTCAAGTAATCTGTCTATTTTTATTAAAATTGCCAAGTATTGTCCATAATATTCCCTTTTTTATCCTTTTAATATCTTTAGAATCTATACTGATGACAACTCTCTTACTATTGATGTTGGTAATTTGTATCATCATTTTTTTCCTAATCAATCTGGTAAAAGATTTATCCATTTTATTGCTTTTTCTGCAATATCGAGCTTTTGTTTCCATTGATTTCTCTATTGTTTTTCTGATCAATTTAATATTAATAAATTATTATATAATTTTTTAGTTATCCCATTTCTATATTTTGGAACATCTATGCTCTTATCCAATGATTTTTTGAAGGAATATGAGTCATTCTTTCATTTTTGCTTTTAAATCTTTTTATATTTATAATGTAATATTTGATGTATATGAAAGACTATATGTAACTTATTGGTAGGTTAAGAAGTATGATCAAATAAACCTCTATGAACTTAGTGGATTACTTCTATACCTGTAAGATTACATCCATGCTGATTCCACCCCCACCCCGACCATCACACTTTATTTCTTAGAGGTTTTTTCTTAAAGTCATGGAGGGATTTGATTGTGCCTTTCTATATTCCAATTATACCTAAGAAAGATTGTTCTTGGGTTTGCCTGTCTTTCTAAACAAACATTCACTGAGTGGTTGCAATGTGCAAGGCAATTCTTATCAGTGTCCTAAGAAGCAGGTATTACCATCACCTCTTCTATGGATGAGTTTGCTTTAAGCCACATTCAACAGAAAACCCACCATTAGCTTAAGCAAACATGGTTTTATTTTTCTCTCTCAACAAGAAAGTCTGCAGTTAACACTACAAGACTAGTATGGCAGCAAGAAAATGTCACGTGTGACCTGGAGTCTTACATTAGTTTCCCCAGAAGTAGATTCCGATTAAGGGATTTATCAGCATGTGATTTACTAAGGAAGTGTTCCCAAGAAATACTGCTATGGGAGTTGGGCAGGGCAGGGATGGACAGGGATCTAAACAAGAATGTGATCTCATGCTGAAGTCCAGCAGAGGGTAGCTTCCACATGAACCCTGTAGGGGAATTTTTGAGTGAAATTTAAGACAGAGTTGTTTCACCCAAAACAAGGGAGCTGGGCTTTCAGGAGCTTTATAAGGCTGGTGGAAGGAATGCAAACTCACAGAAACTTTTATCTCTCTTTGCAAGAGAGAAAAGCAGCATCAGTACTATAAGTGCAGTCTTTGTAAGAAGAGATGCAAGTGCTGGATATTGAAAGCACACAGAAAGTGGTGGTGGTGGTGGTGTTGTGGGTGTATGGTACACACATAAATGTTACCAAAGAATCCAGTATAAAGAAACTTAAGATTTGAGCAGAACACGAATATTGTTCTCTACACCAGCGTTCTCCCATTTTTCCTCCTGCCATTTTTAATATGTAAGCCTTTGTCTCCTTGCTTACTGCTTCATGGTCAGTTTTCTGCTGCACATTCAGCCTCATACTATGGTCTAGGTAGGAAGAAGGGGAGAGGGTGAAAGACTGAAAAAGGACATGCCAGCTGAATATGTCCCCTTTAAAAAGTTTTTCTCAGGGACTTCCCTGGTGGCACAGTGGTTAAGAATCTGCATGCCAATGCAGGGGACATGGGTTCGAGCCCTGGTCTGGGAGAATCCCACGTACCGTGGAGTGGCTGAGCCTGTGTGCCACAACTACTGAGCCTGAGCTCTAGAGCCTGTGAGCCACAACTACTGAGCCTACGTGCCACAACTACTGAAGCCCGCACACCTAGAGCCTGTGCTTTACAGCAAGAGAAGCCACTGAAATGAGAGGCCTGCGAACCACAGTGAAGAGTAGCCTCCACTCACAGCAACTTGAGAAAACCCACACAAAGCAATGAAGACCCAATGCAGCCATAAATAAATAAATAAATAGTTTTTCTCAAACCATTATACTGTCTATCTTTTATTGTCCAGAACGGTTTCAAATGGTTACCACATTACTGTGTGGAAGTCTGGGAAGGAGTGTATTTTTAGTTGGGCATATTGCTGCCCAGGTCAAAATGAGTTTCTGTGGGCAAGGAAGTAGGGGTGGTGCTGATAGATAGTAAGTAAACGACTACAATATTTGGTATCTCCTCATTTTTGCAGAGGATAAACTGAGATTGAGAGAGGTTATATAATTTGCTGAAGTTGCACAGGCAGTAAACAGTAAACCAAGCCTATGTTCTTTTTTGTTTTTTAATATTTATTTATTTATTTAGCTGCATCGGGTTTTCATTGTGGCACGCGGGTTCTTTTGTTGTGGGGCACATGCTTCTTTCTAGTTGTGGCACATGGGCTCTAGAGCATGTGGGCTTTGGAACATGCGGGCTCTAGAGCACACAGGCTCAGTAATTGCAGTGCATGGGCTTAGTTGCCTCGCAGCATGTGGGATCTTAGTTCCCTGACCAGGGATGGAACTGGAGTCCCCTGCATTGGAAGGTGGATTCTTAACCATTGTGCCACCAGGGAAGTCCCAGCCTGTGTTCTTAATATGCTAGGCAGTGATTCATGCGTTCTCTTTATGGGAGTGTCCTCTGGGTTAGGGACTGTAATTGGACTTGAGGAAGTGTTTCATCATCTTGGCACTTCAACAGGAAGTAGCTCATTGATACATCCAGTATATATGGCATATATTTAAGGAGTATTTGCTAGAAGATGAGATTTCTGAGCTGTAGAGCTGATAGTATGAGGGGAGAAGGAGTTTTAGGACCAGACTGTCCCAAACCCAACTGGAGTATCCCAGCTTAAGATTTCTCTATCCACCATGCAGTTTCTCAGCATGAGGCGCAAAGGTTGAAATTGGTGGGGTTTTTTTTTTTTGGATTGTTTTTTTCTGCAGATATGGGGGTTGTGAATTAATCCTTTTAGACTTTAAACAACCTGTTGCATTCTACTTAAATTAGGAATTTTCTTTCCCCAACTCCCCAAATTTCAACTCTTACTTAGTTTTCTTTCCCAATTCTAAGTCACTTTACTCATTCAAATAAAATTTTCCTGACAATATTTCAAGGTGTCCAATAAATGCATAAAAATGTAAAGAACATAAATAAAATGAGGGAAAACTAAATTTTGACATAATTGTCATTTCTGATAAAATGAAATGGGCAGATTCATTCTGGTAATATGTGTTATCCAACATCAAAACAAATGCAAGTTTGGAAGTTTTAGCCACAACAATCAGAGAAGAAAAAGAAATAAAAGGAATCCAAATCAGAAAAGAAGAAGCAAAGCTGTCACTGTTTGCAGATGACATGATACAATACATAGAGAATCCTAAAGATGCTACCAGAAAACTACTAGAGCTAATCAATGAATCTGGTAAAGTAACAGAATACAAAATAAATGCACAGAAATCTCTTGCATTCCTATACACTAATCATGAAAAATCAGAACAAAAATTAAGAGAACACTCCCATTTACCATTGCAACAAAAAGAATAAAATACCTAGGAATAAACCTACCTAAGGAGACAAAGGACCTATATGCAGAAAACTATAAGACACTGATGAAAGAAATTAAAGATGATACAAACAGATGGAGAAATATACCATATTCTTGGAAAAGAAGAATCAAGATTGTGAAAATGACCAAACTACTCAAAGTAATCTACAGATTCAGTGCAATCCCTATCAAACTACCAATGGCATTTTTCACAGAACTAGAACAAAAACTTTCATAATTTGTATGGAAACAAAAGACACCAAATAACCAACGCAATCTTGAGAAAGAAAAATGGAGCTACAGGAATCAGGCTCCCAGACTTCAGACTATACTACAGAGCTACAGTAATCAAGACATTTATGGTGCTGGCACAAAAACAGAACTATAGATCATTGGAGCAGGATAGACAGCCCAGAGATAAACCCACGCACATATGGTCACCTTATTTTTGATAAAGGAGGCAAGAATATACGATGGAGAAAACACAGCCTCTTCAATAAGTGGTGCTGGGAAAATTGGATAGCTACATGTAAAAGAATGAAATTAGAACACTCCCTAACACCATACACAAAAATAAGCTCAAAATGGATTAAAGACCTAAATGTAAGGCCAGACATTCTAAAACGCTTAGAGGAAAACATAGGCAGAACACTCTATGACATAAATCACAGCAAGATCCTTTTTGACCCATCTCCTAGAGAAATGGAAATAAAAACAAAAGTAAACAAATGGAACCTAATGAAACTTAAAGCTTTTGGCACAGCAAAGGAAAACATAAATAAGACCAAAAGACAACCCTCAGAATGGTAGAAAATATTTGCTAATGAAGCAACTGACAGAGGATTAATCTCCAAAATTTACAAGCAGTTCATGTAGCTCAATATCAAAAAAACAAAAAACCCAATCCAAAAATGGGCAGAGGGCCTAAACAGACATTTCTCCAATGTAGACATACAGATTGCCAACAAACACATGAAAGGATGCTCAGCATCACTAATCATTAGAGAAATGCAAATCAAACCTACAATGAGGTATCACCTCACACCAGTCAGAATGGCCATCATCAAAAAATCTACAAACAATAAATGCTGGAGAGGGTGTGGAGAAAAGGGAACCTTCTTGCACTGTTGGTGGGAATGTAAATTGATACAGCCACTATGGAGAACAGTGTGGAGTTTCCTTAAAAAACCAAAAGTAGAATTACCATATGACCCAGCAATCCCACTACTGGGCATATACCCTGAGAAGACCATAATTCAAAAAGAGTCATGTACCACAATGTTCATTGCAGCTCTATTTACAATAGCCAGGACATGGAAGCAACCTAAGTGTCCATCAACAGATGAATGGATAAAGAAGATGTGGCTCATAGATACAATGGAATATTACTCAGCCATAAAAAGAAATGAAATTGAGTTATTTGTAGTGAGGTGGATGGACCTAGAGTCTGTCATACACAGTGAAGTAAGTCACAAAGAGAAAAACAAATACCATATGATAACACATATATATGGAATCTCAAAAAAAAAAAAAAAGAAAGGTTCTGAAGAACCTAGGGGCAGGACAGGAATAAAGACGCCGATATAGAGAATGGACTTGAGGACACGGGGAGTGGGAAGGGTAAGCTGGGACGAAGTGAGAGAGTGGCATGGACATATATACACTACCAAATATAAAATAGATATCTAGTGGGAAGCAGCCGAATAGCACAGGGAGATCAACTTGGTGCTTTGTGACTACCTAGAGGGGTGGGATAGGGAGGGTGAGAGTGAGAAACAAGAGGGAGGAGTTATGGAGATATATGTATATGTATAGCTGATTCACTTTGTGATAAAAGCAGAAATTAACACACCATTGTAAAGCAATTATACTCCTGTAAAGATGTTTTAAAAAAAAATGCAAGTAAATGACAAAAAGCTACCATACATTTGAATGTTTTAATCAAATAATACTGACTATAGTGATGGTGGAAAATATTTTTTTAAAAAAGGAAAATTAAACTTGTAAAATAAGATAACCTGATTGAAAGATATCTAAATAAGCAGTTGGAAGTCCCAGGTTAAAGTTTTAATGCAAGTGTATGTTGGCTGTTTGATCTTGGGTAAAAGTCACTGAATACCTCCTTTGTACTGGCCACCATGATGGGCACTATGAGTACAAAGGTGAAAAAGACACAGTCTCTTCTCTGAAAAATCTTACTTAATTTTTTTTTTTTTTTTTTCGGTACGAGGGCCTCTCACTGTTGTGGCCTCTCCCGTTGCGGAGCACAGGCTCTGGACGCGCCGGCTCAGCGGCCATGGCTCACGGGCCTAGCCGTTCCGCGGCATGTGGGATCTTCCCGGACTGGGTCATGAATCCGTGTCCCCTGCATCGGCAGGCGGACTCTCAACCACTGCGCCACCAGGGAAGCCCCTTACTTAATTTTGAATCACCAAAAATATTAGACAAATGACCTACTCCACTTACCAACATTGATGGATTGGTGTATGCTTACTTTCACTTAAGAATTTCACAATATGAGTCATTTTATCATAAAATCATTATGGTCTCACATACTTTTGAAAAATACAGTTTATTCAAGAATATGAACAATGTAATGGATATATTTGGTTACTTAATAATAATCGTTTAAGTATATCATACAGATACACATGGTCAACATTTAGTGTTTTTCAGAGGGAGTGATATAGATTCTGCTTTTATTTTTGTCTCTATAGTAAAATTATTGACAAAGTAATGAATCAAAGATATATTGTTCTATAATTGTTTGCACTCATACAGTAATTCTCAGCCTCTTTTATTTTATGTTCCATCAACAGTTATATTCAATATATCTCAACAAATTAAAAAGCCGACACTTTCAGAAAAAGTCATTTTATAAGTATTCTGTTATTATGTTTGTCATTTATTATCAGTATTACACCTGTGAAGAATTACAGTAGAAATTGCTAAGGTTTTAAAATAAGCAAAAATTATTTAGTAGTTGAGAAATGTTATTATATGGTTGAGTATAAACTTTAGTACCTTAGTAGCAATAAAACACAAAGACGTTTAATGAAGAATACTGCCATAAATAGGTTTACATAAAATTCTACACCATCAGGTAGAAAAAGCAGAATAACAATGTTGGCATTCAGAGGTCAGGTTACGTGGAAGTGAGGTCAGGGGGTGCAGAAGGACACAGATGGTCAAAAGAAATGGAGAAAGAACAGAAGTCAAGTGAATATTCCATAGTAAGCAGGGTTATTGGGAAGCTAAACAACAAAAGGCCTTGTGCATGTCGGAAGAAAGGATGAGAAGAAATTTTGTCCAAGGTAATGAATATATCAAAAGTCATAGATTCCTGGAAGCCAGGGTCAGAAGAACATATGAAGGATAACCAGTTATTGAAAGTGTAATGTTAATCCTATGTCCCGTCTAAGCTCTAGTAGGTTAGAGGACTTATGTCCACACCATGGTACTTGGAACCCATGGTACTTGGAACCCATGGTACTGGGATGCCCAAACATATATTGTGGCTCAGTGCTTTTAAAAATATTCTAGTTTGTTAGATATTCCTAATAATTTCAATTTCATGTCTGAACTAAAATTTATTTCACTTTCTAATGTAAGAATACCTTGCTTAAAGTTAACTCAGTCTATAAAAATCAGAATTTTAAAAGTGAGTTAGAGGTGAAATTATTCACTTTTAAAATACTAGATTTGTTTTCCTTAATTTTTAAATTATCCTTGCCTTTTCACATATTTATATTACCTGTCTAACTAGATAGGCATCTGAAGTTTCGGTATTTACAAACTTGGTGTTTTATTCCAGTTGTGAAATGGTAAATCTGTGTAGCTTCCAGTTGTTTTTTTTTATTAGTGGCTCTAGTGTTTGAGGCTATTATTTGGAACGAGGGAGAATTATGTCCCTATGTAGCTCTTTAAGTTGATCCCTGTCTGAAGCAAAATTGCGGATCAGTCCCTTTGCTTCTCCCCAGAGGTCTCAGCTCAAAATATGAAGAAGTTCTTTCAGGACTGAAAGAGGAAAAATGTAAAGGTCAGGCTGTATCTCTTCAGAATGCTGGCAAATCTCTTTACCAATATGCTATTTAATATACCAATACTTGTACTGAATATGCAGTGATACAGAGGGAAATAAAAAACAGAACTGAAGGATTATAAAAAATATTTTTATACATAATAAGGAAAACATTCCTCAGCATACTAAACATTCCATTTCCCTTCATGTTATCTGTCTCTTTATCGCTTATCCTTTCTCCAGTGGTAGCTGTTTGGACTACTCAACCCAAGATCCGCAGCTTTCCATCATATTAAGTTTGAGAGCTTAAATATGGTATTCTCTTCATTTGAATCCTCAGGGTGTTCCCCTCGTTTAATAAGAGCTAGGTGGTTATCCTTTACTCCTAGAAACACTCCAGGATTGCTCTTACATTCAAATGAAACACATTGGGAGGTCTCCTCATGAAGGACAAAGAAGGCCTGTTCTGGCAATTGGTTTTCACATTTTTGTAGCTGAGGAAGACAAGAGAGAAAGTAACCAATATGTGAGTTGGAAGTCCAGAGTCAACTTTACATCCCTGTATTGGAAACTAAAGGAGAATAATTATTCATAACTTGATATTTCTAACAAGCCTGCTTACTGAGAAGGGGATGGGAGGTGGGGAAGAAATGAGCAGAGGGCCAAAGTAGGGGGATTTGATTTGATTCACTGATAGTATATTTTGAGAGACATGATGGCTTAGAATGAATGGATCTGGATGCAGTATTTCTGGATTCATACTTCTCTTTTGCCATGTAGTATCTCTGAGACCTGGACACTTTGCTTTACCTTTCAAGCCTCAGTTTTTTAGTGTAGCCAGTTTTCTAGATCGGTCAACTCCCAACTTACCCACAGATACATGAGTGATAGAAAATGATTATTATTTTAAGTTATTAAGTGTTAGAGATGGTTTGTTACACAGCAAACCTAACCAATACAATAACTTCATAAGAGAGTTATTGTGAGAATTAAATGAGATAGTACTTGTAAAACCTTTAGCACACTTCTTGGTATATAATAAAGCTCAGTAGGGGTCAGCACTTATTATTGAGTAGTTATATATGCCAAACACTATTATATATACTTAGGAATGTTTTGTTAAGGGAGATGCTGATTACCATCCAGAGTTTATATTAATACCTTGCATGGCTATATTAGTTAGCTCTATATATTTATATAATTTATCTTCTATATTATACTTTAATGTTTTCTTCCTTGTGTCCACTTTGGCTTGTTTGTTCCTCAAGATGTTTATAATTCTTCATCATGACCAATATAATACTGCTATTTACTAACTGAAGAAGACAATGCAGTGAATCCTATGATTAAAATGTAGATTATTATGTTATCTATATATCTTGGCATGTGGAAATGACTCTCCCTTTAGCAGTCTCAGAGTATAAAATTAGTTTTTCAATTGCCTAAGAAAACCATATTTTACAAGGAAATACTTCCTGGAAGAACACAGTAGTTCCTACAGCCAAATAGAAAGGATTCAAGTCATTCTATATAGCAGTGCTTCTCAAACTTTAATGTACCTATGAATCTCCTGGAGATTTGTTAAAATGCTGATTTCGATTCAGTTGTGAGGGAGCCTGAAAGTCTACATTTCTAAAAAGCTCCCAGGCAATGCTGTACTGCTGGCAGAGATCAAACTTTCAGTAGCAAGGCTACACATGCCATTTCACTCCCTTCCATGTTCCAGAAGCAAGTTATTAATCATAACTGATTTTGTTTTATGTACAATAGCACAAACAAAATTTCTTCTTCAAAGTACCCCAAATCTGCACAGATGAGTAGAGTCAGTCATGACAGTTAGGTGCATATTTCTATTACCTCCACAGAATGCTCCTTACTGTTGGCATGCAGCAAGAAGTCTTTGTCTTTTGTGGGGCTCAGGTTTACCATTAACTTCCGATGATCACCACCACCTTCTTGCAATTAAAAAATGCAAATTATAAAGTTAAGAATTGTAACTCATTTTAATTTAAATGAATTTAACACCCAGGAAAAGAGTCCAAGATGTCATATAAAATAACTATTTCATTCAACAACACATCTTTTAGAAATACTTGTACCCAGATGAAACTAAAGAGTCATTGGACAGTAAGGGGTAATTCTAAGTCCCCTTAGGAGAGAGGTTAGTTTTCTTATATACTATTAGAATACTAGTAGAATTGTGAGTCTCATGGGTGTTGCTCTAGTTGTCAGCTTCCCTGTCTGCATAGAAGGCCACTGATGGTTGTCCCCCAATATCCAACTCCTCTTTTTGTGTAATAATAGAATGTTTCCCAGCCTGCCTTCTTGTAGCTAAGTGTAGCAATATGTCTAAGTTCTGAGCAATATAAGGTGAATAGAAGTGTCAGGTGCAACTTCCAGGTTGCGTCCTTAAAGGGAAATAGAACTCAAATAATACATCTGTCTTCCTCTGTCCTGCTGAATGGATATTTTCATGGTGGCAAGGAATCTTGAACCATGTGGATGTTGGCAGAGCCACAAAGAGAAAAGGAGCTGGGTCTGGGCAACCTGTTGAGCAGAACTGCCATTCCAGCCCTGGCTAAAACAGAAATAAAGTTTTGTATAACTTAAGACACTATTATTCTGAATCTCTGTTAAATGTAGCCAAACCTTTATCCTAATTATTAAACTGCAAAATGGATGAGATGGAGTATATCAGTTTAGAATCTTAGATCCAAGATTTTTACCATGAATTTGGGCTGGAGAGAACCTTCTGAGACTGCTTTCCTTTCCCATGGAGAATTTTTGGATTTGTCTTTACCCTAAATTTAGGAATTCAAGCACTAGAGCTACCCAGCTTTCGAAATTACCTGTTTCACTTGAGGGGAATTGGGAATCATAGTAACGGAGTAACACCTTGTCTGAAAGAGAATGCATAAAATCCCTTTGGTGAGATACAATTTTATCAAATGGTTCAGTTTCAACATATATATAACATCAGAAAACATCCTCTTCTTTTATTGTATATCAATAAAAGCAAAACTTCTGTGGTTTTGAGAAAGGTCTTAAAAATGTATAAATATATTCTGAGGAATTCTCCAACAATGTTGGTATTAAAATATTTAAAATGTTGTTCATAGCACTGGTATATTCTTTTACTAGGGTTTATACTTTAGTGATACTGATAAAGCTGGAAAGACCTAGTAGATAATTTAGCGATAGCAAGTATATGTGGTACCTCTTTCCACATTTCACAACAGATACCACTTCTCAGTATCATCCTTCTCCCCTGATGAATCCTGAATAAGCTTTTTTTTTTTTTAACTTATTTTATTTATTTATTTTTGGCTGCTTTGGGCTTTTGTTGCTGCACGGGCTTTCTCTAGTTGTGGCAAGCAGGGGCTACCCTTCGTTGCAGTGCACGGGCTTCTCATCGCGGTGGCCTCTCTTGCTGCAGAGCACGGGCTCTAGGCGCATGGACTTCAGTAGTTGTGGCTCGCGGGCTCTAGTGCGCAGACTCAGTAGTTGTGGCACACAGGCTTAGTTGCTCCGTGGCATGTGGGATTCTCCCGGACCAGGGCTCAAACCCATGTCCCCTGCATTGGCAGGCAGATTCTTAACCACTGCGCCACCAGGGAAGCCCCCTGAATAAGCTTCTGAATCCTCCTCAATATAGTGATATTCAAGCATCCCCTGCCAATGCATTGGAGTTAGCACATAGCATGAAATCTATTTGCCATGTCTGAGTTAATCTATTGTTTATGGTTTGGTAAATTTATTTTTTTACTTTACTAGTCATCATTATATCATTAAAGACAAAAGGAAATATTCTACCTTTCTCTTGGTCTTTTCCTAAGTCTTCAACATAGATCTCATAATTTCCATCCTCGAAAACAAAAGTAATGTATTGATCGTTGTATGTACTCAGGGAAGCAGAATGTTCTGTAACAAGTAAAAATCTTGTCATTAAGAATTCAAAAACCTTGTTTCCATGAAAAATCTTTTAGAAATTAAAAAAAAGCTTTCTCAATAGGTTGTGTTTGTTTCTGCAATTTGAGCTGCACTTTGTCCATCACTGTTGGACAGATGAAAGCCTCTGGCACAAGCTTAATGTAGCTAAAAGGCTGAGGTGTGCCACCTGAATGGGATTAAAGATGCTAGCATCCTGCATGAAGGCCATGGTAGGCCATGTTAGTGTGCTTATGGGAGGGTTTAGTGGGGAGAAAGAAGCTGGAAAAGTTATAGAGTTTGCCTGAGGAAACCTCTGCTTCCTGACTCCACATGATCTAGGGAACTATGGGCAAGAAGGGGCTGTATTTTGATAGACATGGATAAGTGAATACCCATCTGTAAAGCATGGAGTTACTCAGAGACTTTCAACAGTCCTGGAGAATGCAGGTGTGAGCCTCATTCTGTCTTCTGGCTAAATAACAGTGACACTTAAAGCAGTACTCTCAATTTTTTTTTAATATACAAGCACACATAGAAAATGATAATATTTCTACAGCATGTTGGGGTAAACTGGAGCAGATTTAGAAACTACATATATAGGTCCTGGAGGAAAAAATCGTATTTTCTTTATAGTATAGAATTATGCTAAAGAAAATAATATATAAAAAATTAAGAATATTAAATATTGAATATTTGCACAAGTATGTGATATAATTTAAAACCATTTTAACAACTATTTAAAATACTTGAGTTGAAATTATATTTAAAAAATATAATAGCTCTTCCTTTTCTTTCATTGTCAAAATGTTGAAGTTCGGGGAGATAATATGGTTTTTCCCCTAAAGGATAATGTATTTTTCTCAGGAATAATGTATATGAAATTCCAATCCATAGCAAGCATTTCAAAATAATAATGGAATGCTAACTGTAGAACGCACATGCATTGTTAGAGCAACTACCCTGTACTTAGTTTGGATACCACTACATGGGCACATCAGCAACAAATGGACAGAAGTTTCTGATATATTTACATGAAATTGTAGACTTGGGGCTGCTTCCTGGAGTGGCATTTCCAAGGTCCGTGTCTTACCTCCCTCCTCACCCTCACACCACCCCTGTGACCAGTCTTACCTTTGATACTTGGAAGACCAGTTGCTGTAGTATATTTCTGGACCCTAGTTTTATCGAAGGCGAAGCTCTTCACAGACGGTCCAAGGTGTTCCAGCTCCTGACAGGCAGCGAATACCAGATGTTTCTCTTTGTACATTTTAGCTGCAGGATAGGTGTAGGAATAAGACTGGACTGTCAGTCCTCACTCTGTGCAGACCCCTCTCCCATCTCTCCTTTGAGGATTTCCAGTCTAGGCTGCTTGCTGACAATGATGAATGACCCCAGGATTTCAGTCACCCCATGGTCTGAAGGAATCAATACCTCCTATACACTTATATCCCAATAGGGCACACCCGCTGGAGTCCAGGCAAAAGAAAACTAGTCACCCATGGTCTCAACACCCAAAAGGCAACCACTATTCATTTTAGTTTACTTCCTTTAAATGAAAAAAATAAAAATATTGTAAATATATTTATAATTTTGTATCCTCTATTTTTACTTAATATTATAGCATAACCATTTCTCCCATGCTATTAAAAACTCTATATGCCCTTCTGAAAATGGCTAAAAAATAGTTCATCATCCTTACTCTTTTCCAGAAGGAATTTGGATGAGGGAAAAATTTATGTATCTTGATGTGGTAAGTGAAGGCAAATAGATGCCCATCATTACGTTGAAAAATTATCAGGAAATGCAGTTTCTCCTTACCTGTTCTTGGTGAATGCCTTTTGGTGGTTTCTTTCCTAAAGTAACAGGTCTTCTTTTCTATTTTAAGGCCAGAGCGTAGCTGCATAAAGACCATGGGGCAAACTTCTTCAGCCTTCTGTTGGGATTCTGAGCAATTGAAAAAATTGTGATACCATTTCATTCCATCCATCTTTATCCTTTTACAAACCCTGAGTGTACCAGACCAAGAAAGCAACTACAGGTCCACAGTATCTTATCAGAAACCTTGGGGCCAGTTGTGTTTCAAAATTCAGAGTTTATTACATTTTAAGATTGTCATGTAGACCATATATTGTATATACCTAGAACACCCAGCAGGGACTAGGGAAGCACCTCATAATAAAAAATTTTATAGTGAAACAGGAAAATTTACATAAAGTGAAATAAATAAAGACCTCATGTGGTTCAGGTCAGGATTTAGCTGTCAAATGAGTTCAGGTCATATTTTGCTGTCAAACGAGATACGAAAAACTTTAGGTCTTTAGAAAAGATTTTGGTTTCAAAATTGGTTTAAGGGAGTGTGGATCTACATCCAACATATAGCAATTTTTGCCTAACTGAGCGGGAGCTCTTTGATCATATGAAATCTACAATCATTTCTACTTATCTAGAGTATACTTTTAATAATTTTGGAGAGATGACTATAGTCTATAAAAGTTATTGATACTAAAAATAGCCGACCATGTTAGGGAGCTTTCTGCCTATGTTTTCTTCTAGGAGTTTTGTGGTTTCAGGTCTTACATTTAAGTCTTTAATCCATTGGGCGTTAATTTTTGTGAGTGGTGTAGATAGGAGTTAGGTTTCATTCTTTTACATGTTATTATCCAGTTTTCCTAGCACCATTTATTGAAGAGACCATCTTTTCTCCATTGAGTATTTTTGACTCCCTTGTCAAATATTAGTGTGTCTACAGTGGGCCAAGCACTGTACTGATAATTCTACATACTGTTGCCTTTAACCCTTCACAAATAATATTGCAAGGTAGGTATTATTCTCTTTGTTTTACAGATGATGATTTGAAGTTCTTAGCATTCACAACACTTGCCCAAGGTTACAGGTCTGGTGAGAAGATGTGACTCAAGTGTGTCTAATATCAAAGCTATGCTTCCATCTACCTCCATCTAAAAAAAATGCTACACTACAACTTTAGGGAATAGCAAAATGCAAACTGAAATTAAATCAGTTGAAGTAAAAAAAATATAATCAGTTATTCAGTAATTCTGATTTCATTTATCCAAATAAAAATTAAAATCTCAAATAAAACATTAAATTTGTCACTTGGAAATCATAAAAAGCCTTTCAAAGTCAAATAGAAAAGAAACACTTGAGTCATAGGATCTCAATTTCCAACATTATAGTAAATGAATTATCAAGCAATTTATGCAATGTAGCCAAATTTCAATTATTGACAGTAATTCAGAAAATGAAAATAATTCCTTGTGATTTGAGACCCATTCTATGATTTTTTTTTTATTCTCAAGAAGATTTGCCTTCCTAATATGCTTTTCAAAGTTAAGTGGAATAAACTTTTGTTAGTTACTGTTTTGAATTATCTATATCTTACTTCCAATTCAGATGGGCATCTACCTTTAAGTATCTTCAACTGTCTGAACAGGGAAAGGCCATTAAATCATACTCATTCACCCTGGAAATCCCTAATATTCCTTTATAATACAGATATGTCAGCTACAGTATCTCACATTTATATAGTGCAAAGATAATTTACAAAGCTGTGCCAGAGCCAACACTGAACTTGGTCTCCTGACAACTAATTTAATACAATATGTCATTAATTGCATGTTTTGTGCTGGTCTTAGCCTGTCAATAACCAATGTTGTTTTCGGACTGGCTGTTAAGGTTCTTATTATGATTGCAAGATGACCTTCAGCAATAACCATCAGGAAACTGAAGAAATAAAGGTTAATTAATTATAGGATCTGTAAATTACACTGCATATCTGGGACCCCACAGAGAAGTCACAGGTAGAGAGGGTACACGGGCGTGGGGTTCTGCTTTTATTGGGGTTGAGGGTGGGAGCCTAGGATAGCGAGAGCTCACTATTTATTGGTGAATTTAAAACATAAAGGCAGGAATTTAAAGTGTGGGAAGAGAAAAAAAGAAAGTAGTCCAAATGGCCAGTTATGAAAATCAACCAAGATCTCCTTTTCTTTATCTAGTCTTGTGGCTGGCCATGTATTTATTTGAGATAGCCATCTTTGAAGTAGATGCCTCTTTGTAGTGGATACCTCTTTGAAGTGCATGCCTCAGCAATCAAAGCTTAAGTCGGGCACTTGCATTACAAAATAGAAAAACAAAATCCACCTGTCAGGGTTTACACTATACTGTATCACATCGTCTCTTCAGAGTTAAAAGGCATAAGATGATGCTCTAAGCATGCTCATTCCTGTATGCTTCTCATTATGTGTAGCATCCCATGAGGCATCCCATGCCAGGTATGTCTAATATTGAGAGTGGACTCTTTGGGGAGGAGGATATGGGTCTTGGGTAGTTAGAAGTGAGGGTCATAGCACTGGGGAAATATTATGGATGTAGAAAAAGAGAATTGAGGGCTAAATATGTGAATGTAAGGGCTAGCATCTAGTGAGACAAACACTAGGTATAATTCCTTGGGGGATGACTGTGTTTGAAGTATTTAAAATACTTTACATTGGGAGAGTTTGGAAGAAGGTATACTTTGGTATTCGGGGCAGCTGAAACTGTGGTGTGAGGGTTGTGTTCTTGGGAGGAAAGCATGAAGCGGTCATGGCCTTATGAACTCTGTAGAAGAGAGTGTTCCACTAGGGTCAAAAAGCGAGCTCAAACTTATGAAAAGGCTGTTGCCATTTCCTGTGTCTCCATCCTGCTTGATATCTGAGGGCAGTGTATTTATATGGCTTTTAAGGAAATTCTCATAAACAGTTTCATCATAGCAACTGCATGATGAAATCCCTCAGGCATTTCTGGTGAGTAAATGGGAATGGGCCTGGAAATCTTTTTGTAGAGCCAGACCACAGCTGGCAGGAACTACAGAAGGGAATCACTTCATCTTTCATTTTTTCCCCAAACACTAATTTTACCAAGGTCTCTTTGCCCTGTTTACTACCTTTGACCCATTTGTTGCATTTGACTTGGGGACCACTTCCTTCTTTGAACCCTTCTTCCCTTGTTGTATCAGCTGTCTCCTTGGATTCTCCTTGTTTCCCTCTGATCAGTCCATCTCTGTCTCTTTGTTAGTTCTTCCTTCTCTGCCTGATCCTAAAACGCTGGTGTTCCTGAAGGTTTTGTCCTTTGCCTTTTTTTCTCACTCTAGGCTTTCTTTCTGGGCAATCTTGCTTGCTCCAATGACTTCAATCATCTTTTTCTATGTTGATGACTCCCCAAACTGTAACTCTACCTTTGGTCTGTCTCCTGAGCTTTATATCTGTTGCTCTTTCTCTACAGAAATTTTGATGCCACAGGGCATTTTGACTAAAGTTACCTTAAAGCATGTCTATTTCTATCTATGTAGAGCCTTCTGAATTCTGGACATCTCTACCTGAATGACATACACATACCCCAAATGCAAATATACTCATAATAAAAAAACAACTTCTTTATCTTTTACCCCCAATATATTCCTCCATAATTCCCTATCTTTAAAAACAGTACCTCTATCTGCCATTATCTGCCCAATTTTTAAATCAGAAAGCTGAGAATTATCCATTTTCCCCTCTCTCTATCCTTCAATTTATTCGGTTTACCTTACTGATTTCACTTTCTGAACGTATCTGAATTTTAGTCTTTCCATTCTGCCATCTTAGGTCGTGCCCTCATCACCAGACCCCTAAGATGAATGCAGTAGACCTCTGATCAGTTTCTATTTCTACTCTTGCCTGCTTGCTCCATCTTCACTACCACCAACATGGTCTTTCCAAAATAAAAATGTCTTGTTTTTCCTCAATTAAACATTTTCAGTTGGTTCCCTACTGTCCACAGGATAAAGTGAAAGCTCCTTCACTGTAACAGAAGATCTTCTGTGGAGAGCTGCAAACTAAAGGGGGTGATCCCTACTCAGTTCTACCTTCAACTATTGTCATGTAGGGATATGGGCCCATTTGTTGCTAGATCTTCAGATTTTTTGAGAGAAACCACACATTCAGACTTTTATGCAAAATCTCCCAATTTTCAAATGTTGTCTCAATTAAAAAACAACAGTAATACTATTCAGGCCAACTAAAATACTCCTGCTGGATGGATATGTCCCAGGGCTCCCATATTGTGACCTCTGGATAGATACATAAGGACACTGTATTTTCAGGGCAGGGAAAGGGTTGATGGATATGGGGGAGAGGAATTAACAGAGGAGAATGGCCTGACCCTGAGGAGTAGCTTCCTAGAAACGGGGAAGGAGATGAGTTTGGGGAGAGGCTTTCCTCTAGCTCATGAAGACCCGTACCCTGTTGGCACTAGAGGTGAAATGCCCTGGTGCTGACCAGAACTCATGTGGGACCTGACTGTATGGATACCTGTAGTGGTTGGGTATTGCGTTTTATGGCTTTGTGATTGTGTAAGATCCTGCTAGCCCAGGGAAGGAGAAGGAATTAAAATGAACTTTGTTGTTTGGGGGCTCAGAGCAGTTTATATAGAAAAATAAGATGTGACATTTTTGAAAAGCAGTTCATACCTGTCACACACCACACAGGGATCTGTTGAAATTTTAGCCAGGAGTGTTTAAATAATGACAATTATAGTATTAAACTGAGCCAATATTGTTGGAAGGGAAAATCTGCTAAGGAACCATAAAAATAATGCGATGAGATTTGGGATTATCTTTATCATTGTTTCTCTGAATGGTGTAAATAAGCAGTTAGGGCCACTGAACCCCGACAGGTGGGGTTACATTTTCATTTTCCATCAATGCCAGAAACTCTGATGTATATTCCAGCCTGCTCCCTCCCTCATTCCAGTATCTACATAGAGCCCACATCTCCTAGGGTACAAAGAAAATTCATTTTTTATTAAGAGGGAATTTGGAGACACAGAGTCACTTCTAATGAGTCACTGTTCCTGCAAGGAGCATTTTGACTCAGACATAAATAAAAGAACTAACTTAGCTGTGATTTCCTGGTGATTCAGAAACCGCAGTCCAATTACTGGTTTTCCTACTTACAAAAGAAGAGCATGGGTGGGCCAGAGCCTCAGGGAGACAGAAATGATATTCTTTAACACTGCTTTCTCTTCTCGCCTAAAATGTTCAGGGAAATGCAGAAGAGCACAAAGGACAAAGATATGCCAGTCCCCACTACCATTTCTCATGCTGTATTTTCTTTCTGGTCCACCAGAGCTCTGTTAATTCTTTTGTGTTACTGCTCTCAAATGAAAAACATGAGAATAAATTTGCATAATTCTTTTCTAGGATAAGTAATTTTAAGAATCAAAGATGTTAATAGTCCTTTGATTTTAAAGGTAAGGCTACTACCTGACTTAGTTACCTTTCAACTTATTCCAAACCCTTTGAGTTTGCAATTGGACAGACTTGAGCATCATTTGGTCAATTCTGCTTTATTTGGGTCCTGGATTATGCAAATATATTTGCTTGTTATTCTCTCCTTTATCAGAAGTCTCAAGTCAAGACCACAAGCTCGATATACCAAAGGTCTTAATAAATGTTTGTTGAATAAAAGTGGGTCCGTTTAAATTTTTGTTAGGAAATCTGGGAAAAAGGTTTTGGGATTTGGTGGCAGGAAGTATGGGTAGAGAAGGGGTTAATATGAAGGGCCATAATTACGTTTATCACTATTAGCAGGTTTAAGTCATCTGAGCCACTCCTGTTCTGTGATATATCAAATAAGCAAAAGTTGGCCAGATATAGTCTGTTTAAAACCAGCACTGGGCTTCCCTGGTGGCGCAATGGTTGAGAGTCCGCCTGCCGATGCAGGGGACACAGGTTTGTGCCCCGGTCCGGGAAGATCCCACATGCCGCGGAGCGGCTGGGCCCGTGAGCCATGGCCGCTGAGCCTGCGCGTCCGGAGCCTGTGCTCCGCAACAGGAGAGGCCATAACAGTGAGAGGCCCACGTACCGCAAAAAACAAAACAAAACAAAACAAAACAGCACTGACTGTGTTACACATGTATGAGCCATCCCTTTCAATTTCAGCTCTTGTATTCTTAGTAGTTTTTGGTAAGGTAGAATGTATAAACATTGGAATAATAAAGATTTGGTAACAGGTAAAAAATAGTGTGTAAAACAATCAGAAAGGCTTAAGTCCTTACTTCTCAACTTGGGAGATTTTACCAAGGCTTTGCCTGCTGAGCTGTTCATCTTTGCTGGGGAAATTTTGGTGGTTGAATACTTCATTTCAGGCTTCATTTTTCAGGCTTCTGTTGGATTAACATATAACATAGTTCAATTGTCTCAACTTGAAAACAAACAGAAACAACTGTGGCTAACTCAGTATAAAATTGATAACATAGCCACATAGAGAAAATAATAATTTCAGTAAAGTTTGAACATCATATTCTGAATATATATCTATACTAGAAGTATAGTGAGAGGACAAAAAGAACTGTAAAGAAATCTTAAACTTTACTTTCTGGGTTTGTTGTTAGTGGAAATATTGGTATTGAAATTCTGAGATTGTTTTTGCTATACTATGGAATAAAACAAATGTATTGGTGTTATAGGATTTTCACTGCAGGGAAAAGGAGATATAAATATAAAATAAAAGAAGAAGGGAAAATCCCTGTAGTGTTAAATTTGAATTACCAATATCAGTGTGCCCATATCTTAGTTTCTACATACTTTCTCCACTAAAAGGAGCCAGGATTCTAGATCTGGGCTGGGAAAGTAGAAGTGAACATTGAGTACCTTGTTGTGCCATAAAGCAGTGAGTCATTAAAAAATTAGTGAGATTGTGTCAAAAGGACACAGGAGCCCCTTTGAAGGGTCTCCTGCTGGGCAAATTTGTCATAGTTTGTGCATCAAAAAAAGTGATGGTTGCTACCTGGGCTCTTTGGTGGGGCTAATGGCAGACTCTGGGAGGGCTCACGCCAAGGAGTACTTCCCAGAACTTCTGCTGCCAGTGTCCTTGTCCCCATGGTGAGCCACAGCCTCCCCTCACCTCAGCAGGAAACCCTCCAACACTAGCAGCCATGTGGATGACAGGCTCTTGGTGCTCCAGCCAGGTGTCAGGGCTGTGCCTCTGAGGTGGCAGAGCCAAGTTCAGGACACTGGTCCACAAGAGACCTCCCAGCTCCACGTAATATCAAATGGCAAAAATCTCCCAGAGATCTCCAACTCTGACCCAGCTTCACTCAATGGCCAGCAAACTACAGTGCTGGACACCCTATGCCAAACAACTAGTAAGACAGGAACACAACCCCACCCATTAGCAGAGAGGGTACCTAAAATCATAATAAGGCCACATACACCCCAAAACACACCACCAGACGTGGACCTGCCCACCAGAAAGACAAGATCCAGCCTCATCCACCAGAATACAGGCACTTGTTGCCTCCACCAGGAAGCCTACACAACCCAATGAACCAAACTTAGCCACTGGAGACAGACACCAAAAACAACGGGAACTACAAACCTGCAGCCTGCAAAAAGGAGACCCCAAACACAGTAAGTTAAGCAAAATAAGAAGACAGAGAGACACACAGCAGATGAAGGAGCAAGGCAAAAAACCACCAGACCAAACAAATGAAGAGGAAATAGGAAGTCTACCCGAAAAACAATTCAGAATAATGATAGTAAAGATGATCCAAAATCTTGGAAATAGAATGGTGAAAATACAAGAAACGTTTAACAAGGACCTAGAAGAACAAGAGCAAACAGTGATGAACAACACGATAAATGAAATTAAAAATTCTCTAGAAGGGATCAATAGTGGAATAACTGAGGCAGAAGAACGGAGAAGTGACCTGGAAGATAAAATAGTGGAAATAACTACTGCAGAGCAGAATAAAGAAAAAAGAATGAGAAGAATTGAGGACAGTCTCAGAGACCTCTGGGACAATATTAAAGAAACCAACATTCGAATTACGGGGGTCCCAGAAGAAGAAGAGAAAAAGAAAGGGACTGAGAAAATATTTGAAAGATTATAGTTGAAAAGTTCCCTAATATGGGAAAGGAAATAGTCAATCAAGTCCAGGAAGCACAGAGAGTCCCATACAGGTTAAATCCAAGGAAAAACACAACAAGACACATATTAATCAAACTATCAAAAATTAAATACAAAGAAAAAATATTAAAAGTAGCAAGGGAAAAAGAACAAATAACACACAAGGCAATCCCCATACGGTTAACAGTTGATCTTTCAGCAGAAACTCTGCAAGCCAGAAGGGAGTGGCAGGACATATTTAAAATGATGAAGGAGAAAAACCTACAACCAAGATTACTCTACTCAGCAAGGATCTCAATCACATTTGACTGAGAAATTAAAACCTTTACAGACAAGCAAAAGCGAAGAGAATTCAGCACCACCAAAGCAGCTTTACAACAAATGCTAAAGGAATTGTCTAGGCAGGAAACACAAGAGAAGGAAAAGACCTACAATAACAAACCCCCCAAAATTAAGAAAATGGTAATCGGAACATATATATTGATAATTACCTTAAATGTAAATGGATTAAATGCTCCAACCAAAAGACATAGACTGGCTGAATGGATGCAAAAACAAGACCCATATATGTGCTGTCAACAAGAGACCCACTTCAGACCTAGGGACACATACAAACTCAAAGTGTGGGGATGGAAAAAGATATTCCATGCAAATGGAAATCAGAAGAAAGCTGGAGTAGCAATTCTCATAGCAGACATAATAGACTTTAAAATAACAACTATTACAAGAGACAAAGAAAGAGACTACATAATGATCAAGGGATCAATCCAAGAGGAAGATATAAAAATTGTAGATATTTCTGCGCCCAACATAGCATTTCCCTTATGTATTGAGGTGCTCCTATCAGCCATAAAAGGGGAAATTGACAGTAACACAATAAGAGTAGGGGACTTTAACACCCCACTTTCACCAATGGACAGATCATCCAAAATGAAAATAAATAAGGAAACACAAGCTTTAAATGATACATTAAACAAGATGGACTTAATTGATATTTACAGGACATTCCATCCAAAAACAACAGAATACACATTCTTCTCAAGTCGTCATGGAATATTCTCCAGGATAGATCATATCTTGGGTCACAAGTCAAGCCTTGGTAAATTTAAGAAAATTGAAATCATATCAAGTATCTTTTCTGACCACAATGTTATGAGACTAGATATCAATTACAGGAAAAATCTGTAAAAAATACAAACACATGGAGGCTAAACAAAACACTACTTAATAACCAAGAGATCACTGAAGAAATCAAGGAGGTAATCAAAAAATACCTAGAAAAAAATGACAATGGAGACACAACAACTGAAAACCTATGGGATGCAGCAAAAGCAGTTCTAAGAGGGAACTTTATAGCAATACAGTCCTACCTTAAGAAACAAGAAACATCTCAAACAAACAACCTAACCTTACACCTAAAGCAATTAGAGAAAGAAGAACAAAAAAACCCCAAAGATAGCAGAAGGAAAGAAATCATAAGGATCAGATCAGTAATAAATGACAAAGAAATGAAGGAAAAGATAGCAAAGATCAATAAAACTAAAAGCTGGTTCTTTGAGAAGATAAACAAAATTGATAAACCATTAGCCAGACTCATCAGGAAAAACAGGGAGAAGACTCAAATAAATAGAGTTAGAAATGAAAAAGCAGAAGTAAAAACTGACACTGCAGAAATACAAAAGATCATGAGAGATTACTACAAGCAACTATATGCCAATAAAATGGACAACCTGGAAGAAATGGACAAATTCTTAGAAATGCACAACCTGCTGAGACTGAACCAAGAAGAAATAGAAAATATGAACAGACCAATCACAAGCACTGAAGTTGAAACTGTGAATAAATATCTTCCAACAAACAAAAGCCCAGGACCAGATGGCTTCATAGCGAATGCTATCAAACATTTAGAGAAGAGCTATCACCTGTCCTCAAAGTCTTCCAAAATATAATAGAGGGAGGAAAGCTCCAAAACTCATTCTACGAGGCCACCATCACCCTGATACCAAAACCAGACAAAGATGACACAAAGAAAGAAAACTACAGACCAATATCACTGATGAACATAGACGTAAAAATCCTCAACAAAATACTAGCAAACAGAATCCAACAGCACATTGAAAGGATCATACAGCATGGTCAAGTGGGGTTTATCCCAGGAATGCAAGGATTCTTCAATATACGCAAATCAATCAATGTGATACACCATATTAACAAATTGAAGGAGAAAAACCATATGATCATCTCAATAGACGCAGAGAAAGCTTTCAACAAAATTCAACATCCATTTATGATAAAAACCCTACAGGAAGTAGGCATAGAGGGAACTTTCCTCAACATAGTAAAGGCCATATATGACAAACCCACAGCCAAAATCGTCCTCAATGGTGAAAAACTGAAAACATTTCCACTAGGATCAGGAACAAGACAAGGTTGCCCACTCTAACCGCTATTATTCCACATAGTTTTGGAAGTTTTAGCCACAGCAATTACAAAAGAAAAAGAAATAAATGATTCCAAATCAGAAAAGAAAAAAGTAAAACTGTCACTGGTTGCAGATGACATGATACTATACATAGAGAATCCTAAAGATGCTACCAGAAAACTACTAGAGCTAATCAATGAATTTGGTAAAGTAACAGGATACAAAATTAATGCATAGAAATCTCTGGCATTCCTCTACACTAATGATAAAAAACCTGAGATTGAAATTAAGGAAACACTCCCATTTACCATTGCAACAAAAAGAATAAAATATCTAGGAATAATCATACCTAAGGAGACAAAAGACCTGTATGCAGAAAAGTATAAGACACTGATGAAAGAAATCAAAGATTATACAGACAGATGGAGAGATATATCATGTTCTGGAGTGGAAGAATTAACATTGTGAAAATGACTATACTACCCAAAGCAATCTACAGATTCACTGCAATCCCTATCAAACTACCACTGGCATTTTTCACAGAACTAGAACAAAAAATTTCACAGTTTGTATGGAACCGCAAAAGACTCCAAGTAGCCAAAGAAATCTTGAGAAAGAAAAACAGAGCTGGAGGAATCAGGCTCCCTGACTTCAGACTATACTACAAAGCTACAGTAATCAAGACAGTATGGTACTGACACAAAAACAGAAATATAGATCAATGGAACAGGATAGAAAGCCCAGAGATAAACCCATGCACATATGGTCACCTTATCTTTGATAAAGGAGGCAAAAATATACAATGGAGAAAAGACAGCCTCTTCAATAAGTGGTGCTGGGAAAACTGGACAGCTACACATAAAAGAGTGGAATTAGAACCCTCCCTAACACCATCCATAAATATAAACTCAAAATGGATTAAAGACCAAAATGTAAGGCCAGACGCTATCAAACTCTTAGAGGAAAACATAGGCAGAACACTCTATGACATAAATCACAGCAAGATTCTTTCTGACCCACCTCCTAGAGAAATGGAAATAAAAACAAAAATAAACAAATGGGACCTAATGAAACTTCAAAGCTTTTGCACAGCAAAGGAAACCATAAACAAGACCAAAAGACAACTCTCAGAATGGGAGAAAATATTTGCAAATGAAGCAACCGACAAAGGATTAATCTCCAAAATTTACAAGCAGCTCATGCAGCTCAATAACAAAAAAACAAACAACCCAATCCAAAAATGGGCAGAAGACCTAAATAGACATTTCTCCAAAGAAGATATACAGACTGCCAACAAACACATGAAAGAATGCTCAACATCATTAATCATTAGAGAAATGCAAATCAAAACTACAATGAGATATCATCTCACACCAGTCAGAATGGCCATCATCAAAAAATCTAGAAACAATAAATGCTGGAGAGGGTGTGGAGAAAAGGGAACCCTCTTGCACTGCTGGTGGGAATGTGAATTGGTTCAACCACTATGGAGAACAGTATGGAGGTTCCTTAAAAAACTACAAATAGAACTACCATATGACCCAGCAATCCCACTACTGGGCATATACCCTGAGAAAACCAAAATTCAAAAAGAGTCATGTACCAAAATGTTCATTGCAGCTCTATTTACAATAGCCCGGAGATGGAAACAACCTAAGTGCCCATCATCGGATGAATGGATAAAGAAGATGTGGCACATATATACAATGGAATATTACTCAGCCATAAAAGGAAACGAAATTGAGCTATTTGTAATGAGGTGGATAGACCTAGAGTCTGTCATACACAGTGAAGTAAGTCAGAAAGAAAAAGACAAATACTGTATGCTAACACATATATATGGAATTTAAGAAAAAAAATGTCATGAAGAACCTAGGGGTAAGGCAGGAATAAAGACGCAGACCTCCTAGAGAACAGACTTGAGGTTATGGGGAGGGGGAAGGGTGAGCTGTGACAGGGCGAGAGAGAGTCATGGACATATACACACTAACAAACGTAGTAAGGTAGATAGCTAGTGGGAAGCAGCCGCATGGCACAAGGATATTGGCTCGGTGCTCTGTGACAGCCTGGAGGGGTGGGATAGGGAGGGTGGGAGGGAGGGAGACGCAAGAGGGAAGAGATATGGGAACATATGTATAACTGATTCACTTTGTTATAAAGCAGAAACTAACACACCATTGTAAAGCAATTATACCCCAATAAAGATGTTAAAAAAAAAAAAAACAAATGGGATCTAATGAAACTGAAAAACTTTTGCACAGCAAAGGAAACCATAAACAAGATGAAAAGACAACTCTCAGAATGGGAGAAAATATTTACAAATGAAGCAACTGACAGAGGATTATTCTCCAAAATTTACAAGCAGCTCATGCAGATCAATATCGAAAAAAACAAACAACCCGATCCAAAAATGGGCAGAAGACCTAAATAGACATTTCTCCAAAGAAGATATACAGATTGCCAACAAACACATGAAAGAATGCTCAACATTCTCTAATCATTAGAGAAATGCAAATCAAATCTACAATGCCATATTCTCTCATAAAGGTCAGAATGGCCATCAACGAAAATTCTACAAACAATAAATGCTGGAGAGGGTGTGGAGATAAGGGAAACGTCTTGCACTGTTGGTGGGAATGTAAATTGATACAGCCACTATGGAGAATATATGGAGGTTCCTTAAAAAACTACAAATAGAACTACCATATGACCCAGCAATCCCACTACTGGGCATATACCCTGAGAAAACCATAATTCAAAAAGAGTCATGTACCACAATGTTCACTGCAGCTCTATTTACAATAACCAGGACGTGGAAGCAACCTAAGTGTCCATCATCGGATGAATGGATAAAGAAGATGTGGCACATATATACAATGGAATATTACTCAGCCATAAAAAGAAACGAAATTGAGTTAATTTGTAGTGAGGTAGATGGACCTAGAGTCTGTCATACAGAGTGAAGTAAGTCAGAAAGAGAAAGACAAATACTGTATGCTAACACATATATATGGAATCTAAAAAAAAAAATGTCATGAAGAACCTAGGGGTAAGACGGGAATAAAGACACAGACCTACTAGAGAATGGACTTAAGGAAATGGGGAGGGGAAAGTGTAAGCTGTGACAAAGTGAGAGAGTGGCATGGAAATACATACACTACCCAATGTAAAATACATAGCTGGTGGGAAGCAGCCGCATAGCACAGGGAGATCAGCTTGGTGCTTTGTGACCACCTAGAAGGGTGGAATAGGGAGGGTTGGAGGGAGGGAGACGCAAGAGGGAAGAGATATGGGAATATATGTATATGTATAACTGATTCACTTTGTTATAAAGCAGAAACTAACACACCATTGTAAAGCAGTTACATTCCAATAAAGATGTAAAAAAAAAAAAAAGAAACAAGAAAAATCTCAATAAACCAACTAACCTTACATCTAAAGCAATTAAAGAAAGAAGAAGAACAACAAAAATCACCCCAAAGTTATTACAAGAAAGAAATTATAAAGATCAGATCAGAAATAAATGAAAAAGAAATGAAGGAAAGAATAGCAAAGATCAATAAAACTAAAAACTGGGTCTTTGAGAAGATAAACAAAATTGAGATATCATTAGGCACACTCATCAGGAAAAAAAGGAAGAAGACTCAAATCAACAGAATTAGAAATGAAAAAAGAGAAGTAACAAGTGACACCGCAGAAATACAGAGGATCATAAGACATTACTAAAAGCAACTATATCCCAATAAAATGGGCAACCTGGAAGAAATGGACAAATTCTTAGAAAAGTACAGCCTTCCAAGACTGAACCAGAAAGAAATAGAAAATGTGAACAGACCCATCACAAGCACTGAAATTGAAACTGTGATTAAAAATCTTCCAACAAACGAAAGCCCAGGGTCGGATAGCTTCATAGGAGAATCCTGTCAAACATTTAGAGAAGAGCTAACACCTATCCTCTCAAACTCTCCAAAATATAGCAGAGGGAGGAACACTTCCAAACTCAGTGTACGAGACTGCCATCACTCTGATACCAAAACCAGACAAAGATGCCACAAAGAAAGAAATCTACAGGCCAGTATCACTGATGAACATAGATGCAAAAATCCTCAACAAAGTACTGCAAACAGAATCCAACAGCACATTAAAAGGATCATACACCATGATCAACTGGGGTTTATCCCAGGAATGCAAGGAATCTTCAATATATGCAAATCAATCAATGTGATACATCATGTTAACAAACTGAAGGATAAAAACCATATGATAGTGCTTCCCTGGTGGCGCAGTGGTTGAGAGTCCGCCTGCCGATGCAGGGGACACAGGTTCGTGCCCCGGTCCGGGAAGATACCACATGCCGTGGATCAGCTAGGCCCGTGAGCCATGGCCACTGAGCCTGCACGTCCGGAGCCTGTGCTCCACAAGGGGAGAGGCCACAACAGTGAGAGGCCCGCGTACTGCAAAAAAATAAAAAAAAAAAGAAAAAGAAAACCATATGATAATCTCAATAGTTGCAGTAAAAAGCTTTTGACAAAATTCAACTCCCATTTATGATTAAAAACGCTCCAGAGTTTTTAATCAAAATAAAAAAGCCAATAAAAGGCATATATGACAGACCCACAGCCAACATTATTCTCAATGGTGAAAAACTGAAACCATTTCCTCAAAATCAGGAACAAGACAAGGGTGCTCACTCTCAGAACTATTTTTCAACATAGTTTTGGAAGGTTTAGCCACAGCAGTCAGAGAAGAAAAAGAAATAAAAGGAATCCAAATTGGAAAACAAGAAGTAAACTGTCACTGTGTGCAGATAACATGATACTATACATAGAAAATCCTAAAGATGCCACCAGAAAACTACTAGAGGTAATCAGTGAATTTGGTAAAGTAGCAGGATTCAAAATTAATGCAGAGAAATTTCTTGCATTCCTATACACTAACCATGAAAAATCAGAACATTGCATTTACCAGTGCAACAAAAAGAATAAAATATCTAGGAATAAACCTACCTAAGGGGGCAAAAGACCTGTATGCAGAAAACTATAAGACACTGATGAAAGAAATCAAAGATGATACAAACAGATGGAAAGATATACCATGATTTTGGATTGGAAGAATCAACATTGTGAAAATGACTATACTACCCAAAGCAATCTACAGATTCAATGCAGTCCCAATCAAATTACTAATGGCATTTTTCACAGAAGTAGAACAAGTTTTTATGTACAGTTTGTATGGAACACAAAACACTCCAAATAGCCAAAGCAATTTTGAGAAAGAAAAACGGAGCTGGAGAAATCAGGCTCCCTGACTTCAGACTATACTACAAAGCTAAAGTAATCCATACAGTATGGCACTGGCACAAAACCAGAAATTTAGATCAATGGAACAGCATAGAAAGCCCAGAGATAAACCCATGCACATATGGTCACCTTATCTTTGATAAAGGAGGCACGAATATGCAATGGAGAAAGACAGCCTTTTCAATAAGTGGTGCTGGGAAAACTGGACAGCTACATGTAAAAGAATGAAATTAGAACACTACTTCACACCATACACAAAGGTAAGCTCAAAATGGATTAAAGACCTAAATGTAAGTCCAGACATTATAAAATTCTTAGAGGAAAACATAGGCAGAACACTCTATGAAATAAAGCACAGTAAGATCCTTTTGGACCCACCTCCTAGAGTAATGGTAATAAAAGCAAAAATAAACAAATGGGACCTAATGAAACTTAAAACCTTTTGCACAGCAAGGGAAACTAAAAAAACAAAGCAACCTAATCAAAAAATGGGCAGAAGACCTAAATAGACATTTCTCCAAAGATATACAGATTTCCAAGAAACCCATGAAAGGATGCTCAACATCGCTAATCATTAGGGAACTGCAAATCAAAACTACAGTGAGATATCATATCACCTCACACCAGTCAGACTGGCCATCATCAAAAAATCTAGAAACAATAAATGCTGGAGAGGGTGTGGAGAAAAGGGAACCCTCCTGCACTGTTGGTGCAAATGTAAATTGATGCAGCCACTATGGAGAACAGTATGGAGGTTCCTTAAAAAACTAAAAATAGAACTACCATATGACTCAGCAATCCCACTACTGGGCATATACCCTGAGAAAACCATAATTCAAAAAGGTATGTACCACAATATTCATTGCACCACTATTTGCAATAACCAGGACATGGAAGCAACCTAATTGTCCATCAACAGATAAATGTATAAAGAAGATGTGGCACATATATACAATGGAATATTACTCAGCCATAAAAAAGAACGAAATTGAGTTATTTGTAACGAGGTGGATGGACCTAGAGTCTGTCATAGAGAGTGAAGTAAGTCAGAAAGAGAAAAATACCATATGCTAATGCACATATATGGAATAAAAAAAAATGGTACTGATGAACCTAGTGGCAGGGCAGGAATAAAGATGCAGATGTAGAGAATGGACTTGAGGAAACAGAGGGGGAGGGGAAGCTGAGAAGTGAGAGAGCAGCACTGACATATATACAGTACCAAATGCAAACTGGATGGCTAGTGGGAAGCTGCTGCATAGCACAGGGAAATCAACTCGATGCTTTGTGATGACGTAGAAGGCTGGGATAGGGAGGTGGGAGGGAGGCTCAAGAGGGAGGGAGTTTGGGGATATATGTATACATATAGCTGATTCACTTTGTTGTACTGCAGAAAATAACACAACATTGTAAAGCAATTATACTCCAATAAAGATTAACAAAACAGAACAAAAAAACAAAGTACAATGGGAAACCAAAGAAGGGTTTTAAGTAATATGGAATATGACTTAGTTTTTAAAAGAGTGCTCTGACTGCCATTTTAGGAACAGATTGAGGGAAGTAAGAGGGTAGGAATGAAACCAGTAGGGAGTCTGCATTAGTGCAAACTCATAATAATGATGGTGGTGGCGATAATACTAACGGTTATAACAGTTACAGTATCTTGGACATCTTCTTTGGGTCAGATGTTTTACATACATTATTTATAATTGTCACCATGACACTAATATTTGAATATGATTGCCTCCATTCTAGAAGTGAGGAAATAGAGGCTCAGAGAGATTAAGTATTTTGGAAAAGGCCACATAGCTAATAAGTAACAAAGTCAGAATCTGAAATCAAGTCCATCTGGTTCTTTCTCTTATTCTATGGAAGCCATTGGTAGAATGAAGTAGAATTATATTCCTGGGCCTTTAATTCCATTCACTGTGTCATCAAGATTGCATGTTCTGGTTTGTGCAGAGGATCTCTGAGGATGTGGTGGGATTACACAACCCGTTGTTGGCTACCAGAAAATTACTGAAAGAAGTCAGCATCCCAAAACTGGTCCTGTCTGGTAGGGGGAAGAAAAAATGGGGATTATGGCTAAGCTTGGCAACACTGTATGACTTAATTCTGAGAGATTTTGCAGGGAAGCAGAAGGGAGAAGGTGAGAGAGGAGTGTGCTCACACTGACCTTCTACTCCCTTGATTGTGGTGGCTTCACTTCTTTCTTCTGGGGGAGATCAGAATAAGTGATGTCGAGGAAAGGGAGATTGAGTTTGGGGAACCATGAGACAGCACTCAAACTGAATCACTTCCTGTCCCCCACTCCCCACATCTCTGAAAATTTCTACATGCCTCCTAGGGAGAGGAAACACTCTATTAAGAAATCTGGCAAATCAATCTATGACTCAAGCTGAACCTTTTGTTAGAGGAGGGGAAGGATGGTATGAGTTTTTAGGAAAACTTTCTTTTATGTCTTTAAGGTAAATAACACAGTATTTATAAAACACTTCTATGCTTTCTTACGGTTTTCCTGGATGCAGTCTTATCTAATCATTTTTATACACTGGTACGACCTGCCCTTCAGACTTTCTAGCCTCACACAGCCCCTTCCTCTATGCCCTGTGCATTTTAGACCCACTGGACTATTTACTGTTCCTCAAGCTACCATGCACTCTCACACCTCCATGCCTTGCTCAAGTTGTTCCTCTTGCTAAAGTTGCCTCTTCCCCTTTACCTGGGAAACTTCTATTTAACCCTTAGAGCTCAATTCAAATTCCTTTGTCTCCCAATCAGCAGAATTTATTGCTTCCTCCCTTATTTGCTTATCGTATCCAACTTTATTTGTTTCCCTATCTTCTCCACTGGACTGCTAGTTCCTTGGGAACCAGCATTATACCTTAGTCATCTTTTGTCTTCCAAGCAGCTACCCATAAGCAGGCACTCAATAAATGTTGTGTAATTTGGATCTGTCCTTGCAAAAACCCTACAAACTAGACAAGGCAGGCATCACCAGCCTCTGTGGATCCCAAAGATCCACAGAGTGGTGGAAATGGGACTGTGGGTTGAGCAGTGTGAAATGGGCACTACTGAATTTTGACCTACAAAAATGACAGTTTTATATGGCTCAGCCTAATAGAACCCAGGTCTTCTTGTTCTTGGGTCAATGCTTTTTCTAAAGCATTTAAAGAAGCTGACATTATGTTTGGCCTCTGGCCCTGTGGTTTTAGTGTGATCAACATTTTGAATTATTCAGTTCAATGTGTTGTTTTATTCCCCTTGGTTGCCCCTCCCCATGCGTCACATACTTTGGAGACCCAGCTGTGTATTGGACCAAGTCTTTAGTAATTTTTGAAGAAGCAGAGGTAGAATGACATCCCATTCTCAAGCTTAGACCCAGGATTTGCTCCCTCCACACAGGGCTTTTCAGCTGTCTAGGTCACAGTCTCCTCATCTGAAAAATGAAGAGAGTTCCTGAAAGCCAGTGTCTTCTTATCCTTTTGACTCTCTTTCCTGTGCTCCTATACAGGTTCCTGGTTCAGCCCCTTCTTTCCCCTCTCCCTGGGCTTGGTTCTATACCAGCAGCCACACCAGCCCCTTGACCACCCAAAAGATACCATCCTCAGAGAAATGCACAAGCTCTGCCTCAGCCCTGTGCCCTTCTCCTCTCTTTTCACTAACCTTATAGCAGACAGGATGAGGCGGGCGGACAAGGGAGCATTAAGTAACCTAGATGGGTAGAGGTGGATCTGAAATCAAGGTACATAATGGACTTGGGTATGTTTTGTCTTAGAGCAAACTTAAAGTGAAAAGGGAAGTCTATTGAGTCTGTAGTGTAGATTTGTTTTTGTTTTTATGGATTCAGAGAGCCCTAAGTGCTAGAAGAAAGCAATATATGGGAATGAAACAACATAGAATAAATAGGTCTTTAGTTTTAGTTTGACTCTGAAGTTTAAAGTTGAGATCACTTTTTTCTTTTATTTTGAAAATTCTTTTTAAGTAAAACTGGAAAAGTAATATACAAATTATGAATTTTGTAAAAAGTCAAAAGAGTATGAAAAATCCAATAGGATTTTTGAAGAGTTAAAAGTTCTGTATTTTTAAAAATTAACCTTTATATAGTGTTCACTCTGTGCCAATACTGTACTGTACTAAGTGCTTTATATATATAACTCATTCAATCATCATAGCAGTTTTATCAGGGGGTACTATTATCTTCCCTATTTTACAAATGAGGAAACTGAAGCACAGAGAGATCAAAGAGCTTGCGTAAGGTCCCATAGCAAAACCTCAAGCAAACTTTTAGAATTCATGAGGTATTCCAGAAAAGTGGTGGAGAAATTCAAATCTGTTGGCTTTCAGATCTTCTTCCCTATTCCTGAGCCCAGAGCAGAAACTTCTTTCCCATACTGGGCTTCTGCTTAAAGTTTTCTAGGTCAAAAAGGTTTCCCTACTAAGAAAACAAAATTAAAAGTTTGAAAATATGACATGCCACCTGGATTATTTGACCTTATAAGGGAGAGTGAAACTGAGACTCAGTTCATACGCCATCAGTGGTGGTCTAGCTAGTTAATAGATTTAGCAACATCATAAGGAGAAATCATTATAATCATTACAGTTTGTGGGTGGAAGAGGAAATTTTCAAAACTTTTAAAGAAGTAGAATCCTTTTCTGAAAAAGGAATATTGAATAGAACCCCCAAGAGACAAAAAAGAGAAAATCAGGAATTTGTTGATTTATTAATATAACTATGGTTTATATATTTAAATTTATAATATTTGCTCATTATAAAGTTAATTAATCAGAGACTTCTGTTTCCGACATAACAGTGGATTAGTTACCATGGCCAGCCCACCTGACAAAACAACTATAATGCTGTAAGAAATATTTTTTAAAGTTTTTTCAAGGGCTTGCCTGGTGGCGCAGTGGTTGAGAGTCCGCCTGCCGATGCAGGGGACACGGGTTTGTGCCCCGGTCCGGGAAGATTCCACATGCCGCGGAGCGGCTGGGCCCGTGAGCCATGGCCGCTGAGCCTGCGCGTCCGGAGCCTGTGCTCCGCAATGGGAGAGGCCACAACAGTGAGAGGCCCGCATACCGCAAAAAAAAAAAAAGTTTTTTCAAATTTATCGTTGAGGTGGCATAAAAGTAAAAATGTATAGTAGGCATGCAAGCTTGGCTTTTTCCTAAAGTTGTCTGCTAAATGCTAGAGAAAGCGGACAACTACATGAAGTGCGGGGGCCAGGAAATAAAGCCCAGGATGTGCCTAAGATGGGGATTCTAATAGGGAATTGCTGCACAAACCTGGATATCCAAAGGGCTACACTCACAGGTTAAGGCTGATTGAGATAAATAAACCCCACTTGCAGAAGGGGATAGCTAGGAAGCTTGTTTGTCCGAGGGAAGGGAAACCATTGCTCTGAGAATTTATCTCCTCATGAAAAGTCAGCCCCCACAGGGGTTTGCAGCCTGTATTCACACTCACTACCTGTGTGCCTCCAAAAGCCTGAAATAGAGAATTAAACATAAAATGGTTTTAGGTTGGTAGTATCCCAAGGCATATTGGAAAGGAAAACTCAAATCTTATCTTGATGAATTTTACCAGCTGCAACTCAAGCCACAGAATATTCACAGAGAAAAATTTGCAGGATGAATGAGTAATTTGCAGTCAAGATTTATAAAGCAAACAAGAATACTAGGCATCATGGTGAGAGCCCATGGAGGGAACAGACAGCAGAAACCAACCTGCAAAGGCTTCATGTATTAGAACAATCAGAAATGACATATAAAACAACTGATTTTTTTTTAAACAACTGATTGTAATATGTTTAGGTAGAGCTCTAAAAAGATTGAAAACATGAACAAAGAACAAATGGATTTGAAAAAGATCCAAATAGAATATCTAGAAATGAAAAATATATTGTTGAACTTAAAGCTCCATGGATTGATTAAACAGATTAGACACATATGAAGAGAGTCAGTGAACTAGAAAATATATCTGAAGATATTCCTTGGAATACAATCCAGTAACACTTAAAGGTGAAAAATAGGGACTTCCCTGGCGGTCCAGGCTTCGCCTTCCAATGCAGGGGTTGTGAGTTAGATCCCTGTTCAGGGAGCTAAGATCCCACATGCCTCGCGGCCAAAAAACCAAAACATAAAACAGAAGCAATATTGTAACAAATTCAATAAAGACTTTAAAAAAATAATTATTACTTTTTTAAAAAGATGAAAAATATAAAAATGGGGGTAAGAGACTTCAAGGACAGAATGAGACAGTCTAATGTGTATCTATTTGGAATTTTAGAAGGAAATAGAATAGGAAATGAGCAATATTTGAAGATATAAAGGCTGAGAACTTTCCAGAATTATTGAAAGACCCCAATCCTCAGATCTAAAAATCCCAATGAATCTCAAGTAGGTTTAAAAAAAGAAAAAAATCTACATCTTGATATATTAAATATGAAACTGCAGAACATTTTTAAAAAGAGAGAAGATTGTAATGTCAGTCACTGAAGACAATGAAACTATTTGGATGAGCAGAAAGGAAATTTTGATTGTGTTTATGGATCAGTGTTTAGTCTTAGAGTAGCCCCAGAACCTGTGAAATTAGCATCAGATAGATGCTAGAACCACTAAAGCACGTTTGCCGTCCACTGAGTACCATTAAAAACTGCAGGGCTGGCCTAAAACTCCTTATTTTATAGATGAGGGAAGTGACACTCAAAGCAGGTCTTACTTAAGGTCACACAGCTAGTGAGTGAGTATATGGTGGAGGATCAGGACCAGAACTTAGGTCCCCAACTCACAGAGCAGTAGCTATGACTGCTCTTTCCTCTATAACCTGCTAATGTTTCATTAAAATTTTAAGCAACAACAGCAAAGAAAAACAAAGTGTGAAGAAATACAGGGAACTGTTCCATTTTATCAGGGAAATTTTTGATGCTGTCCTTTTGTCTCAAGTATGGAATTTTTTTTTTTAATTATTTATTTATTTATGGCTTTGTTGGGTCTTCGTTACTGTGCGAGGGCTTTCTCTAGTTGCGGCGAGCGGAGGCCACTCTTCATCGCGGTGCGCGGGCCTCTCACTGTCGCGGCCTCTCTCGTCGCGGAGCACAGGCTCCAGACGCGCAGGCTCAGTAGGTGGCTCACGGGCCTAGTTGCTCCGCGGCATGTGGGATCTTCCCGGACCAGGGCTCGAACCCATGTCCCCTGCATCGGCAGGCAGATTCTCAACCACTGCGCCACCAGGGAAGCCCTCAAGTATGGAATTTAATAAATGTTTGAATACCTTCTTCCACAGTACAATGTGCTGTCTCTAGGAACCAATGAAACTGCTCACTTTTTTGCATGGGGATAAGGGCATACAGCCTTGATTTGTTTCCTTCTAGCTTGTAAGACAAAGTGAGGGAAGAGTGAGAAAGGTTTTAGAAGATGTGATTAAAACTGAATCACAGAAAATATTTCTGGCACAGCATTCCATAGAAGGTGGCAGGGGAACAAGGAGTGGGGGCAAAATCTGAGATAAAGGCTTTGCTGAGAAATAGACAAGGTAAAAGCAGGTGCCAAGCCACAGCATGTGAATATACCTGAGTTACTAGGTCATAAAATCAGCACTCAAAACTGGAGATAAAAATCCAATCTGTTTTGCTTCAGTTCGTTGTTTTAGACCTGCCTTGTTTTGCTTTCTAAAAAGTTTATACCTAGATCCACAAAGGAAAACAACTTGCAACGGTAGGCAATGAAGGTATATCAAACGCTATCATCCCTGTTTATTCATAAAAAAGATAGTAATTGCATCTATGTGTATGTATGTTTGGAAGAATTATTTCTGGATCTTACCTGTTCTCCACAAATACATACCAAGAAGTGTGAGAGCATCTGGAATTGGCAACAATACAACCAAAACAGATTGCTTAACCAAAGATGAGAATTTGCCCATTAATATCAGCTATGACTCTGGAAATAGTGCCCAGATTCCAAAGTCTAAAGTGGTTTAATATTTGTACAATTCCAAATCCTAACAAGGATATGGTTATCTGGGCAGCATCCGAAATTCTAGCAGGTGACTTGCTGTTTGTTTTTTAAGAGAAACATCATATTTTAGACAGGAAAAGCTTTAGAGTTTGAAGTGCATCTTTAAAGCAGAATGCAATATATATCTTTAAATTTCTAAAGAAGCAGACTGATTTGGGTATGGTACATTTCTTAACTACATAAAACATTGATAAGAAGAGTTTATTCCAGATACCATATATATATATATATATATATATATATATATATATATATATATGTTTAAAGCCAGTGAAAGTATACCTAACTTCCATTCCCAGTGCATAGGGATGCCACTAGATATTTCTGGAATGATCCTGGAGGCTAGTAGGCTTCATTTGAAGGCAGATTTGAAAAACTGAGGAATAACAAGAGGAGCTTCCGAAAGGGTGAGCCAGATGTTTATGGTAATGGGGAAATAAGGACTTTAATGTCTAAAATTTAGGACCAAGAGGAACTTCCCTGGCGGTTCAGTGGTTAAGACTCTGCACTTCCACAGCAGCTGTACAGCCAAACAATAAAAAAATAAAATAAAATTTAGGGCCAAGAGAAGGCAGCCCAAAGCAGCAAAACTTTGCATTGGTAGAAGATAATGTACCAGACCCACTATAAAAATAAAAACATTTAAGAAAAAAGTTTCCTCTTTAAGAATGGAAGTCAACTACTAGTTAGTGCTTGCTAGTTATATTATGAAGACTAAATATAAGCTCTAAAAATACCCTTTGCTTTGTTTGAACTTAAGGCTTCTGACACCCAACCAGAAGATAAGAGTTGTCCTTGTGCTTAAAAATAAACCCAAACCAGTCAGTCAGTCAGCCTTTAGTGCTTTGATGTCACGTGTAGAACCTCTATATTACCTGGTTTATCAAATGCTTGTGATAAATTACATAAAGTAGATACTTCGTTAAATTGTATGTCACTTGGACAGTGTTTTATTTAATAAAACATTGAGGGTGGATTATTATTAGATCATAATGATTCAGTAATAACTTGACTAAATTTCCTTAAAGTATGTTGTATTCAAAGTCTATAAAAACTCCATTTGTGATCATGGGGTTAAGAGAACAATCCTTTTTTTCTACTATAGTGTAACATTTTAAAAAAGTGGTTCCTGACTTTTTTTCTGAAACCCAAATATAATATGATGGTTTGTTTTCTTAATGTTTTCTTCTCTAATTAATGTTGCTTTGCAGTTGGTACACAACAGAGGCATACCTCAACTCCAAAACTACAATCCTAGGGAAGATATCTTTTTCTGAAGTGTGTTTGTCAGCTAACTTAAGTCTAGTTGCCCCAGACTGAAACAACATATTTCTAGGAAAAGTAAAGAAAATGCATGCATTAAAGTTGAAGGAGAACCACAATGCTTATCTATCAAAATGGCTAAAATGAGGAAGACAGGAAATACCAGGTATTTGCAAGGATTTGGGACAACTGGAATTCTTATACATGGCTGATGAGAGTGTAAATTGCTACAACCACTTTGGAAAATAATGTGGTAGTATCCACTAAAGCTGAACATATACATACATTTGGCCCAACAAGTCTACTTGAAGGTATATATCCAACAGAAAGGCATAAAAATATTTGCCAAAATATATGTAGGGGAATATTCCTAGCAGTCCTAGTCACATAACTCCAAGCAGCAAACAATGCAAATGTCCGACTACATTATAATGGATAAATTGTGGCACATTCATTTAGAGGAATTCTAACCAGTAATGAGAGTAAACAAGCTACTTCGATGTGCAACAACACAGAGGTATCTCACAAACATAATCGTGAATGAATGCGGCTAGACACAAAAAGATATAGAAAGTATGAATTTATTTATAAATAGGTCAAAACCCCCAAAGGCATATTGAATATATGATATTAGAAAACCTAATAATGGCTTTTCTTGAGGTAGAGAGAAGTGACAACAAGAGGGCAGGAGGAGGATTCTGGAGTTCTTTACTCTTCTGTTTCTTTTTATGGTTGCATAGGTTTGTTCACATGATTTGTGCAATTTTCTGTGTGTATATGTTAATGAATTTTTTAAGTTAAAGGAAATAGAGACTGTCAGTGAATTGTAAAATATATGGAATCTACTTTTTCAAGTGTGGTGATCAAAGAGACTCATTGACAGAATTAAGTAAGCAATCTATTTCATGGCTAAAAAAAAAAAATTAAAGGAACATCAGCGTCTGTATTTAAGAATGAATTGAACTGACTAGAAAATGGTCAAATGGGAAATGGACACATTCCTCTTTTCCCTTAGTATGGAAGAAGTGCTTCTGATATGTCTGATTAAAGACTTAGTTTTCTGTCCTGAAAATCAGATTAAAGAAAAAAACATTTTTTTACATCTTTATTGGAGTATAATTGCTTTACACTGGTGTGTAGTTTCTGCTTTATAACAAAGTGAATCAGTTATACATATACATATGTTCCCATATCTCTTCCCTCTTGCGTCTCCCTCCCTCCCACCCTCCCTATCCCACCCCTCCATGTGGTCACAAAGAACCGAGTTGATCTCCCTGTGCTATGCGGCTGCTTCCCACTAGCTATCTACCTTACATTTGGTAGTGTATATATGTCCATGCCTCTCTCTCGCTTTGTCACAGCTTACCCTTCCCCCTCCCCATATCCTCAAGTCCATTCTCTAGTAGGTCTGTGTCTTTATTCCTGTCTTACCCCTAGGCTCTTCAAGACATTTTTTTTTCTTAAATTCCTTATATATGTGTTAGCATACGGTATTTGTCTTTCTCTTTCTGACTTACTTCACTCTGTATGACAGACTCTAGGTCCATCCACCTCACCACAAATAACTCAATTTCGTTTCTTTTTATGGCTGAGTAATATTCCATTGTATATATGTGCCACATTTTCTTTATCCATTAATCCGATGATGGACACTTAGATTGATTCCATCTCTGGGCTATTGTACATAGAGCTGCAATGAACATTTTGGTACATGACTCTTTTTGAATTATGGTTTTCTCAGGGTATATGCCCAGTAGTGGCATTGCTGGGTCATATGGTAGTTCTATTTGTAGTTTTTTAAGGAACCTCCATACTGTTCTCCACAGTGGCTGTATCAATTTACATTCCCATCAACAGTGCAAGAGGGTTCCCTTTTCTCCACACCCTCTCCAGCATTTATTGTTTCTAGATTTTTTGATGATGGCCATTCTGACTGGTGTGAGGTGATATCTCATTGTAGTTTTGATTTGCATTTCTCTAATGATTAATGAAGTTAAGCATTCTTTCATGTGTTTGTTGGCAGTCTGTATATCTTCTTTACAGAAATGTCTATTTAGGTCTTCTGCCCATTTTTGGATTGGGTTGTTTGTTTTTTTTGTTATTGAGCTGCATGAGCTGCTTATAAATTTTGGAGATTAATCCTTTGTAAGTTGCTTCATTTGAAAATATTTTCTCCCATTCTGAGGGTTGTCTTTTGGTCTTGTGTATGGTTTCCATTGCTGTGCAAAAGCTTTGAAGTTTCATTAGGTCCCATTTGTTTATTTTTGTTTTTATTTCCATTTCTTTGGGAGGTGGGTCAGAAAGGATCTTGCTGTGATTTATGTCATAGAGTGTTCTGCCTATGTTTTCCTCTAAGAGTTTGAGAGTTTCTGGCCTTACGTTTAGGTCTTTAATCCATTTTGAGCTTATTTTTGTGTATGGTGTTAGGGAGTGATCTAATCTCATACTTTTAGATGTACCTGTCCAGTTTTCCCAGCACCACTTATTGAAGAGGCTGTCCTTTCTCCACTGTACATTCCTGCCTCCTTTATCAAAGATAAGGTGACCATATGTGCGTGGGTTTATCTCTGGGCTTTCTATCCTGTTCCATTGATCTATCTTTCTGTTTTTGTGCCAGTACCATACTGTCTTGATTACTCTAGCTTTGTCGTATAGTCTGAAGTCAGGGAGCCTGATTCCTCCAGCTCCGCTTTTCGTTCTCATGATTGCTTTGGCTATTCGGGGTCTTTTGTGTTTCCATACAAATTGTAAAATTTTTTGTTCAACTTCTGTGAAAAATACCAGTGGTAGTTTGAGAGGGATTGCATTGAATCTATAGATTGCTTTGGGTAGTATAGTCATTTTCACAATATTGATTCTTCCAATCCAAGAACATGGTATAGCTCTCCATCTATGTGTATCATCTTTAATTTCTTTCATCAGTGTCTTATAATTTTCTGCATACAGGTCTCTTTTCTCTGTAGGTAGGTTTATTCCTAGATATTTTATTCTTTTTGTTGCAATGGTAAATGGGAGTGTTTTCTTGATTTCACTTTCAGATTTTTCATCATTAGTGTATAGGAATGCCAGAGATTTCTGTGCATTAATTTTCTATCCTGCAACTTTACCAAATTCATTGATTAGCTCTAGTAGTTTTCTGTTAGCATCTTTAGGATTCTCTATGTATAGGATCATGTCATCTGCAAACAGTGACAGCTTTACTTCTTCTTTTCCGATTTGGATTCCTTTTATTTCCTTTTCTTCTCTGATTGCTGTGGCTAAAACTTCCAAAACTATGTTGAATAAGAGTGATGAGAGTGGGCAACCTTATCTTGTTACTGATCTTAGTGGAAATGCTTTCAGTTTTTCACCATTGAGGACGATGTTGGCTGTGGGTTTGTCATATATGGCCTTTATTATGTTGAGGAAAGTTCCCTCTATGCCTACTTTCTGCAGAGTTTTTATCATAAATGGGTGTTGAATTTTGTTGAAAGCTTTCTCTGCATCTATTGAGATGATCATATGGTTTTTCTCCTTCAATTTGTTAATATGGTTTATCACATTAATTGTTTTGCATATATTGAAGAATCCTTGCATTCCTGGGATAAACCCCACTTGACCATGCTGTATGATCCTTTTAATGTGCTGTTGGATTCTGTTTGCAGTATTGTGTTGAGGATTTTTACATCTATGTTCATCAGTGATATTGGCCTGTAGTTTTCTGTCTTGTGACATCCTTGTCTGGTTTTGGTATCAAGGTGATGGTGGCCTCGTAGAATGAGTTTGGGAGTGTTCCTCCCTCTGCTATGTTTTGGAAGAGTTTGAGAAGGATAGGGGTTAGCTCTTCTCTAAGTTTTTGATAGAATTCGCCTGTGAAGCCATCTGGTTCTGGACTTTTGTTTGTTGGAAGATTTTTAATCACAGTTTTCATTTCAGTGCTTGTGATTGGTCTGTTCATATTTTCTATTTCTTCCTGATTCAGTCTTGGCAGGTTGTGCATTTCTAAGAATTTGTCCATTTCTTCCAGGTTGTCCATTTTATCGGCATAGAGTTGCTTGTAGTAATCTCTCATGATCTTTTGTATTTCTGCAGTGTCAGTTGTTACTTCTGCTTTTTCATTTCTAATTCTATTGATTTGAGTCTTCTCCCTTTTGTTCTTGATGAGTCTGGCTAATGGTTTATCAATTTTGTTTATCTTCTCAAAGAACCAGCTTTTAGTTTTATTGATCTTTGCTCTCATTTCCTTCGTTTCTTTTTCATTTATTTCTTATCTGATTTTTATGATTTCTTTCCTTCTGCTAACTTTGGGGTTTTTTGTTCTTCTTTCTCTAATTGCTTTAGGTGCAGGGTTAGGTTGTTTATTCGAGATGTTTCCTGTTTCTTAAGGTAGCATCGTATTGCTATAAACTTCCCACTTAGAACTGCTTTTGCTGCATCCCATAGGTTTTGGGTCGTCGTGTCTCCATTGTCATTTGTTTCTAAGTATTTTTTAATTTTCCTCTTTGATTTCTTCAGTGATCACTTCGTTATTAAGTAGTGTATTGTTTACCCTCCATGTGTTTGTATTTTTTGCAGATCTTTTCCTGTAATTGATATCTAGTCTCATAGCGCTGTGGTTGGAAAAGATACTTGAAAGAATTTCAATTTTCTTAAATTTACCAAGGCTTGACTTGTGACCCAAGATATGATCTATCCTGGAGAATGTTCCATGAGCACTTGAGAAAAATGTGTATTCTGTTGTTTTGGATGGAATGTCCTATAAATATCAATTAAGTCCATCTTGTTTAATGTAACATTTAAAGCTTGTGTGTCCTTATTTATTTTCATTTTGGATTATCTGTCCATTGGTGAAAGTGGGGTGTTAAAGTCCCCTACTATGAATGTGTTACTGTCGATTTCCCCTTTTATGGTTGTCAGTATTTGCCTTATGTATTGAGGTGCTCCTATGTTGGGTGCATAAATATTTACAATTGTTATATCTTCTTCTTGGATCGATCCCTTGATCATTATGTAGTGTCCTTCTTTGTCTCTTCTAATAGTCTTTATTTTAAAGTCTATTTTGTCTGATCTGAGAATTGCTACTCCAGCTTTCTTTTGGTTTCCATTTGCATGAAATATCTTTTTCCATCCCCTTACTTTCAGTCTGTATGTGTCTCTAGGTCTGAAGTGGGTCTCTTGTAGACAGCAAATATATGGGTCTTGTTTTTGTATCCATTCAGCCAATCTGTGTCTTTTGGTGGGAGCATTTAGTCCATTTACATTTAAGGTAATTATCGATATGTATGTTCCTATTCCCATTTTCTTAATTGTTTTGGGTTCGGTATTGTAGGTCTTTTCCTTCTCTTGTGTTTCTTGCCTAGAGAAGGTCCTTTAGCAGTTGTTGTAAAGCTGGTTTGGTGGTGCTGAACTCTCTCAGCTTTTGCTTGTCTGTAAAGGTTTTAATTTCTCCATCAAATCTGAATGAGATCCTTGCTTGGTAGAGTAATCTTGGTTGTAGGTTTTTCTCCTTCATCACTTTAAATATGTCTTGCCAGTCCCTTCTGGCTTGCAGAGTTTCTGCTGAAAGATCAGCTGTTAACCTTATGGGGATTCCCTTTTGTGTTATTTTTTTTTCCCTTGCTGCTGTTAATAT
Organism: Tursiops truncatus; assembly: GCF_011762595.2. Lineage (NCBI taxonomy): Eukaryota > Metazoa > Chordata > Mammalia > Artiodactyla > Delphinidae > Tursiops > Tursiops truncatus. The sequence goes on from NC_047039.1 coordinate 59,403,103, forward strand.
GTTTTCTTTGTATTTAATTTTTGACAGTTTGATTAATATTTGTCTTTGTGTTTTTCTCCTTGGATTTATCCTGTATGGGACTCTCTGTGCTTCCTGGACTTGATTAACTATTTCCTTTCCCATATTAGGGAAGTTTTCAACTATAATCTCTTCAAATATTTTCTCAGTCCCTTTCTTTTTCTCTTCTTCTTCTGGAACCCCTATAATTCGAATGTTGGTGCATTTAACGTCGTCCCAGAGGTCTCTGAGACTGTCCTCAGTTCTTTTCATTCTTTTTTCTTTATTCTGCTCTGCAGTAGTTATTTCCACTATTTTATCTTCCAGGTCACTTAATCGTTCTTCTGCCTCAGTTATTCTGCTACTCTGATCCCATCTAGAGTATTTTTAATTTCATTTATTGTGTTGTTCATCATTGTTTGTTTCATCTGTAGTTCTTCCAGGTCCTTGTTGTGGACCAATGTTCTGAAGTTGGCTTTCCCACGTCAGAGGCACAACACTGAGTCCTGGCTGGAACACCAAGAGCCTTTCATCCACACGGCTCAGAATAAAAGGGAGAAAAAGTAGAAAGAAAGAATTAGTAGAAGTAGAAAGAAAGAAAGAAAGACAGGAGAGAGGGAGGGAGTAATGATGGAAGGAAGGAGGGAAGGAAGGAAAAAAGAAAGAAGATAAAGTAAAATAAAGTAAGATAAAATATAATAAAGTTATTAAAATAAAAAATAATTATTAAGAAAAATAAAAAGACGGATAGAACCCTAGGACAAATGGTGGAAGCAAAGCTATACAGATATAATCTCACACAGACGCATACACATACACACTCACAAATAGAGGAAAAAGGGAAAAAATCATACATCTTGCTCTCCAAGTCCACCTCCTCAATTTGGGATGATTCATTGTCTAAAGGAGGGAAAGAAGGAAAGAAAGAAAGAAAGAAGATAAAGTAAAATAAAGTTATTAAAATAAAAAATAATTTTTAAGAAAAAAAAAATTTTTTTTTAAAAGAAGGAAGGATAGAACCCTAGGACAAATGGTGGAAGCAAAGCTATACAGACAAAAATCTCACACAGAAGTATACACATACACACAAAAAGAGGAAAAGGGGAAAAAATCATAAATCTTGCTCTCAAAGTCCACCTCCTCAATTTGGGATGATTCGTTGTCTATTCATGTATTCCACAGATGCAGGGTACATCAAGTTGATTGTGGAGCTTTAATCCACTGCTTCTGAGGCTGCTGGGAGAGATTTCCCTTTCTCTTCTTTGTTCTCACAGCTCCCAGGGGCTCAGCTTTGGATTTGGCTGTGCCTCTGCGTGTAGGTCGCCGGAGGGCATCTGTTCTTCGCTCAGACAGGACGGGGTTAAAGGAGCAGCTGATTCGGGGGCTGTGGCTCACTCAGGCCGGGGGGGAGGGAGGGGCACATAGTGCGGGGCGAGCCTGTGGCGGCAGAGGCCAGCGTGACGTTGCACCAGCGTGAGGCGCGCCATGTGTTCTCCTGGGGGAGTTGTCCCTGGATCCCGGGACCCTGGCAGTGGCGGGTTGCACAGGCTCCCCGGAAGCGGGGTGTGGTTAGTAACCTGTGCTCACACACAGGCTTCTTGGTGGTGGCAGCAGCAGCCTTACCGTCTCATGCCCGTCTCTGGGGTCTGCGCTTTTAGCCACAGCTCGCGCCCGTCTCTGGAGCTCCTTTAAGCAGCGCTCTTAATCCCCTCTCCTCGCGCACCAGGAAACAAAGAGGGAAGAAAAAGTCTCTTGCCTCTTCGGCAGGTCCAGACTTTTCCCCGGACTCCCTCCCGGCTAGCCGTGGTGCACTAACCCCCTGCAGGCTGTGTTCACGCCGCCAACCCCAGTCCTCTCCCGGCACTCCGACTGAAGCCCGAGCCTCAACTCCCAGACCCGCCTGCCCTGGCGGGTGAGTAGACAAGCCTCTCGGGCTGTTGAGTGCCAGTCGGCCCTGATCCTCCGTGCGGGAATCTCCCCTCTTTGCTCTCTGCACCCCTGTTGCTGTGTTCTCCTCCGCGGCTCCAAAGCTTTCCCCCTGCGCCACCTGCTGTCTCCGCCCGCGAAGGGGCTTCCTAGTGTGTGGAAACCTTTCCTCCTTCACAGCTCCCTCCCACTGGTGCAGGTCCCGTCCCTATCCTTTTGTCTCTGTTTATTCTTTTTTCTTTTGCCCTACCCAGGTATGTGGGGGGTTTCTTGCCTTTTGGGAGATCGGAGGTCTTCTGCCAGCGTTCAGTAGGTGTTCTGTAGGAGTTGTTCCATGTGTAGATGTATTTCTGGTGTATCTGTGGGGAGGAAGGTGATCTCCGCGTCTTACTCTACCACCATCTTCCTGGAAGCCCCCTTAAAGACAATTTTTGAGGTGTTTTTCAGACTAAGGCAGAATCCTCAGGATGACTTTGAAAAGAATTTGGGTGCCCTTCTCAGCGACGGGCAAGAAGTCCTAAAAAACTAAAAATGGTTGGAGTTCTGCAGGAATGAGGGGATGCTGAGAGTTTACCTAGCATGAATGTTGTTTTTTAACTGACAAATCTCTTTTCTTTCCCCAAAAAAGAAATTTAGATATGCAGAAACCTCAGCCATTCATGGCAATACTGTCTCCATCTGACAATAACAGGTCTAGGTATAGGCATGTAACACAGATCTTACCATTGAGACAAAGGGGAGGTGTGCCTGGGACTTCTGGGAAACTTTCTCTCCTTAGAAGTAAGTGCTGTTTGACTTCCACTCACTTGCCCTCTGTGAGGATGTGGTGCTCAAAGCTGGGCCAGCCATCTTCTCCCATGAAGGGAGAGATCATGGACAGTCTGAGAATGGCAGAGCAGAAGGGTAAGAAGAGCCTGGGTCTTTTGGTTATGTCCTTGATTCTTTGCACCAACTCTGGGGCTGCCAACTTCAGAACTTCTTGTTAAGTGAGCAGTAAGTGTCCTTATAATTTGAGCCATATTCAATTTGTTATTCTTTTATTGCAGCTAAAGCATATCAAGTGATACAAATTATCTTTACATATTTTTTGTCTAAATGTAATCTACATTGGCTTTTTCTAAATCCTAAAAAGAAATGGCTAACATCTAATGTATTCTGGACATTGACTTAATAATATCTCTAAATACAGTTGGGTTGTTTAAACATTCTCCCCCACCCCCTGCTCAAAGCCCTTCTTTATAAACATTTTTAATTTTAGTAAAAAATAGATAATATAAAACTTACCATCTTAACCATTTTTAAGTGTACACTTCAGTAGTGTTAACTACGTTCACATTGTTGTGCAACAGATCTCTAGAACTTTTTCATCTTGCAAAACTAAAACTATATCCATCATACAACAACTCACCATTTCCCCCTTCCCAAAGCCCATGGCAACACCATTCCACTCTCTGTTTCTTGTGTTTGACTACTTTAATACCTTCTATAAGTGGGATCATATAGTATACAGTATTTGTGTCTGGCTTATTTCACTTAGCATAATGTCCTCAAGGTTCATCCCTGTTGTAGCATGTGACAGGATTTCCTCCTTTTTTTTTTAAGGCTGAATAATATTCCATTGTATGTATATACTATATTTTCTTTATCCATTCATTAGTGGACATTTGGGTTGATTCCACCTCTTGGCTATTCTGAATAATACTACAATGAACATAGGTGTGTAAATAACTCTTCAATATCCTGCTTTCGATTCTTTTGGATACATACACAAAAGTGGGATTGCTAGATCATATGGTGGTTCTATTTTTAATTTTTTGAGGAACCTTCATACTGTGTTCCATAGCAGCTAGTTTAAACATTTTAATATTTAAATAATGATATATTTTAAGCAAAATTTTAGTATAATAATATGAATACATAAATTGATATTTTAAAATCAATAAAAATATTTTATATGAGAGAAAAGCATGATATGACAGAAACAGAATGGATAAACTGAAAAATTTTATATCATGAAAAGATTTTGAAATTTATAAGTAATTATTTGAGTTGTTCTTTTAAAAAAAAAATTCAGATTGCCAATAGTGGTACTATTATTACTAGTTTTACTATTAATTTTACAGATTGCCAATATAGTACTTTTATTGCTATTTTATTCTTGTAAAACACCAGTAGGATTTGTTCACCAAAAATTTATATATATATATTAATTTGTGTATAATATTGATTATGAAAATCATATACATATAATCATGCATTAAGTCATTGTGGGTGCACACATAGTAGCCAAATGAAATGACTTGTAAAGACATTGAAGATCAAACTTCAGTTAACATCCTATTTATAAAGTGAACTGTTAAGCAGGTTTCCATATCCTCCAGTAACTAATGCAGCAACCAAATTTAAAAAACTGTCAATTAATAACACATCAACATTTTCAAAGTCAAAAAGAACTTAAACAATTGGACCAAAGTGTAAATCAAACAAATGTTTATATACTCATAACAAAATAAAATATTAAAAATAATTGTAAGAAGTATTTTGACATATATCATAGAACTCCAGTGATAATACAAATATGAACTCATGATTTTAACTGAACTGCTTTAATTTCAGTATTAAGATGATATAATCCAATGTATATCCCAGGGCCCAGATTTTGGTAGCCTAATAATGTTCTCCACTGAAGAAACTAGGGCTCTTTGGAGAATGGCTGATTTAATGTTTCAGATAGAAGAAATGCAGGGTGAGCCTGAATAACTTGTTGCCTGAGAACAGAGATGCATATTTTAAAGTTCTGAGGTAGTTTAAAAAGAAAGAGCCACCGTGAAGGGGCTTCTGTGTGCTAAATTGTGACCAAGTGACTGAAGACAACAAAAAATTATAGCTAATCAAAACAAGTCTGAAAATGAGTTAATTACACATCACCAAAAATCATGAGTCCGTAATGATGCTCAAAAGAGAAAAGCACTGGACTTTCCTGGTGGCGCAGTGGTTGAGAGTCCGCCTGCCGATGCAGGGGACACAGGTTCGTGCCCCAGTCTGGGAAGATCCCACATGCTGCCGAGCGGCTGGGTTCGTGAGCCATGGCCACTGAGCCTGCGTGTCTGGAGCCTGTGCTCCGTGACGGGAGAGGCCACAACAGTGAGAGGCCTGCGTACCGCAAAACTTAAGCTATTCCACAGCTCCTTCACTACCACATTATCCCAAATTAGTTGATAGAGACCAAAGCCACAATGAGAGTCCCTTCCAAAGTTGGTATTCAGCTGGCATGCTCCACGTGGCTAGTTCCTTTCTCACTTATCTCTGCCATGCCATGCCAGCTGTTAAATGTTTTGAACATCATCCCTGGACAGACCATGAGATTTTCTTTCACAACCAAATGGCCACCCAGTGATATACTGCATTGTGTATTAGATATTAAATTTGATTGTTAGAAGACGTTTAAAATTCAAGAGTATAGAAGCTTTCTACTCACAGATGTGTGAGTTCCTGGACATTGACCTGAATAAGCTAAGACACAATCCATACCCTGGATATTTAATTCCCATAAATGTTTCAACAGAGCTATCTTGTGCAATGATCAGAAATACAACTCAGAGGTCTGGAAACTTGTCCACCATGATGTGACAAGCCTTTGTCTCCCACCCTGCCTACTTCATGGGCTGTAGCAGTTTCCCAGATTGCTGACTTCATCATCCTTACATGGGAATCCAAGTAAGCTCAGTCTTGGTTACCTGGTAGCTGGGTTTAAAGTGAAAACTACTGAAATGAAAAGACTATGCTAGACACTTCTCTTCTCCAAAATAAGACGTAATTATTTTCCTCCCCTGGACAGATATGACCTCTTTCTATGCCTAATGATGCAGAGCAAAAGAATATAACTGGTGTCCCTTTCTTTGCCAAGAAGAGGTGTTGCATGTAATAAGTACAGAAGTTATCTGAACCTAGCAGTGAACTACAACCCTCGAGGTTACTAGTCCCTGCATGATTCTATCTAGATAGTAGGGAGAGCCAATAAGTCTAAAGCCAGATGCTCTTTTAGGAGCATTTCCCACAAATAACCAGAAAAAAAAATTGGATGCTGCTATAAACTGGACTTCTATCTAATTTTTTATACTTTTATGAATTAAAAAATACAAAGATTTATAAACAACCTTTTTTTCCAACTGGCACATCACAGTGCGAATGACTTTAATGCTTCTAAATGCTGTGTCTAATCTCATGGACCTCATAGTACTGAGGAGAAATCCTTCCACTTGACATAATGAATGGTAATAATAATTGGACAGCCACATGTAAGCATTATATGTCACATCCTAGGCATGGAACCCTCCAAACTTTTTTAGTAAAACAGCTTATACTCCTTTGAGTCAATAACATCCGATTTATTCTAATAAATGTAATTGGCACCACATAGTGACAATTATGATTATGATTTCACAAACCATATGGCATGTGAGAAAGTCAGTGAAGGAAAAAATATGCATGCTCTTTGATAAAGTAATGCTACATATACATTGAGGTAATATGGATCTTATACAAGTCATAATGAAGAAAAAAAAGGAAGCTAAAGATAGCCACCGAATTACACTAGAATGAATGTTGGCACCTAGGTCTGTGGCTCAAACTCTTAAAAATGACTAGAAAATAAGAAATATTTACTCAAGGAAACAATATTACTACTATTGATTTACCTGCATGAAGCAATCATGCTGACTACTGATAAAGTATTGTTTAAACAGGATTGCTAAAGAGTGTAGACAATTAATATATACAATATATGTATAAAAGATAATTGAAAAATAAAACCTTAGGTAGGAAAAAATTTGGAACTAATAAATTCAGGTTAGAGGAAAGTTCATGTTTGGGTTTAACAAGCCCCCAAATGAAAGAACATGGGGAAAAGTCATATCATTTCCTCTTTTTAAAGAAAATATAAACTACTTAAATAGCATTTCTTAAACAACTGCAACTGATAGAGCCAGCAGGCTAAGAAGTTAGGGCTAAGAAGTTAGAGTGGTTGAGATTTGAACACAGCAGACATGCAAAACTATGAAGTTCTGTCCAACTCTTTAAGAAAATATCTAATCTTTGCTAGGAAATCCAAGAGAAGTAATGAGCAAAACATTCTTACAATTGCAAAAGGTCTCAGATTCATTAACACTGCTGGGGAAAATTGTGATGATCATCCAATTTATGAGCTGTTCAAAGTGAAGGGGAACTAGATGTAGACTGGTATGCTGGTTAAAAGTAAAGCCAAGTTTATGGATGGATACTGTTTGTTCTGGCATTACCAGTGGGAATGACAAAAGAAAGTCACATAAGAGAACAGTGGCTGACAAGAACACTTTCCCTCAGATGGTAATGAATGTAGCCCTAAGGAAAACAGGTGAAAGGTTTTAATGTTATCTCACTAAAATTTTTGTTTGGAAATGATGGAAAATTTGAGTAGAAAATGGCTTCACAAAGAGGATTAGAGACACATTAAATTAAGTCATTTGGAATCCATTTTCTCTGTTGGTCTTTCTCATTCATGGAACTTAATTCTGGGTTTTAATTGCTGTCTGAAATTTGCTAGTTGTGTCATGTTGGGTTAGTACGATCTTTCTAAATCTCACCTGCTTAATTTTATAAATGGAGAAGATAATATTTATTTCACAGAGGTACTGTGAAGATTAAATGGGAGAATGTGGAATGAATGTCTCACATTTAGTAAAATTTCAGTGATCATTAACAGTTACCTTTCATGACTGCTTCTGACTTGCTTTACCTTCATAAGCATCTCATCACCTCTCTAGGGTAGAGTGTTTTATTATTGTTTCGATTTTGTTTTACATTTTACACAAGAAAAAGAAAATTCAGGCTCAGGAAAGTTAAGATCCAAAATCATACAGCTAATCAATGACAGATAATGGAGTTGAGGCCTATCTTACTCTAAAAATCTGTGTTTTTTACTATTATGCTATACTGCACTCTTCACTTAAAGCAAAAAACAAAACAAAACAAAAAAATCAAAAACCTTCACAGATATAGCATGATTTACCAACAATAATAAGGACAGCATGTGAACGTGTGCCAGGAGTCTGCTACAGGGAAGAAGTGCCCCAAACTCTTTATTCCCCCCTTTAACACCTCCAAAAATGAACTTTGCCTGTCCTCTAAGGCTGTGTACCCTTAAAGTTTCCTTTTTGCATACAGATATAGCACCAGAGAAACCACAGGGAAATTGAAAAGAGATTAGAGGTTCTACCAGGATTTCCTAAAGTCCTTGAACCAAGCATCATTTTTTTTTTTAATGGAATTAAGATCTCTTTCTGCTGTTCAAGGAGATTATTTTTGGTCTTAATGTTTCTAAATGTTCCTGCTGCAAGTTGAGATATAAGAGAATTCTATCACTTGATTCCCACCATGTTTGGCAAAATTTCAACTTGTTGAATGAAAGATACATTGATTTTGGCGCAGTTACACTCACATCTCCAAAAAAGACCTCATGCTATCAGATTTACTGGCATAAATATTCCCTGATGTATATATTTTTCTTCCCCCAGTGCTGCCCCCTCTGCAGTACTTCCATGTAATGATTTAACTTTGCACTCATATCTCCAAAACAGACCTCATGCTGTCAGATTTACTCGCATAAACAATTCTTGGTGTTTATTTTTTTCTTCCCTCAATGCTGCACCCCAACCCCCCTCCTCACCTCCCACAGTATTTCCCTGTAATGATTTAATTCCTCCATGGAGCAGAACTTTTTACAGCTGAAACTCAGATACATTCCCTGAATTTGGTCGAAAGCTGTTTATTTAATCCTCTACAGACTTTGGCCAGAAGAGGCAGCTCCCATTTCTCAATTGCTTCCCTTACTTTTTAGACCTATTTCAACCCCTAAGTGAAAGTTCCCCTCAGGATTCTTCTCTCTCCATAAATGGGAAAGGAAAAGAGGTACATTCTTGCTTTAGATATTGTAAGTTAAACAGTGATGGGAAAGTGAAAAAAATCTAGGTCAACATAGTGCTGAGAAAATGAATTATGCAGCCACCAGTCAAATATTTGTAGGAAATCCAGGATCCTTTCAGAGAAGCATGGAGAAGAAAATGTGAAATTTGAGTTGCAGACAGTGATGCCCATGAGAATTCTTTACAGTTTAAGGACACTACCCAGCTGTGTGATTCACCTCAAGCACCCACCCTAAACTTTAAGAAACAGAGGATTCTGAAGTTTTCTGAACACAGAGCTGTGCCTTTTCAGGGTCGAAATTAGAAGAAGTGCACTAAGTATTCAAAAGACAAATGTGAGAAGCAGTAGGTAGGGATGTAGGGAACAGCATAGGATGACATACAGGGATGCATACAGTGACATAAAGAGATGATTCAAGCTGAGGAAGCACAATGCTGAGGAGTGAGTGAGCATCAAGAATATCCAGCCACACCTAGTCCTAGATACTCCACTCTCAAGTCTCCGAAGACCTTCTAGAATCAACTCTTGTGCAGCCACAATACTTAGGACCTTGTGTCATGTTTTAAATTAAAATAGTCTGGAGGCAAGTATTCATGCAGGGAAAGATAAGGCAAAGGAAAGTGCAAGACAGCAAGAATTAAAGAGAACAAAAACTATTTTCACTCTAAATGAAGAATAGTAACAACACTAATGAGCTTTTAAATTTACTTATTTAGAATGTTAATTCCTTATTTTTTCACAAATTATTTTTGAGCAGATTGTTTTGAGGGAATGGCACTTTTCAGTTCTTATATTTGTCCTGTCTTGAAAACCGCTTGTAAACAATTGTGAGTATGTTTGTCTTGGATAAGCATTTCAGGAGTAGGAAATAGAATTATCAACTTGCTTTACGAAGTTTTGTGGTGAGGAAGGGGAACAGTACTATAAAAACAATTTATTTTAGCAATCTGTTAATAATTTTATAAATCACTCAAAGGAAAGCAAAATGGAATTCGAAGTTAGTAGCAACTATTATCATCAACTTTTACTTCTATTGGCAATAATAATAAATCGACCTAATCCTTTATTTTATAGAAATAAAACCATTTCTCCATGGTTCTCAAGGTCTCACTTTGCAAGACGTGACTAAAAATCTACCAGAATATTGATTTCATTCTTACCTTGTGATCTTGTTTTGATTTCTCCCCTGAAAAGCTGCAGTTCTCTGTTCAGAGAGCTTGCAGTCTCTATTTATTACCGAAAGTTTGGCAGAGAACCAAATTGCTGTAGAAGGGAGAGCTGAATGGATGAGATTTTAGCAGGTTTTAATAGCATGTAAAAAGCCAATAGTTACAATCCTGTCAACTAAGATTCACTGCTTTCTGTCTGCTCCCCATTTCCATCTTAAATTAATCCAGCAATTATGGATTTTATGTTCTGTTTTTATACTTCCAATTCACATGAGAGTCATGTCACATGCAACACTTTCATTATCCCTAAGCCTGAGCAATTATCTGTTACAAGCTAAGTGTTGTGTTTGTGAGGAATGAAAGAAGAGGGCTGTATCTCCTCTTGAAATAAAGCAGTGAAGGAAGAAGGCAAGTAGGCAAGAAGCTAGACGATCTGTGCTGATTTGGAGTTGAGCTGTGTGCAGTAAATGGGAGGGAGAGATGACAGGCAACAACCAAGGGACCTGTCATTATGCTCTACCCTGGTAATTCTTGCAAATACTAAGATTACAAAGGATAAACAGTGTGACTTTATGATGTACTCTGAACTCTGTTTTATTATAAAATGTTCCTCTTTATTTAAGAAGTATCTCTTATAAGCAGTATGTAGTTGGTTTTTGTTTTATTTTGTTTTTAACCAGTTTGGCTATCATTTATCTTTGTACTGGACTATTTAGTCTACTTATATTTACTGTATTTACTGATATATTTGCATTTATGTCTACAATTTTGCTTTATTTTTCTATATTTTGTCCTCCTGGTTTATGCCACATTTTCTTTCTTTCTTTGCTTCTTTTGGATTAATCAAATTTTTAAATTATGAAAATTTCCCCTGGCAGTCATGCACTATAACTTTTCTCTCCTCAGAAGAGTAAGATTGCAAAATACAACAAAAACTGCCAAAACTTCAGCTCTGTTTTAATGGCTTTCTAATTATTTTAAACCTCTGCCTCATGCAATTCCCTAATTTGGCAAATTTTTTGAGGAGAAGACTCTTTGTATGGCAGGCTCAGTTCTCCCCGGCCTTTTTTTTCCACTAAGTTATTGGCCCTTCAAGGCTCCAATTTTGTCTCTTCAGCCCCACAAGACAACCAAAGACTTTGCTGATTTCTCTGTTTCCTAGCAGTGGCCTTCTGCCCAGAGAGAATCCAGATTGCCTGCCTCCTGGTGCAAACATGGAATTGACCAATGCCCTTGGGAAAAAAGCAGCTGTAGCTTCAGCTTCCCTGTCCTTGGAATCTTGATTCCTCATCCTCAATGCTTCTTATCTTTCTCTTACCTTAAATGGGTTTTTGTTTGCTTGTTTTTTTGTTTGTTCATTTGTTTGTTTGTGATGTTTTATCAGCCCTTTTTGGTTATTCTTTTTTTTTTGTAGTATGCAGACCTCTCACTGTTGTGGCCTCTCCCGTTGCAGAGCACAGGCTCCAGATGCGCAGGCTCAGCGGCCATGGCTCACGCCCAGCCACTCCGCTGCATGTGGGATCTTCCCGGACCGGGGCACAAATCCGTGTCCCCAGCATCAGCAGGCGGACTCTCAACCACTGCGCCACCAGGGGAGCCCTCTTTTTGGTTATTCTTAATGGCAACATTGGACTGCCACAAGCTACTCCATTCTATTCGAAGTGAAAGTCCCTAGCTATCTGAGTTCAATACAAATGAAAACATGGCTCCAGAAGCCAGGAGGACTGCAGGTCATTTGGGCTTTATTCAAGTGACAGTAGAATTTATTATCCAAACTGTAAAACTTTTTAGAATGAGAAAAGTGTTATTAATAATTAGTCAGAGTAATAGGTGAATACTGAGATATGGTCACCCCAGTTTTATGACTTACATAGTTCTTTCTCCTCTCCTGTTCATTCTCAAGTACCAACTGCCTCCTTTCAGGGTAGCTACAAGGAGGCTGTCTGAAATTTTGCTGACCCACAGACACATACTAGATCTGGCAATGTTACTTTGTTCCTAAAAGAGAAAAAAAGCTAAAACTGAGGGTTTACTACAAGCAGACTTTTAAAAATGAAATTGTAAAGGATATACTTCAGACAGAGGAAGTTGACCCCAAATGGTAGACCTAAGGTTCAAGTAGAATTGAAGAGCAAAGCATATGATAAATATGGAGGTACTACTAAACAAATATTGAGTATAAATGATGATAATAATTTATTGTAATATTAAGAAAAGCTAGAACTAAATACATGACAAAACTAGCCCATAAATCTGGAGAGGTGATTATAGGAATGGGAATTCTCTAAGACCATGTATTTGTCAGAAAGAGGATAAAAATATTCCTGAATTTTAGGCTTAGATACATTAAACATGCCTGTTACATTTTTCAGGAAGATTTTCAGAATAATAGATATCAGGCACATAACTAACTTCCAAACTATTGGAGGAGGAAAAATAGAATGAGGTCAAGTATACTGAGATAAAATAGGGAATTCCCTAGCAGTGCAGTGTACTTTCACTGCTGAGGGCCTGGGTTCAATCCTTGGTTGGGGAACTAAGATCCTAGAGGACCCATGGTGCTGCCCAAGAAAAAAAAAAAAAAGGAGATGAAATAGTTGTCTATACAATACAAATCAAGCAAGACTGGAGAAAGAACAAAACAGTTCATACAATACAAATCAAGAAAGGAGAGAAAACAAAACATGCAAAAGACAAGACAAAGAGAAGAGACAAAATAGAGTATATTTAACCCAAATATATCAATAATTTCATTATATGAATTATATGCTCCAGTCAAAAAACTAATATTGGGCTTCCCTGGTGGCACAGTGGTTGAGAGTCCACCTGCCGATGCAGGGGACACGGGTCTGTGCCCCGGTCCGGGAGGATCCCACATGCCGTGGAGCGGCTAGGCCCGTGAGCCATGGCCGCTGAGCCTGCGCATCCGGAGCCTGTGCTCCGCAATGGGAGAGGCCACAACAGTGAGAGGCCTGCGTACTGCAAAAACAAAAACAAAAACAAAAACTAATATTATTGGACTTGAAAATATTCATCTATATGCTGTTTTTAAGAAACATATACAAAATCTATAAATTGAAATTAAAGGTTAGAAAATTATATGTTGGCAAATACTAATCAATAGAAAGCTAGTATTGCTTCATTCATGTTATGCTTTTAGGTAAAAAGTTTACCTAAAGATGAAGAAGTTTACTGAATATGACAAAACATTCAATACACTGGGAAGAAATATATCTAAACTAACAAAAATCTGTTACAGTCTAAAGTACATAAAACAAAAATGAATAGAATTATGGGGGGAAATACACATATCAATCATTCTAGTAGAGATTGAATATGTATAAGCAACTATTAAGCAGAAAAAATATTCATAAGAATTTAGAAATCTTGGATGACACAATCAATGAGCTAGGTCAAATGGATATATAAATTTCATTTTATCTAAGAGTGGAGAATACATACTCTTTTCAAGCATGCATAGAACATTTACAAAATTAAACATATTCTTGTCCATAATGTAAGTTGCAGAACTATTTCAATTGATGTCACTTAATATGGCAGAATATGGAATTCCAGGGTTCCATGCCTTCACAAAAGCAACAAATAAGCTGACAAGAGCTGTTAAAATCAAGTTTCACATTACCCTTCAATCTAGTAAAAACTTACAACAACCACAAAAAGCTTAATGAAGAAAGAAGCTGGTGCATTGCAGTGAGAGAGTGCTGTGGCATTTTTAATTGCCTACTTGCCATCCTTCATCCCCCAGATCAATGGCAGCCAGGAAGATGACAGCCTGCACCCCTGGTGCAGATGCTAGTGCCAGAAGGAGGAAGATAGACCTTATTCTCAAAGAATTCTGGTTGTGTGTTTTGACCTGTCTTGAGGCTCCCTAAAGGACTGGTGCAGGTACTTTCCTTTCTTTTATTTGATTTGAAGCATTCCCAGGGCTGTGGTGGCCTCCTGGGAAGTGTTTGCCAAAAACATTTAAAGGCAAAAGAATTGGCCGCAGCATCGTGGGACAAGATATAAAACAGAATAAGCAATAGACAAGTCAAAAAGCCTGGAAAGGAAGAACTTAAGAAAAGAGATACATGGGAGAATAAGGTCTTTTAAAAGTTCACATGTATACTGGGGAATCAGGAAGTCAATGCTCATACCCAAGTCTGGACACATGTTCAAAACAGGCCTTAGAAGACCCTATATTTTCACCTCTGGCTGACCTTCAGTCTCCATGGTAGCATGAAGTGAAGGCTAAGGCAGAGTTATAAATCACCTGGCTAAGCACTGAAGGAATGCCCAACACAGAACCAACTTGAAAAAACTGGGAGAGTAATTTTTTCTTTTCTTTTTTTCTTCTAATTTTGGCTGTAGTTGTTTAAGGAAATTATGGTCATAACACTAGCTGACCACTAAGCTAATGGAACACAGACTTCAGTGGTCACATGTAACAAAGAATACAGACTGTAGAAAATACTTTAGAAAACTCACTAAACAAACAACAACAACAACTCACAACAAGCAGGAGCAGCAAACCTGGGAATGGGAAGAATTGAATTTCCAGAGTTACTACATTATAATTTTCAATATGTCCAGTTTTCAACACAAATGATGAGGCATGGAAAGAAACAATAAAATATGGCCCATCCACAGGAAAAAAAGAGGTCATCAGAAACCATCCTTGAGGAAAAGCAAACATGGGACTTACCAGAGAGAGACTTTAAATCAGCTGTCTTAAATATGTTCAAAGAGATAAAGGAAACCAGGAGAATGATGTCTCACCAAATAGAGAGTATCAATAAAGAGAAAGAAATTATAAAAAGGAACTAACTAGAAATTCTGGAATTGAAAAAAAAAGTAAAATAAAATGAAAAATTCACTAGGGGAGATCAGTAACAAATGTGACTATTAACAAGAATCAGTGGTTAGGTCAATTGGGGAGAAGAAAGAGGAAAGAATGAAGAATAATAAACAGAGATTAAGAGACCTTTGGGACACCTCAAGCATACCAACATATGCATAATAGGAGTCGTAGAGGGAAAAAAGAGAGAAAAGAACACAGAATATTTGAAAAAATAATGTTTAAAAACATAAGTTTGATGAAAGACAGGCATCTATACATTCAAAATACTCAATTAAATTCAAGCAGGATAAACTCAGAGATCCACACTGAGACACATTAGAGCCAAACTGTCAAAAGCTAAAGACAAAGGGAGAATTTTGAAAGCTGCACGAGAGAAGTTTCTTATCATGTATAAGGTATCCTCAATAAGGTTAACAGTTTCTCTTCAGAAACCAGGGAGGTCAGAAGGCATTAGGATGACATATCTAAAGTGCTAAAAGAAAAACACTGTCAACCAAAAATTCTATATGTGACAAAACCATCCTTCAAAAATGAAGAGAAAATTAAGACATTCTCAGATATACAAAAACAGAGGTGGTCACTAGTAGATCTGCCCTGTAAGAAATGCTAAGGTAAGTCCTTTAGTCTGAAATGGTAGGACGCTAGACAGTAACTTGAAGCCATATGAAATAAAGAACAATGTTAAAAAGTAGCTACATGAATAAATATAAAAGCTGATATTGTTATATTTTTTATTTGTAATTCTTCTCTTTTTTCTTTGTAATTTAAAAGAATAATGCATAAAATAATAATTATAGATCTATAATTAATGTAGAAACATTTAATTGTGACAGAAACATTGGGAAAAATGAGGATGGAACTATAAAGGAGAAGAGTTTTGTATGCTATTGAAAATGTTAGCATTAACTCAAATTTGATTATTATAGAGTTAAGATTTTATTGTAATCCTCAGGGTTACCACTAAGAAGAAAACAAAAATACACAGAATAAGAAATGAGGGTGGTCAAAATAGCACACTAGAAAAAAATCAATAAAAAGAGAAGGCAGTAATGGAGAAAATGGGGAAAAAAATATATAAGACTTAAAGGTAACAAATAGCAAAATGGCAGAAGTATGTACTTCCTTATGTGTAGTTACTTTATGTAAATGGCTTAAATTTTCCAATGCAAAGGCAGATATTGGCAGAATGAATAAAAAACATGATCCAATTATATTCCATCTATAAGACACTCACTTTAGATCCAGGGACACAAATAGGTTGAAAGTAAAAGCATGGTAAAATATATTCCATGCAAATAGTAATCAAAAGAGAGTTGGTGTGGCTGTGCTAATATCAGACAAAATCGACTTTAGGACAAAAATTGTTACAGGTGACAGAGGCGTTATAGATTTATTAAAGAGTCAATCCATCAAGAAAATTAACAATTTAAAACATATACTCTCCAAATAACAGAACCCCAAAATATATGCCACAAAAACTGACGGAATTGAGGTGAGAAATAGACAATTCAACAGTAATAGTCGGAGACTTCAATACCCTACTTTCAATAATGTGTAGAACAGCCAGACAGAAGGTCAATAAGAAAATATAGGGCTTGAACAACACTATAAACCAACTAGACTTTACAGACATCTATGGGACACATCTGTGGAACACAACAACAGCAGAATACATTTTTTCTCAAGTGTACTTGGAACATTCTCCAGGAAAGACACATATTAGGCCACAAAACAAATTTTAATGAATTTTAAAATATTTAAATCATCTAAAATTTCTTCTCTGAGTACAATGAGATAAGACTAATAACTGAAGGAAAACTAGAAAATTCACAAATATGGAGAAATTAACACACTCAAGCAACTAATGGGTCAAAAAAGAAATTAGAAGTGAAACTAGAAAATAATAAGAAATGAATGAAAATGAAACATATTCAAACTTATGAGATGCAGAGAAAACAGTTGTAGGGGAGGAAAATTTTTCCTCTACCCTCCTAGGTTTCTTAAGCTAGCCTAATAATCAAATTGACATAAGGCAGCTTAACAGGAGAAAAATACACAAATGTAATTTTGTTTGTATAGAGGTCCCATGGGTGTGGGACCTAAGAAGTGACCAAAGCAGGGTTAATATACCTTCTTAGACGAAGAATCAATTATTTGTGAAGACCTGACAAAGCAGAGGGGTTTTTGCTTGGGGTAACAAATTAATGAAGAAATAATACAGTTTGTTTATACAGATTTCTCAGTTTTGAATTCCCTATCGCCAGTAATAAGAATGCCTTCCATCCTCTCAGCATAGAGAGGGTATCTTCCAATGGGAGCACTGTTTCCTGCTTTCAGAGAAACAAAGGAGGGTCAGAATATTCTTCTTGTACTGGCTGTTTGTCAAGTAACTTCAGTACATAATAATCAATATGCCACCTTGGCATATTTGGGGGCAGCCTGCCCCAAGCCCCATCACAGTGCTCAAAGGAAAATTTATAGCTGTAAACACCTACATGAAGACAGAAGAAAGATCCCAGACCAGTAATCTAACTGTAAACCTTAAAGAACTAGAAAAAGAAGAGTAAACTAAACCCAAAGTTGATACTGAATACAAGTTCGTGTGCCCAATGTAGAATGAGGCCAAACAAAACAAAACGTTGAAGTTTGGAGCAGAGAAAGGTTTATTGCAGGACCAAGCAAAGATAACAGGTGACTTGTGCTTAAAAAAACCCCAAACTCCCGGAAGTGTTTCAGCAAGGCATCTTTAAAGGCAAGGGGAGGGAGAGGTGTCCCAGGGTACGTGATCAGCTCGTGCATAATTCTCTGATTGGTTGACGGTGATCAATCCTTAAGCGCCAAAAGGTCTGGAGGCTGTGTCCTCCTCATCATCAAGTAGTTAATTTCTTCCATTTGGTGGTGGTTTTAGCATCTGAAAAACTAAGGAAATATGCATCAGATACTATTACCTAGGTACTTCAGAGAGGAGCTAAAGCAAAGGATATGGGGGAGGGTTCTGTCCCAGGAAGGCCCCATAGGGTCCTGCTCAGTTACAAAGCTAGCAGAAAAAAGGAAATAATGAAAATAAGAGCTGAATAAGTGAATTGGAGAATAGAAAGGCAAAAGAGAGAATCACTGGAACCAAAACTTGATTCTTTGAAAGGATCAACAAAATTGACAAAACTTTAGCTTGACTAAGAAAAAAAAGAAAAGACTCAAATTACTAAAATCAGAAATGAAAGTGAATATATCACTGTAAATCTTATAAAAAATTATAAGAGCATATCATAAACAATTATATATTAACAAATTAAATAACCTAGATGAAATGGATAAGTTCCTATAAACATGCAAATTATAAAAACTGCCTCAGGAAGAAATAGAAAATCTGAACAGACCTATAACAAGCAAGAAAAGCCTAGGATAAGGTACCCTCCCTGGTGAATTCACCATTCACTTAAAGAAGAATTCACAGCAATACTTCTCAAACTCTTCAAAAAATAAAAATAAATATGCTATATATTATATTTTATATCTCAGTGTTACTGGGAGAAGAAAGAAAAAGAAAGATTAAAAAATAAATTCTAAGATTCCAAAAGCTAGTTTAAAATACTTCTAAACTTCATCAGAATGTTGAGCTCTAAAACTGACTTTAGTTATCGCTTACACAAAGTGAAAATACTCTGTAGTCATGAGATTTTGATTCCATTATAAGAATGATATTTATGTAATACCATTTTTCTGCATTGATTTTATATATTCTTGATTTTATATATTCTTGTTGTCAACCATTAATAAAATGGTTATAGTATAAAAAATAAATAAGTAAATATAAAAAGAAGAGCCAGGAACACTTCCTACTTTATTCTATGAGGCCAGAATTACTCTGCTATAAATGCCAGTAAAAATATCACAAGAAAAGGACACTTTACACTCATATCCCTTATGCATATAGATGCAAAAATCCTCAACAAGATACTAGCAAAAATGAATCCAGTAACATATTAAAAATATTCTACACCATAACTAAGTGGGATTTATACCAGAAATGCAAGAGTGGTTCAACATATGAAAATCACACTCATGGGATGAAGGGGAAAAACTACACGATCATCTTGAGCTATACCAAAACAACTTTTAACAGAATTCATTACTACTTAATAATAAAAACACTCAACAAACTAGGAATAAAAAGGAACTTCCCCCAAAGGATAAAGGGCATTTATAAAAAAAACTCACAGTTAGCATTACTCTCAATGATTAAAGAGTGAAAGCTTTCCCCTTGAGATCAGAAACAAGACAAGGCTGCTTGCTTCACCACTTCTATTCAACATTGTACTGGACGTTCTAGCCAGTGCAATTAGGCAAGAAAAATAAATAAGACATTCAAATTGTAAAAGGAAGAAGTAAAGTTATCTCTATTTGCAGATACATAATGTTATATATAGAAAATCCCAAAGAATCCACAAAAAAGATTAGAACTAATAATTGAATTTATCAAAATTGCACATTACAAGATCAGCACATAAAAATCAGTTGTATTTCTATACAGTTGCAATGAATCAAAATAAAATCAAGAAAACAATTTCATTACAATAGTGTCAAAAAGAATAAAATACTTAAGAATAAATTTGACTAAAGAAGTGGAAGAATTATACACTGAAAATGACAAAACATTGAAAAAGTTAAAGAAGACCTAAATGAATGGAATGAGAGACCTAAATGATTCATCCATGCTTATGAATCAAGGGGCTTAATATTGTTAAGATGACCATATTCCCCAAATTGATCTACAGATTTTACACAATCCCTATCAGAATTCCAGCTAGTTTCTTTGTAGAAATGACAAGCTGATTCTAAATTCGTATAGAACTGCAAGAGACCTAGAATAGTCAGAACAATCTAGAAAAAGAACAAAACTTTGAAGGACTCATACTTCCTGATTTCAGAACTTACTACAAAGCTACAATAATCAAAATAGTGTGGTACAGGCATAAAGAGAGATATATAGAACCATGGAATAGACTAGAGAGCCTAGGAATAATCCCTTGCATATATGTTCAAATGATTTTTGACACTGGTACCAAGGTCATTCAATGGGGAAAAGCATAGCCTTTTTCACAGAGTATATTGGGACACTGGATATCCACATTGAAAAGAATGAAGTTGGACAGCTACCTCACATGATACACAAAATACATAAAAATGGATCAAAGACATAAATGTAAGGACTAAAACCATAAAAGCCTTAGTAGAAAATAAAGGGGTAAATCTACATGATCTTATATTTGGCGATAGATTTTTAGATAAGTCCTTGTTTAACATGAGACTGAAATAGATATTTGTTTTAATAATCTGAAGTTGTTGGCTCTGCCCCAGCACTCACTGAAAGCTCACCAGAAGCCTCAGGGCAATGGAGCCAAGTGGGGCAGACCATAAAGTTAGCCTCTGTGGTCACATAGCAGGGAGAATGGGTCTGGAGAGGCACTCAAAAGGCATCCAGCCCAAAGACCAGGGGATCCCTTCTTTAGGCTTTTGCCCACGGTAGTCATGTCTTTCTGAGGGACAGGAATATAGCCTGAATTTGGGCTGGTGGCATGATCCTAAGGTCACTGGGTGTTCTCCCAGACTGATACCACCTCCTGAAGGAAACCTCTATGGTGCCTCATTTTTCTTTGTATCCTCTGAGCCCAGCCCATAGTAGATATAATAAAGATGTTGGTGTTGACCCCATGCATGTAGAAACACTTATTTCTGACCTGCTCATTTCACAGGATCATATTACATAATTTCCCTTTTCCTATTCCAACCCATACAAGACCCTCTGGGGTTAATGTATCTGAAGAATTAACTTGAAAAGGCTCTTTTCCCCATTGTCAAAATATTTTTGGCCAGAGTGTTATATGATTTGAACAATGTGCTACTCAAATATTTACTGTAAATGCTCTATCTTGAGTCTCTAGCTCTTACACTTCGTATTCTCCTCTAATTCCACAGAAGCCAGGATTGTTTAAAGGTCAATATTCCTTTGGTGAAAAACAACAGAAGCCACATAAATACCCTGAGTTCAGTCAGGATACAAAAATCTAAACTTTAACCGTGAAACTCTGTATCAGGTATTGCTTATTCTTTTCCCCAAATTTCCCCTGACTTAAAGCTTTTCTTGGGTAATCTGACTCTGCATAGGGGCTCAAAAATGAAATTGTGGGAGTGGTAAAATGCAGGGAATCACAGGTGTGTCTTCCTGACAGACATTTTAATAAATGAAAGTTGTGTGTTTTATGTCCCATTGTTATAGCTGCTGGACATTCCTGCTCCCATTGGTACTGCAATGAAGTGAGTGCGATGTTTGGTTTCCATTTCATCTGTAAGATGTGAGCCTCATATTGAAATATGTATTCTCTGTGCCTAATTTAGGCCCTGGCACATAGGAGGGTGCACATAGGAGGGCTTACTATTGTAATAGTAAGACTAATTGCTAAGTATACTTATTGCTTACTCTGAGCCATGCACTATGCTATGCACCATATATATACTATCTCATAATTTGTATAGCATAGTGCATTTATATGTACTATCTCAGTTAATTCCACAATAACTCCATGAGGTTGATAGTATTAATCCTCATTTTACTGATTTATAACAAATGTTTTGAGGTGTTAAGTGACTATCCCAAGTCAGCCTTTAAAATATATCTAGAATTTGATCACATGTCACCACTTTGCTGTTCTTGCTGGTCCAAATCACCATCACTTCTCACCTAGTGTTCTCTAAATATAAATTAGGTCAAGGTGGCTTATAGTGTTGTTCAGATCTTTTATGTCTTCACAGAATTTTTTGTCTAGTTGTTCTATCAATTTCTGAGAAAGGAGTGTAAAATTTATAATGATACTTGTGAAATTGTCTATTTCTTACTTTAATTCTGATTTGTCATCAGGTATTTAGAGACTCTGTTATTAGGTACATACATATTCATTATTGTTTTGTCTTCCTTTTATTATATTTGAAATGCTCCTTTTTCTCTCCTAATATCTTTATCTTGAAGTATACTTTATTTGATATTAATAGACCTCCATACTATTTGTACGATAATATCTTTTTCATCCATTTAGTTTCAAACTATCTGTGTCTTTATATTTAAAATACATTTCTTCTAGACAGTATATTTTGTTTTTCTTTTTTTGTTTGTTTTTTTGTTTGTTTGTTTTGCAGTACGCGGGCCTCTCACTGTTGTGGCCTCTCCCGTTGCGGAGCACAGGCTCCAGACGCGCAGGGTCAGTGGCCATGGCTCACGGGCCCAGCCACTCCACGGCATGTGGGGTCTTCCCAGACTGGGGCACGAACCCATGTCCCCTGCATCGGCAGGCGGACTCTCAACCACTGCGCCACCAGGGAAGCCCTAGACAGTATATTTTGGATTTTTCTTTTTTATCCATTTTGACTGTCTCTGCCTTTTAATTTGAGTCTTTAATCTATTAACACCTAATGTAATTATTGATATGATTGGATTCAGGTCTACCATTATACTGTTTGTTTCACTTTGACTTGTGTTTTTTGTTTCTGTCTTCCCTCTTTCTTACCTTCTTTTGGACTACTTGAATATATCTTAGAATTCCATTTAAATTTATCTACTGGCTTTTTAGCTATGCTTTTTTTGGTGTTTTTAGTGGCTTTTCTAGGAATTACAATTCATATCTATAGCTTATAACAGTCTGCTTTGAGTTAATATTGTACTACTTCACATAAAATAGGGAAATCTTGCAAGTGTATAGGTCCATTTACCATTCCCTCATGCTATAGTTGTCATGTGCATTACATCTACATATATTATAAGCCCTACACTACCATTTTATAATTTTTGCTTCAAGCAGTTATGTGAGTTTTAAAGAAATTAAGGGGAAAATAGTCTCATATTTATATACATAGTTACCATTTACAAGGGTCTTTCATTCCTTCCTGAAGATCTGAATTTCCATTTGGCTTTATTTCTCTTGAGACTGAAGAACTTACTTCAACATTATTTTTTGTACTGCAGATGTGGTGGGGATGAATCCTCCTAGCTTTCTTTTATCTGAAAATCTTATTTTACCTTCATTCATGAAAGATATTCTAACTGAATATAGAGTTCTGAGTTGACAGATTTTCCCTCTGGTACTTTAAAGATATTTTGCTGTCTTCTGGCCTGCATTATTTCTTATGAGAAAACAGCTGTCATTTACATTGTTGTTTCCCTGTATGCAATGTGTCATTTTTCTCTGATTGCTTTCAAATATTTTTCTTTCATTTTTATCAGCTTGACTATGATATTAATAGGAGGCTTTTTTCCAACTTATTTATCCTTTATAGGCTTCATTAAACTTCTTAAATTTGTAAATGTATGTCTTATGCTAAATTGGGGGGAATTTGGGCCATTTTTTCCCTCTCAATTAACTCTATCCTCTCCTTTCAGGTATCCAATCACATACATGTTAGAACTTTTGATATTGTCCTATAAGCCTCTGTTAAATAAAATATTTTTTTCTCTGTGTTCTTCATATTGGATAATTTCTGTTGATCTATTTTCAACTCCATTCCTTCTTTACTCTGCCATTCCATTCTATTCTTAAGCCCATCCTGTGAATTTTTTACTTTAGCTATTTCATTTTTCAGTTTGAGAATTTCCAGTTGGGCTTTTAAAAAAGTCTCTTTTCTTTTAAAATTTCCCATCTTTTCATTAATTGTGAGTATATTTTCCTGTATATCACCAAGCATAGTTTTAATATAAGCTTTGAAATAATTGTTGGCTAATTCCAACATCTGAGTCATCCTAGATTGTTTTCTATTGATATTTTTTCTTACAAATTTACCGTTTTCCCGATTCTTTGAATGTTGTGTAATTTTGATTCACATCCACAATATTGTGAATGCTCTTGAATCTGAATATTCCTCTGAAGAATATTGATTTTTAGAAACATACAGTTAACTTTTCCTCTACAATGGGTGTAGCTCAAATTTTAGCTGGGCTCTTTTGGCCTTACCAAAACACCTGCTTTGAGTCTTTCCTCAGTATGCATTTTCAAGGGTCAGGCAGAGATTTGGGCAAATTTTATACCCAGAATTTGGGACCTCCACTTTCTTGCTCTCTCTTTTTGGGGATTTCCTCTCTCACCTTCCAGTGAATGTGGTACCCTAAACTCAAACCCTGTTCTCTGATTTTTAAACCAGTAAGACTGTGATTTTCTAACAGAGCTTTATCTACCCCACATGGCTTTTAGCCATGCTAACAAAATGGAAACTTGACCTTTGCTCTCTTCTGCCAAGTATCTACCTATTTTGTTCACTATTTGTTCAGGTATTTGTTTTTATATTTTGTTCAGCATTGATAGTTGTTATCTACAAGTGGATTGGCTTGGTAATTGGCCTTATTAGGAGTGGTTCTTTTTTTTTTCCTTTGTTGTTTTTTGTTAATCTTTTATTGTAAAATAAAACACAGGTACAGAAAACCATCCAAAATAAATGTATGTTTAATGAATCATTATAAGGTGAATACCCTTGTAACCACCCCCCAGGTCAGGAAACAGAATCCTGTCATTCACCTCAGAAAACCCCTTCTATGTACCCCATTCTATCACAACCCTGTCTTTCCTCCCTCAGTTAAAAACTACACTGACCTTTATAGCAATCATTCTCTTGTATTTTTAGTTTAATCTTCCAAGTGTGACTCCTTAGACACCATAGTTTGGTCATATTTTAGAGTATAATCTATTGTTTTCCCCCTACTTTCTTTATTTTCTTTACAATTGATCTATTGGTGAATTCTGGATATTTAACCTGTAGTGTTTCTTCCCCTTTTCCCCCTTTGGCTATCACTCTTTTCTGCATTGTACAATTTACTAATTTACCTTGTTTTTTCCCTCATTCTCCTAATTATGAGTGCAAAGTTTTGTGTATGTTTTGTTCATTATTTTATCCTCAATACCTAGAACAGTGCCTGGCACAGAATAGGCACTCAATAAATATTTATTGAATGAATAAGTTAACAAGCATAATTTCCATAATTTTTCTCCTCACATTCTCCATATTGAATATTCAAAGATCTAAAAATTACTCTGGAAACATTGGTATCTCTGTATATTTCTTAAAGAAAATGCCCCTTCTCTAGAAAAAAATGACAAGTTGTATTAGCCTCTGTTCTTTTTACAAGTCAATGCATTCACTCAATCAACAAATATTTATTTAACAGCTCTGAAGTGGCAAGCACTAGTCAATACACAGATAACGCAGCAGCAAAGCAAAACAAAACAAAACAAAGCCCCTTACCCGGGGGAGCTTATATTCTAGTAAGATAAGAAAAATATAGCCAAATAAATAAATAGATATACGATATAATATCAGGTCGTGGCAAATGCTATGAAAAAAAGCTGGATAAGAGCACAGAGTATGTCAGGGTCTGCTATTTTAGAAAGGGTGAGCAGGAAAGGCTTCTTTAGGTAAGTAACATTTGAACAAAGATTTGAATGAAATGAGGGGAAAACCTGCCTGTATATTTTGGAGAAGAGCTCCAGGCAGAGAGCACAGCAGATGTAGAGAGCCTGAAGCAAGAGCAGGGTTGCCCAAGGAAGAGTAATAAATGCAGTGTGTCTGAAGACCAGTGCATGACGAGAAAAGGGATGAGAGAAGATCAGGGAGGAGACAAGGGACCAGGTAATGTAGGGCTCTGTAAGCCATGAGTTTTATTTTATGCATGATGTGGATATATTGGAGGATATTCAGTAGTCAAATGACATTGTATGGCTTACACTTTTTCAAAAAAAATTCTTGCTGCTATATACAGGAAAGACTTAAAGGGTTGACAAGAGTTTAAAAAAAAATAGTTCAACTGAGGACTATTGCAATAACCCAGGCAAGTGATGATGATGACTTAGACCAAGGTGTGGCAGTACTTTGATTTGGGGTATATTTTGAAGGTAGAAGCAGCAAGATTTTCTAAAAATTTCAGGTGAAATGTGAGAGAAAGTGGGGCATCAATGATAATTCCAAGATTTCGAGCTTCCCAAGAGGGAGAAGAGGTGTCATTTACTGAGATACAGAGGAATAAGTGGAAAGCAAGTTGGGGGTGGTGGTGTGGAGAGATAGAAGAGTTCATCTAGGGCTACTTAAATGTAAGATATTTGCTAGACATATTCAAGTGGAGATGTAAGTATGCTGCTGGATATATAAGTTTGAGCTTTGGCAGATACATGGTTTTTTCGTTACTAAATGGAAAGCCATAGTACTTGATGAGGTTGCATAGGGTGGTGTCTTAGTCTCCTCAGGCTGCCATAGCAAAATACCATAGGCTTTCTGGCTTAAAAAACAGAAATTTATTTCTGGATGCTGAGAAGTCCAAGAACAAGGTTCTGTCAAGGTAGGTCTCATTCTGTGGGCTCTTCTTTTGACTTGTGACTTTCATCTTGCTGTGTGCTCACATGACCTCTGTGCATGCGTGGAGAGACAGAAAATGCAATTTCTCTGGTGTTTCTTCTTAGAAGGGCACTAATACTGACACATTATGGCCCTGTGACCTTATCTAACCCTAATTATCCCAAAGGCCTCATATCCAAATACCATCCCATTGGGGGATAGGGCTACAGCATATAATTTTGGGGAAATACAAAATTCAGTCCATAAACAGAGGAAATGTAGACTGAGAAGAGTAAAGATCTGAAGATTAAACCCTGAAGCATTCTAACTTAAATGTGGAAAGAGTCAGAGAATTGAGCAACTAAGACAAGAAGGAATCATGAATGAGGTAAGAAGAAATCCAGGAAACTGTGATGTCTTGAAAGCTAAATGGAGAAAGTGTTTCAAGTGTTGCAACTGTGTCAAACTCTGCTAAGAAGTTAAGAAGGGATAGTACTAAGCACTCCCTGTTGGTTTTGGCAATTTGGAGATAATGATTACCTTGGCAAGAGCTACTTTAATGGAAGGGTGGAGATGAAAGCCTTCAAGAGAGAACAACAGGATAAATGCAGAGATCATGAAAATAAATAACTCGTTTAAAGAGTTGCTGGAAAGAAGAGGTTATCTGGAGCATGGTGATCTGGATGTAAGGAAGTATATTTTAGGAGATATTGCAACAGTTTGTATGTTGATATGAATTAGAGAGTAGAGGGTGGAACATGATGATGCAGGTGAGAGAAGGGGTAATCACAATGTTATAGTCTCTGAGCAGGCTCAAGGATATGGGATCTAATGCACACATGGAGGAGTTAAACTTATATCCCTTATTAATTTTTTATAATGATATTTTTTTAAGATTTATTTATTAATTTTTGGCCGTGTTGGGTCTTAGCCGTGGCACATGGGATCTTCGCTGAGGCATGCGGGATCTTTTCTTGTGGTGTGTGGGCTCTTCGTTGTGGTGTGTGGGCTTCTCTCTAGTTGTGCGTGTAGGTTTTCTCTTCTCTAGCTGTGGCGCTCAGGCTCCCAGGCACGTGGTCTCTGTAGTTGTAGTGCGCAGGTTCCAGAGCGCATGGGCTCTGTAGTTTGCAACACGCAGGCTCTAGTTGAGGCACACAAGCTCAATAGTTGTGGCATGTGGGCTTAGTTGCCCCATGGCACGTGGGATCTTAGTTCCCTGACCAGGGATCGAACCCACATCCCCTGCATTGCAAGGCAGATTCTTTACCACTGGACCACCAGAGAAGTCTCGTATCACTTATTTTTAAAAGGTAGTCAGAATATATGGCACAGATGAAAGTAGGCTGGCATATTTGGGTGTGGGAAGACATGAAAGTTGTCATCTACTTGCTTCCGAGGGAAAACAAAGAAAGGTCATAAACTGAGTGTGAGGAAGGTGGAGAAGCTGTTTAATGTTAGAGCAGAACAGAATAGAATAGAATATGAGAAATGCTGAACAATCCTGAGGACCACTTGCATTTGGGGGTCTTACTTTTTAAGTGAGGTCTATCAGGAATGTATGTGTTTTTCTTGGGCTATGTACAGAAGCTTTGGTGTAAGTGCTGAGTGGGTGGAGAATTGGATTTTACCAGGGTTGGAATATGTTGGGTGAGAATGATGGAGGGAAGATAGGAGCAAAGGAATTGAGGATGTATGCAAAGATGTGATGAAAGTGACCGATCCTGGAATGTCAACTAGGTGAGAGGAAAATGAGAACATGATTGAATTGATAGGCAGTTCAAAGGTGCTAAGATCACTGAGCTGAAAGTGCTTGTGAAGTCAAAGACTTATGGACTAAGGATGAGCTGGAAAGAGAGGTGGTGGTGATCGGAAAGCAGTATGCTTGAAATAGAGATTTTGTTAATGGTACAATAAGTGATATCAAGCATGGCTGTGGGAGTGAATAACTGCAGTGGATTGAAAGACAAGTTCACTGGAGGTGAAGAGGTCAAGGAGCTATGACTTGGATATTGCTTGTATTATCTTAATGAATATTTGAATCATTAATAGTGATGACAAGATGAATGGTGAAGAGAAAGACTATAAGCCAGGTAATCAAATCTTTACTGAAAGATCAACAGGATTATGATATATGACTGAAATAAGGAATGGGAAGATCAGTTGGTGGAATATTCTGATACATGTGCTTCAAAGTACTTAATAAGCATCAATTGCTTCTCTTCTCAGGCTTTTTGTTTCTTAATGAGAAAGTCTTTCTTTTTTTAACCATGATCTTAATTATCATTTTAGTTGAGTTTCTCTAGATCTCCATTAGCTCCATTATGCCTTTAAAAATTTAGTTGCTAGGACTTCTGGAATGGTATTGTGAAAACCCCGTCCACTCCCAGTAGAACAACTATAACTAGTGAAAATTACTAGTTTTAAAAAAAATTTTATTGAAGTGTAGTTGATTTACAATGTTGTGTTAATTTCTGCTATACATCAGAGTGATTCAGTTATATGTATATATTCTTTTTCATATTCTTTTCTATTATGGTTTATCACAGGATATTGAATATAGGTCCCTGTATTATATATTAATATATATAATAATTTGCATCTGCTAACCCCAAACTCCTAATCCTTCCCTCTCCCACCCCCACAACCACACATCTGTTCTCTATGTCTGTGAGTCTGCTTCTGTTTTGTAGATATGTTCATTTGTGTTGTATTTTAGATTCCACGTATAAGTGATATCATATGATATTTGTCTTTCTCTTTCTGATTTACTTCACTTAGTATTATAATCTCATGTTGCTGGAAATGGCATTATTTCATTCTGTTTTATGGCTGAGTAATATTCCATTTTATATATATATATATCTCACATCTTTATCCATTCATCTGTTGATGGAAATGTAGGTTGTTTCCATGTCTTGGCTATTGTATTTATTTATTTATTTTAAATTTTATTTATTTATTTTTGGCTGCATTGGGTTTTCATTGCTGTGCGTGGGCTTTCTCTAGTTGTGGCAAGTGGGGGCTACTCTTCGTTGCAATGCTCGGGCTTTCCATTGTGGTGGCTTCTCTTGTCGTGGAGCACAGGCTCTAGGCACACAGGCTTCAGTAGTTGTGGCACGTGGGCTCAGTAGCTGTGGCTCGTGGGCTCTAGAGCGCAGGCTCAGTAGTTTTGGTGCACGGGCTTAGCTGCTCTGCAGCATGTGAGATCTTCCCGGACCAGGGCTTGAACCCGTGTCCCCTGCATTGGCAGGTGGATTCTTAACCACTGCACCACCAGGGAAGTCCTTGGCTATTGTAAATAGTGCTGCTATGAATATAGGGCTGCATGTACCTTTTCAAATAATTTTTTCTAGATATATGCCCAGGAGTGGGATAGCTGGATCATATGGCAACTCTATTTTTAGTTTTTTGAGGAACCTCTGTACTCTTTTCCGTAGTGGCTGCACCAATTTACATTCCCACCAACAGTGTAGGAGGGTTCCCTTTTCTCCACACCCTCTCCAGCATTTGTTATTTGTAGACTTTTTAATCATGGCCATTCTGATTGGTGTGAGGTGATACCTCATTGTAGTTTTGATTTGCATTTCTCTAATAGAAAATTACTATTTTTAAAAATAAAGTCTCTGGAAATTCTCCTAAGGGCACAGTGCAAATGAAGAAACATTTTTTCAAGGAAAATCTAGATCTTGATGAGAACAAGAGTCTGTGGAACTTGAGCCATGATCTGTCTGCTCCATCCTCCTCCCCACCCCACCTCACAGCTCAGCATAATGGAAGCTCACACCAGGTAGATATGGACAAGAAGACAGGGCTCCTTCTCCCTCCATTTCCCTGGGCTTTGGTATTTCCCTGGGAGGGGCAGGCTGACAGCACTCCTCATGCTTTCCAGCTTTGTGTTGCAGAGTCTAAATTCTAGGAGAGTGTGGCCAAGAAGTTGGGATCTCCTTTCCTCCATCTAGTCCCCACTAATAGGGCAGAATCTATACCCAAGGCATGGCAATCTGACAGTACTGAGGCCGTGAATATCCTCACCACAGCTCACTTGTAGGATCGAGGGTTTGAAACTTAGAGGGCAAACTGATAAGATCGGAAGCTGCCACCACTACCTAGCACTCTGCTCATAAAGCAGAAGTGTCACTCTAAGAGAAGTGGACCATTGTACCTGCCCCCCAGCTCTAGAGCAGAGGTGCAAAGATTTTTTCCAGAGGGAGAGGCAGGCCATAATAAGAGAATTCCAAAGCTCTCCTCAAGAGAACTGACTTTATCTGGAAGAGAGAATGAAGAAGCCTAAGGGCACTCTTGAAAACAATGACCATTTTGGTGGTAAACATTAAAAGAAAGACAGTAACTCCATGAAAACAACAACTAAACTATAGGTCAAGTAGTCTACTAGAGAGAACCAGGAAAAGATATAGCTAACAATAGTCTTATTAGAGTTACAACAAGCCTCATAGAAGGGACTCAAAGACTACCACTGCTAAGAGGTCTGAATTTAACTGGATCAGACTGCAGAGCAACTTATGCCCCAGGGCATTACCAAAAACAGTGGAGAAATCAACTTGCAATTAATAAAGCCTAACAGCTGCGTGTAATACCAAATAAAGCAGGTAGCTTAACAGTGAAGACAGGAAAAGAGACAGAGAGGATCCTGCTAAAATCACTGTCATCATCATATGCACATGCCCAAGGCTGGGCCTTCTCAGGAGCGATATCAAAGATTTCATTAAAATAGTCCAGCTAAGTCATTAAAAAATAAAGAAGCAAACAACCATAACAACAAGCTCAGGGGAGGGAAGCAGTATACAGAACTGCTATAATATATTATCTAAAATTCCCAGTTTTCAACAACAAAAAATTTTGAGACATGCAAAGAAACAGGAAAGTGTGATATACAGGAAAAATAGCAGGCAACAGAAACTTTCTGTGAGAGTACTCAAATGGACTCAGCAGAAAAGCTATTAAATATATGTTCAAAGAACTAAAAGGAGCCATGCTTTAAAAGGTTAAAAATGTAAGATGATGGTGTCTCATCAAATAGAGAGTATCAATAAAGAGATAGAAATGATAAATTCATGGAAGTTCTGGAGGTGAAGAGTACAATAACTGAAAGAAAAATTGACTAGAGGGACTCAGTAGTAGATTTGAACAGGCATAAAAAAGAACCAGTGAACTCAAAGATAAATTGATAGAGATTATGCCATCTGAAGAACAGAGAGAAAAAATGAGAAATGAACAGAGCCTCAGAGAAATGTGGGACACCATTAAGTGCACATACACCTCTCTAATGGGAGCACCATAAAGAGAGAAGAGAAAGGAGTAGAAAAAAATAATCAAAGTATTAATGGTTGAAAACTTCCCAAATTTCATGAAAAGCTTTAATTTACACATCCAAGAAGCTCAATAAATTCTAACTGGGATAAATAAAGATACACAATGTATCATAAATGTGGAAAGCCAAAGTAAAAAAAAAGTAAAAATTTTGAAAGCGTAAGAGAAAAACAATTGACCTTATGTAGCGGAATGCTGATCAGTTTGACAGCTGAAGTCTCATAAGAAACAATGACTGTTAGAAGGCAGTGGGATTACATTTTGAAAGTACTGAAAGAAAAATATTGCCTATCAGGATGTATGGTATAGATGACCTTATTTCCCAAGCACAAATAGAGACACAGACGTAGAGAACTAATGTATGGATACCAAGGAGGAATTGGGAGATAGGGATTGACACATATACACTATTGATACTATGTATAAAATAACTAATGGGAACATACTGTATAGCACAGGGAACTCTACTTAATGCGCTGTGGTGTCCTAAATGGGAGGGAAATCCAAAAGGGAGGGGTTATATGTATATTATGGCTCATTCATTTTGCTGTACAGTAGAAGTTAACACAGCATTGTAAAGCAACTATACTCCAATAAAAATTAATTTTTTAAAAAAGGATGTATGTACAGCAAAACTATCAAAAGCGGACAGTTTTTCAAAGAAAATAAACAAGTGGCCAATAAACACATGAAAAGACTCAACATTATTATCCATTAGGAAATGCAAATCAAAGCCATCAGGTACCACTTCTTACACACTAGGATAGCTAAAATAAAAAAGAGACATAATGACAAATTTTGGAAGGGATGTGGAGAGTTGGAACCCTCAGATCCTGCTGGTAGGATTATAAAATGGTGCAACCACTTTGGAAAACAGTCTGGAAATTTCTCACAAGGTTAATCATAGAGTTACCATATGACCTAGGAAATCCGCTCCTGGGTATATAGTCAAGAGATGTGAAAGCATTATGTCCACTCAAAAACTTGTACCTGAATATTCATACGGACATTATTCATAATAGCAAAAAAAAAAGGGAAACAAGCTAAATGTCCATCAACTAATGAATGAATAAACAAAATGTGGTATATCTATATAATGGAATATTATTTAGCAATATAAAGGAATGAAGTACTGGTACATAGTATAACATGGATGAACCTTAAAAACATTATGTTAAGTGAAAGAAACAACACAAAAGACCATGTATGAGTGATATTTTGTGTGAATCCATCTATATGAAAGGTCCAGAATAGGCAACTCCATGGGGACAAAAAGTAGATTAGTGGTTGCCAGGGTCTGAGAAGAGATGAGGGAACGAATGGGGAGTGACTGCTAATGGATACAGGATTTCACTTGGGATCATGAAAATGTTCTAAAATTGAGTGTAGTGATAGTCCCACAACTCTGTGAATATATTATAAACCACTGATTTTGTATACTTTTGAGTGAATTGTATGTATGTGGATCATATTTCAATAAAGCTGTTATTTTTTTTAAAAGCATAGTGGTTAAAAATAACAGCAGCACTCAAAAAGTCTGATTTCTTAAGTTAACTGCCAATGCTGTATATCCTCTTTCATTCCTCTTGGTTTGGGTCCTGTGGGGATGACTTCTCAGCATCACTTGTCAACACATTCAAAGAACAGTGTGAGCTAAAACTAATTTCTGGCTACCTTTTCTTTCTTCCTTTCCTCCTTCCTTCCTGCCTGCCTGCCTTTCCTCCTTTCTTTCTTTCTTTCTTTCTTTCTTTCTCTCTCTCTCTCTCTCTCTCTCCCTCCCTCCTTCCCTCCCTTCCTTCCTTTCTTTTTTTTATTATTTATTTGGCTGCATCGGATCTTAATTGCAGCATGTGGGCTCTTCGTTGCAGCACACAGGCTTCTCTCTAGTTGTGGCATGCTGGTTCCAGAGTGTGCGGCTCAGTAGTTGCAGCACACAGGCTTAGTTGCTCCGTGACGTATAGGATCCTAGTTCCCTGACCAGGGATCAAACCCACGTCCGCTGCACTGGAAGGCAGATTCTTAACCACTGGATCACCAGGGAAGTCCCTCTGTCTATGTTTTCTTCCCTCAAATTGTCAAACATTCTTCAGGCTCTCCAGAAGAAGTAGTAATTCTATGATAATCCTTAGTAACCATTAGTGTAATATTAAAATATTTACTTTAAATCCTTCAGTTGTGCCTCCTGGAAATTTAGACCGCCTATTACAAGTCTCTTTTCAAGGGTTAACAAAGTCTCATAAAACACATGTAGGGCACCATATTTTACTACTTTTGAATGCTATTGTTAGTTATTTTAGAGAAACTGGAAGGAACATAAGACTGGATAACAAGGGACATGCTTCCTAAGCCAATCTCTGTTCCTTGCTAGAACATAGAGGAGCAGTCCCTCTTCATTTTATGTGCATTCTTCAAAATTGAGGCCTTTTTGATCATTTGTAGTTATAAAAGTTGTGAAGATTATAATGAAAATATATTGAAGGATACATGTGAAAGCAAGTGTCTGTCTATTCAATACTAGATTGAAACATCTATTTTTATGTGTGACCTACTAACCAAAAACAGAAGATCACCACTGGGGCTCCCTAAAGCCAAAGATCTGGGCAGAGTTGGCCCAGATGGCACTCTGTGGTGCCTGCCCTTCTCCTGGAGCCAATGTACCCAGGCACAGTGACCCTGCAAGGAGTGGCCAGCTGATGCTCCTCCTGAGAGAGAGGCTGAACTTTTCTTTTTTGAATTTTATTTATTTATGTATTTAATACAGCAGATTCTTAATAGTTATCTATTTTATACATAGTAGTGTATACATGTCAATTCCAATCTCCCAGTTCATCCCACCACCCCCACCTCCACCCCCGCTTTCCCCCCTTGGTGTCCATACTTTTGTTCTCTACATTTGTGTCTCTATTTCTGCCTTGCAAACCAGTTCATCTGTACCATTTTTCTAGATTCTGCATATGTGCGTTAGCATATGGTATTTGTTTTTCTCTGACTTACTTCACTCTGTATGACAGTCTCTAGGTCCATCCACATCTGTACAAATGACCCAATTTCGTTCCTTTTTATGGTTGAGTAATTTTCCATTGTATATATTACCACATCTTCTTTATCCATTTGTCTGTTGATAGACATGAGTTTGCTTCCATGACCTATTGTAAATAGTGCTGCAATGAACACTAGGATGCATGTGTCTTTTTGAATTATGGTTTTCTCTGGGTATATGCCTAACAGTGGAATTGCTGGGTCATATGGTAATTCTATTTTTAGTTTTTTAAGGAACCACCATGTTGTTCTCCACAGTGACTGTATCAATTAACATTCCCACCAAGAGTGTAAGAGTGTTCCCTTTTCTCTACACCCTCTCCAGCATTTGTTTGTAGATTTTCTGATGATGCCCATTCTAACCGGTGTGAGGTGATACCTTATTGTAGTTTTGATTTGCATTTCTCTAATAGTTAGTGATGTTGAGCAGCTTTTCATGTGCCTCTTGGCCATCTGTATGTCTTCTTTGTAGAAATGTCTATTTAGGTCTTCTGCCCATTTTTTGATTGGATTGTTTGTTTTTTTAATATTGAGCTGCATGAGCTGTATATATTTTGGAGATTAATCCCTTGTCCGTTGATTCGTTTGCAAATATTTTCTCCCATTCTGAGAGTTGTCTTTTCGTCTTTGTAGTTTCCTTTGCTGTGCAAAAGCTTTTAAGTTTCATTAGGTCCCATTTGTTTATTTTTGTTTTTATTTCCATTACTCTAGGAGGTGGGTCAAAAAAGACAAATTGGAAAAGAAGAAGTAAAACTGTCACTGTTTGCAAATGACACGATACTATACATAGAAAATCCTAAAGATGCCACCAGAAAACTCCTAGAGCTAATCAATGAATTTGGTAAAGTTGCAGGATACAAAATTAATGCACAGAAGTCTCTTGCATTCCTATACACTAACAATGAAAGATCAGAAAGAGAAATTAAGGAAACAATCCCATTCACCACTGCAACAAAAAGAATTAAATACCTAGGAATAAACCTATCTAAGGAGGTAAAAGACCTGTACTCAGAAAACTATAAGACACTGATGAAAGAAATCAAAGATGACACAAACAGATGGAGAGATATACCATGTTCTTGGATTGGAAGAATCAATATTGTGAAAATGACTATACTACCCAAAGCAATCTATAGATTCAATGCAATTCCTATCAAATTACCAATGGCATTTTTTACAGAACTAGGACAAAAAAATCTTAAAATTTGTATGGAGACACAAAAGACCCCGAATAGCCAAAGCAGTCTTGAGGGAAAAAAATGGAGCTGGAGGAATCAGGCTCCCTGACTTCAGACTATACTACAAAGCTACAGTAATCAAGACAATATGGTACTAGCACAAAAACAGAAATATAGATCAGTGGAACAGGATAGACAGCCCAGAGATAAACCCACGCACCTATGGTCAAGTAATCTAAACAAAGGAGGCAAGGATATACAATGGAGAAAAGACAGTCTCTTCAATAAGTGATGCTGGGAAAACTGGACAGCTATATGTAAAAGAATGAAATTAGAACACTCCCTAACACCTTACACAAAAATAAAGTGAAAATGGATTAAAGGCCTAAATGTAGAGGGAAACATAGGAAGAACACTCTTTGAGCTTTTCTGATAGATAGTTAAAAAAAATTCTAATGCCTGCAGGCCCTGAGAAGGTAAATAACTGTGATTATCCTCCAGCCCCAACCTTAGAAGCTAAAGACTCTGGCCAAAGCCATTCCAGAAGACAAGCAAAAGATAGCACATTTTGGGGCCTCCCTCCCAGATATAGGAAACCTTGTCACATTTCTGCCTTCAAATATATGACATAGGAGCAGGTCCCTTCTCCTCTGACCTTAGGTTTCCGCATCCAAAAATAAGATTGAAAGTGAGGATCTCCTCATCCAATACTAGTATCCTATAATTCTATTCAAGCCTAAACATCTTTAATCCTTAATATTTCTTCATGAGGTCCCTGCAATGATCTTTTAGTAATTTTTATTTATCTTTTTGGATTTACTTCAAATACTTTTGGATTTACTTCAAATACTAGAGAGCCAGTGCTCCAAAGGGCTAAAGGGGCCTTATGTGAAAAGACATATTTTCTCTGTTAACATCCATGACAACTCATACTAAATGACACGAAATGTGAAATTTCTATCCAGATAGGTCAAAAATAATTCATTCCGTTTTCCAAGTGACATTACGAAAATACCCACAGTAGGAGTAGCAGCCGGTTTTTCTCTGCAAGATTAACATCTAATTCCCATGCGTACATAAGAACATCATTTTTCTGAGTACAGGCCTATATTTATGATTTGAACTAGGTTGTTATGAAGTAAGAGTTTAAATTTTGTTTTGCATCATATTTCTTTCTGGAAAGCATCCTTTTTGGAAATCCCGCTTAATATTTCCTGTCAACAACTGACAGGAAATGTTTCCCCTCCATATCTGACTTCCTCTTATAGTCCATTTCTGTTGTATTTTGGTTGGTGAGATAAACTTGTCTGAAGTAAAAGTTTCTGGAATGTATTTATGCTCCTGTACCCAAACCATGCATAGGCAAGTGCTAAGAAAGGGATAGACAGGAAACTAAAATTTGTTGAGTGCCTACTAAGTGCCAGGTACATACATTGTATCATTTAATCTACATATGTCCCTATGAGGAATCCTGTCATCTCCATTTTACAGATAAGGAAACTGAGACATCTTTAAGTTAAGTTACTTGCCGAAGATAACACTGCTACTGGGTAGTAGACCCAGATTTAAACACAGGTCTGTCTGACTGCACTACACCTTGCTGATTCTAGTCGCATGTTAACATCCCCACCAAAAGTTTAATATTAAGTCACCCAGTTATCAGTTAGTGCCAAGTTAGAAAAGCAGAATTGCTCCAGGCATTTCAAATAGAGGGAATAAAATCCAAAGAGGCCAAAATGGGCAAATGATGGTACCCAGAGCTCACAAGGGCTGTATTACTGAGGCTATGCTGTTGGGGCCATTCTGTGGTTGCTGATACTGTTGAAACAACTGCTCAGCTTCTAGGAGCTGAGAATTTGCACTCTTACTGAGACTGAAAGAACTTGGAAGCCCACAGTTCCACTGATGCTACTGGACTCATTGCCAGAACTTCTGGAGCTTATGGTTGCCTGTTGCCACTGATAGATCCAAATGCAAAAAATGAAAAAGATGTCTTCTCTCTCTTTCCTAGTCTTTCTCTAGGACCTGCCTTTGGTGGAATCTCACTGGAAACTACCTGGCAAGGAAACCTAGAAAATCTAGTTTGCAGATGTCCAGCACCCTTCAGTATAGAGAATGTTGAAGGGTAGGAATGAACCTAAAAATCAGCTTTCCCAAGGAGTGATATCATAGCATTGATGTGATCATCCCCTTGGTTTTAGAGGCCTCTTTTCTCGTAAATTGTGTTTTGATTCAGTGCCATAACTGAGCAATTAGACATCCATCTCTTACGTACTTAAGCAGAAATGGGATTTGTTGGAAGGATATTGGGTAACTAACAGAATTGAATCCGCCTGGAGAATCCAGTTTAGAAAAAAATGGATCTGGGAAACAGAAACTGATGGGGGTAGGGTGAGGGTCAGGGCTCTGCAAGGCAATCCTGCTTAGAGGAATTCACTCTACCCATTTCTCATTTTTAAATCTCTATTGAAGATTCAAAGTTCAAGGAAAGATAATTAAGTTGGTCAGTCTTAGAAAGGATGGCAACTTCATTGGGGAAGGTAATTTTCCCAAGTTAAACAGGGAGCTCTCACTCAAGGATATAGAAATGGTTCTTGGGTAGAAAATAAACCAAACAAACACAGAGACAAATAACACTAGCTACCCTTGCAGTTCTGATTACCAGGTATTTTCTCTAGTGTTCTCCCTCCATCCTGAGTCCACTGTAGAGTCCTCTGGGGTAATGGTATCCATCTCACCTCCCTGAGAATTGTAGTCCCATCTCTAAATGGAATTTTTTCCTTCGGAATTTTTGTCTGAATGCAAATAGAAGTCTTAATGAACTTTTACCTCCCTTTTTTGACCTGATGAATCTTTCTGCATATCCTTTTCATCCAGGACAGCTTCCCAAGTGACCCTCCCATCCTTATTGTCCCTTCCAATTTCCCTGAGAAATGAATAAAAAGTCATGACTTTCTCTTCCCGCTCTATCTACTCCTTCTTTCCTTTCTTCCTCTCAAGGAATGTTTTCTGGACCCACTCCATTCTTCTGTCTGGTTTAACCCACCATAATAAATATTATCATGACTGCCATTTATTGGGTACCTACTGTGTACCAGAGGCTTTATACATACTTTTTTCATTTAATTGACACTGGAACCCAAATGAAATTCTCATTACACAGATAGAAAAAGTAAGGCTCAGAGAGCTTAAGTGGCTGATCCAAAGTCACATATGTGCTTAGCAGTGAAGCTCATATTTGAGCCCAAGACAGCCTAACTCCAAAACTTGCGTTCTTTTCATAGAACTGTGGGGTTACGCTGCCTCTCATATAGGGACACAGGAGATGGAAGAGACAGCAGAAAGTCTGCTCAGGCATCTTGCCAGGTCTTTGTTTTGAAACAATATTTTAGGCAAAACAAAAGCATATTGCAATACAAACAGAACAAAAATCAGGAAATCCCCATCTTTGTCAGATTGATTTAATTTCGACCTTTCAGGATGAAGTGCACACAGTGACCTCTAAATTTCTGGATACTTAGGAATTTAGCCTTCTGCTTGGTTCAGCTTGCCAATAGAAAATGGAAAGAGAAAATTAAAAGGTTTCAAGAAATTACAGTTTTACTCAGAGGCATGATGCCTTCTCCTTGAGAAAGGGGCTTAGTCAGGTTTGGTTTAGAGGTAGTTCCCTTTGCGGATTAGGAGAAATAATTTGTGAACCAAAAGAAATAATCATTTACACAACTGCTGTAAATGTACAGAACACATTATTCCAAGAAATATATTACCTGCAGTTGTGAAGACAGCTGCTTTCATTGAGGAACAACTTTGCCATTAACCATGTGCTTTAATCAGCATTCTGGATTCCTATCAGTTCTGAGGGACATGGAGTTCGGAGAAAGGGTGTTCACTTTTATGGAGTATCTACAGCGTTCCAAGCTCTGTCATAAGTGCTTTAATTTATCTCATTATATCATTTGATACAGAATGTTATGAACTAAGTGCTAGTATTATCCCTGTTTTCAGGTAAAGAAAAACTTAAAGATTTAAACTCTAAATTCTGGCTATTCCTTTGCTCTTTGGAGAGGCTCAAAATACAGGGAGGTCAAGATTTTGTGATTTCATGGAAAGGGAACAGAAGAGATGGCTTGATTGAGTCCATCATCCTCCAGCTCCCTGAGAGGAGGGAGCCAGGGCATAGTTTAGAGGTATAGGGGCAGGGAGGTCAATGTGGAGGCCAGAGGAGAGTAGGAATGATGGGGCTGACTCTAAATTTCGGCTCTCCATTATAATCTGCTATCTCTATTTTATTCAGTAAGTTTAAGAAGGGCTTTGATAGAGTCATAGAAAAATATATCATTAGAGAATTATCTAGAGAATCCCAAGAGGTCAACTTTAAGAATAGACCATTGTGGGTCTTAGTCTCAGACCAACTTTTCTTCTCACTCTCTGTATTCTCCCAGGGCCATTTTATCCATGTCCATAGCTACAGTTAACTTTTATAAATCAATGACTCTCAAATCTATGTCTCAATCCAGACCTCTCCCCTAAATTCCTTTTCACATATCCAACTCTCTTCTGCTCATCTGACTTGGATGACCCACAGACCTCAAACAGAAATATCTCCCTGCTGTTCCTTGTTTCACATTCCAGTGAATGGCAGCACTATCCACTCAGTTGCCCAAATAAGAAAACTAGGCAGCTTCCTTGGCTTTGCATTTTCCCTCACTGCTCTTCATCCACCCCACCCCAAGTCTAATCAATAGCCAAACCTATCAACTCTATCTTCCAAATATCTCTGGAATCCACATGCTTCTCTCTGTCAGGAGCTCAACTGAGCTAGAGAAACTGAGCTGTCAGGTGCTGGAGTAGCTGATTAATAATGAGCCAAAATGAAAGTAACAGTCAAGCCTTTAATCACTTAACTGCAATAGTATAAGGAAGAGGATAAAAGCAAACTAAGTGCCGACTCCTTCCATTTCATTTTCTGCCATGAAATGGTGAATGGGTGGGGTTGACTCACTGTTGAGGGAGCCTCAGACAAAAGGCTCCTACAATTTTATGAACTGTGGGGCCAAAGGAGAGGAAGAGGGAGAAGGGCGAGGAGTGGAAAAATACTGAGTACTGTGTCAGAGTGGGAAAAGCGTCTACTAGATTCCCTGATAAGGAGACCTCCAAATGGAGATGCCTGGACTAGGAATGCAGATGTATGTAAGAGTATGGCTGCAACCCCCTTTAGAGACTGAAGTGCATTGGCTCTGCACCAAGACTAGTGTGGGAGGCAAGCTTTTCCCTATGAGGCCTGCCTGGGAAAGTCTTTGTAATTGCCTATTGTATGTAGGACCTGAAAAGTCACAAATAGGATTTTGGCAAGGAGCTGGACTCCTCACTCCCTATCCCTAGTTCTGCAACCCTAGCCCAAGCCACTGTCCTCTCTTACCTCCAGAATAGCCTCCTCACTGGTCTTCTTGAAGCCAGTCTTGCCATCCTCCAATCTGTTTTCCATAAAGCTGCGAAAGGGATCTTTGTAAAATAGAAGTGTGATCTAATCATTCCCATGTCAGTCAGGCTCTCAAAAGGAAATAGACTTCAATTGAGATGGTTCAAATGAAAAGTTTTGATAAAAGGCCTACTTACAGAGGTGTGAGCAGGATTAAGGAGACTAGAAACAGGAGAAGTCGTATCCATCTTTAAAGCCTGAAGGGGCAAGAAATAGTTACTCAGTGAGAGCTGGAGCCACAAAGACGCTACCTGGTAGGATCTGTGGTCCAGGAGAGATATACTCACTGTCAGAGATGTAGCACTGAAGCAGGAGGGCACAGGGCATAGACAACTCATTGGCTGAACCAAGCCAGAAGCCGGTAGGCAAAAGAAACTGGGTGATGGACCCTGTGGGGATCAGCTTGCCAGGGCAGGATCAAGGCAAAGAATGGATTTGCAGGTCAGGGAAATAGAGAAGAACCAACACAATTCCCCTGCTTAAATCTCACCAGTGTCTTCACATTGCATATAGGATAAAGTCCAAGATCTTTGATATGGTTCAAGATCCTTCCTGGTCTAGACTGGGCCTTCCCCACCAGTTTTATCACATACTTCACTCTCCTCCTGCTCTGTACTTCAGTCACATCAACTTTGGATCTTTCATATTTAGGCCTTTGTAAGGACTATTGTCTCTCCCAGAAATATTTTCTCCGAACATTCTACCTTTATTTTTTTTCTTCTAGTTTTATTGAAATATAATTGACAAACAACACTGTATAAGTTTAAGGTATACAGCATAATGATTTGATTATCATGATTATCACAATAAGTTTAGTGAACATCCATCATCTCATAGAGATGCAAAATTAAAGGAAAATTTCTATGTAATTAGAACTCAGGATTTACTCTCTTAACTTTCATATATAACATACAGCTGTATTAATTATATTTATCACGTTGTACATTACAATGAATCACTCTCATTTAATCTAGATACATTGAACTCACTTTTCCAATCTCAATTTAAATGTTAGTCCCTGCAAGAATTCTATTATTATGTAGCCCTAACTGGGTTTAGTGCTTTCTCATGGGTTCCCATATCCTACTTCCACATCAAAGCCTTCAGTGAACTGCCTGTCACTCCCACTGTACTGAAAGCTTTAGGGAGCACAGATTGTATCTATCATGTTCACTATTGTATCCTCAGTGTACCTGGTAGTGGTAACTACTTATTGAATGAATGAGCACTTATTAGATTTCATATACTTTTCATTCATTGCCTTTCCCATTTCTCATTGATTTCTTTTTATTTCTATTTTATGTAAAGCATTTATTAGGAGAGTCTGCTGGATTTTATCAATGCCCTTTCAGCAAGTGTTCATATGGTTTTTCTTCTTTAATTTGTTGTTGTAATGAATAATTGATTTTTAGACCATACATTTGCATTCCTAAACTTTACAGCATTTAGTAATAATACATAAAATTAATTTTATTAGATGTTAAATTTTGTTTGCTGATAATTTATTTAGAATTTTTATATCTAGGTTCAGTAGTGAAAGTGGCCTGAAAGTTTTACTTTTTCCTGCTCTTTATCTGGTTTCAATAATAGGATTATGCTTGCTTTATAAAATAAATAAAGGAGCTTAAACTGCATCAGAATTACCTGCTATTTAAGCATTAGAGCACAGTTATGAAACATCTGATCCTTATTTTAATGGTTTTAATAATCA
Source organism: Tursiops truncatus (assembly GCF_011762595.2). Classification (NCBI taxonomy): domain Eukaryota; kingdom Metazoa; phylum Chordata; class Mammalia; order Artiodactyla; family Delphinidae; genus Tursiops; species Tursiops truncatus. The sequence continues at coordinate 59,446,112 of NC_047039.1, forward strand.
CCTGTATTAGGTTCCTATTACTACTGTAACGAATTACCACAAATTTAGTAAAACAACACAAATTGATTCTCGTATAGTTCTGGAGGTCAGAAGTGCAAAATCAGCTTTACTGGGCTAAAGTCAGGGTGTCATCAGGGCTGCACTTCCTCTGAGGGGTCTAGAGAAGAATCCATTTCCTTGTCTTTTTTAGCTTCTAGAGGCCACCTGCATTTCTTGGCTCCTGGTCTTTTCCTCCATTTTCAAAGCTAGCAGTGTAGCATCTTCAAATTTCTGCTTTCCTGGTCACATTACCTTCTTCTGTGGTCAAATCACCCTCTAACTCCGTCTTATAAAGACACTTTTAATTATTTTTAGGGCCAACCAGATAATACAGAATAATCACTCCTCGAAATCCTGAACTTACATCTGCAAAAATCTCTTTGCCACATAGGGTAATGTTCACAAATTCCAGGGATTAGAACCTGAATATATTTGGGGTCATTATTTATCCTACTAACATTCCTATTATATATGGACCCTTGAGATTACATCATTTGAAGGAACCAGATAATGCTGGATAATTTCTTTATCTCCTAAACATAATCTGTAAAGTCCCTTGACCCTATAAAGCAACTCATTAACAGATTCAGGTATTAGTGCACAGACCTCTTTGGGGGAATCATTATTCAGGCTACCACATTACCTTTCAAATCTTTTCTATGAAAATTGGGCTTTTTATGTTTTATACTCCTTAGGTCAGTTCTAGCCATTTCTATTGTGGAAGGAAATCATCAATTTCCATCGAGTCTTAAAATTTGTTGCTGTAGATTTGCATAAAATATTTTCATAATTTTTAATCTTTTTATTTCTTTGATTGATATCCTTATTCATTTCTAATCTGGTGCAATTTTGGTTTTTTTTTTACTTTATTTTTTAATTTAAATTAATTTTTTTTACAAGTTTTAACATCCTTATTGAAGTATAATTGCTATACAATGTTGTGTTAGTTTCTGCTGTATAACAAAGTAAATCAGCTATATGTATACATATATTCCCATATCCCCTCCCTCTTGCGCCTCCCTCCCACACTCCCTATCCAATCCCTCTAGGTAGTCACAAAGCACCAAGCTGATCTCCCTGTGCTATGCAGCTGCTTCCCAATAGCTACCTATTTTACATTTGATAGCGTATATATGTCAGTGTTACTCTCTCACTTCTTCCCAGCCTACCCTTCCCCCCCTCCCCGTGTCCTCAAGTCCATTCTCTACATCTGCATCTTTATTCCTGTCCTGCCCCTAGGTTCATCAGTACCATTTTTTTAGATTCCACATATGTGCATTAACATATGATATTTGTTTTTCTCTTTCTGACTTATTTCACTCTGTATGACAGACTCTAGGTCCATCCACCACATTACAAATAACTCAATTTCACTCCTTTTCACTGCTGAGTAATATTCCATTGTATATATGAGCGTGGGTTTATCTCTGGGCCTTCTATTCTGTTTCATTGATCTATATTCCTGTTTTTGTGCCAGTACCATACTGTCTTGATTACTGTAGCTTTGTAGTATAGTCTGAAGTCAGGGATCCTGATTCCTCAAGCGCCATTTTTCTTTCTCAAGATTGCTCTGGCTACTTAGGGTCTTTTGTGTTTCCATGCAGATGGTAAAAATGTTTTGTTCTAGTTCTGTGAAAAATGCCACTGGTAGTTTATAGGGATTGCATTGAATCTGTAGATTGCTTTGGGTAGTATGCTCATTTTCACAATGTTGATTCTTCCAGTCCAAGAACATGGTATATCTCTCCATCTGTTTGTATGGCCTTTAATTTCTTTCATCAGTGTCTTATAATTTTCTGCATACAGGTCTTTTGTCTCCTTAGGTAGGTTTATTCCTAGGTATTTTGTTCTTTTTGTTGCAGTGATAAATGGGAGTGTTTCCTTAATTTCTCTTTCAGATTTTTCATCATTAGTGTACAGGAATGCAAGAGTTTTCTGTGCATTAATTTTGTATTCTGCTACTTTACCAAATTCATTAATTAGCTCTAGTAGTTTTCTGGTAGCATCTTTAGGATTCTCTATGTATAGTATCATGTCATCTGCAAACAGTGACAGTTTTACTTTTTTCTTTTCCGATTTGGAATCCATTTATTTCTTTTTCTTTTGTGATTGCTGTGGCTAAAACTTCCAAAATTCTGTTGAATAATAGTAGTGAGAGTGGGCAACCTTGTTTTGTTCCTGATCTTAGAGGAAGTGGTTTCAGTTTTTCACCATTGAGAACGATGTTGGCTGTGGGTTTGTCATATATGGCCCTTATTATGTTGAGGCAGCTTCCCTCTATGCCTACTTTCTGGAGAGTTTTTATAATAAATGGGTATTGAATTTTGTCAAAAGCTTTTTCTGCATCTATTGAGATTATCATACGGTTTTTATTCTTCAATTTGTTAATATGGTGTAGCACATTGATTGATTTGCGTATATTGAAGAATCCTTGCATTCCTGGGTAAACCCCACTTGATCATGATGTATGACACTTTTAATGTGCTGTTGGATTCTGTTTGTGAGTATTTTGTTGAGGATTTTTGCATGTATATTCATCAGTGATATGGGCCTGTAGTTTTCTTTCTTTGTGACATCTTTGTCTGGTTTTGGTATCAGGGTGATGGTGGCCTCGTAGAATGAGTTTGGGAGTGTTTCTTCCTCTGCTATATTTTGGAAGAGTTTGAGAAGGATAAGTGTTAGCTCTTCTCTAAATGTTTGATAGAATAAACCTGTGAAGCCATCCGGTCCTGGGCTTTTGTTTGTTGGAAGATTTTTAATCACAGTTTCAATTTCAGTGCTTGTGATTTGTCTGTTCATATTTTCTATTTCTTCCTGGTCTAGTCTCAAAAGGTCATGCTTTTCTAAGAATTTGTCCATTTCTTCCAGGTTGCCCATTTTACTGGCATATAGTTGCTTGTAGTAATCTCTCAAGATCCTTTGTATTTCTGCAGGGTCAGTTGTTACTTCTCCTTTTTCATTTCTAATTCTATTGATCTGAGTCTTTTTCCTTTTTTTCTTGATGAATCTCGCTAATGGTTTATCAAGTTTTTTTATCTTCTCAAAGAACCAGCTTTAGTTTTATTGATCTTTGCTATCATTTCCTTCCTTTCTTTTTCATTTATTTCTGGTCTGATCTTTATGATTTCTTTCCTTCTGCTAACTTTGGGGTTTTTTTTTGTTCTTCTTTCTCTAATTGCCTTAGGTGTAAGGTTAGGTTGTTTATTTGAGATTTTTCTTGTTTCTTGAGGTAGGATTGTATTGGTATAAACTTCCCTCTTAGAACTGCTGTTGGTGCATCCCATAGGTTTTTGGCCATCGTGTTTTCATTGTCATTTGTTTCTAGGTATTTTCTGATTTCCTCTTTGATTTCTTCAGTGATCTCTTGGTTATTTAGTAGCGTATTGTTTAGCCTCCATGTGTTTGTATTTTTTACAGTTTTTTTTTTTCCTGTAATTGATATCTAGTCTCACAGAGTTGTGGTCGGAAAAGGTACTTGATGCGATTTCAATTTTCCTAAATTTACCGAGGCTTCATTTGTGACCCAAGATATGATCTATCCTGGAGAATGTTCCATGAGCAATTGAGAAGAAAGTTTATTCTATTGTTTTTGGATGGAATGTCCTATAAATATTAGTTAAATCCATCTGGTGTAATGTGTCATTTAAAGCTTGTGTGTCCTTATATATTTTCATTTTGGATGATCTGTCCATTGGTGAAAGTGGGGTGTTAAAATCTCCTACTATGATTGTGTTACTGTTGACTTCCCCTTTTATGGCTGTTAGCATTTGCCTTATGTATTGAGGTGCTCCTATGTTGGGTGCATAAATATTTACAATTGTTATATCTTCTTCTTGGATTGATCCCTTGATCATTATGTAGTGTCCTTCTTTGTCTCTTGTAATAGTCTTTATTTTAAAGTCTATTTTGTCTGATATAAGACTTCCTACTCCAGCTTTCTTTTGATTTCCATTTGCATGGAATATCTTTTTCCATATCCTCACTTTCAGTCTGTATGTTTCCCTAGGTCTGAAGGGGGTCTTTGTAGATAGCATATATGCAGGTCTTGTTTTTGTATCCATTCAGCCAGTCTATGTCTTTTTGTTGGAGCATTTAATCCAGTTACATGTACGGTAGTTATTGGTATGTATGTTCCTATCACCATTTTCTGAATTGTTTTGGGTTTGATTTTGTAGGTCTTTTCCTTCCCTTGTGTTTCCTGCCTAGAGAAGTTCCTTTAGCATTTGTTGTACAGCTGCTTTGGTGGTGCTGGACTTCTCAGCTTTTGCTTGTCTGTAAAGGTTTTAATTTCTCTGTTGAATCTGAATGATATCCTTCCTGGGTAGAGTAATCTTGGTTCTAGGTTCTTCCCTTTCATCACTTTAAATATGTCCTGCCACTCCCTTCTGGCTTGCAGAGTTTCTGCTGAAGCATCAGCTGTTAACCTTATGAGGATTCCCTTGTATGTTATTTGTTGCTTTTCCTCTGCTGCTTTTAATATTTTTTCCTTGTATTAATTTTTGGTAGTTTGATTAATATGTGTCTTGGCTTGTTTCTCCTTGGATTTATCTTGTATGGGACTCTCTGTGCTTCCTGGACTTGACTGACTATTTCCTTTTCCATGTTAGGGGAGTTTTCAACTATAATCTCTTCAAATATTTTCTCAGACCCTTTCTTCTTCTCTTCTTCTTCTGGGACCCCTATAATTCAAATGTTGGTGCATTTAATGTTGTTCCAAAGGTCTCTGAGACTGTCCTCAATTCTTTTTATTCTTTTTCTGTATTCTGCTCTGCAGTAGTTATTTCCACTATTTTATCTTCCAGGTCACTTATCCATTCTTCTGCCTCAGTTATTCTGCTATTGACTCCTTGTAGAGAATTTTTAATTGCATTTATTGTGTTCTTCATCATCGTTTGTTTGCTCTTTAGTTCTTCTAGGTCATTGTTAAACATTTCTTGTATTTTCTCCATTCTATTTCCAAGATTTTGGATCTTTACTAGCATTTCTCTGAATTCTTTTTCAGGTAGACTGCCTCTTTCCTCTTCATTTGTTTGGTCTGGTGGATTTTTACCTTGCTCCTTCACCTGCTGCATATTTCTCTGTCTTCTCATTTTGTTTAACTTACTGTGTTTGGGGTCTCCTTTTCGCAGGCTGCAGGTTCATAGTTTCTGTTGTTTTTGGTGTCTGCCCCCAGTGGGTGAGGTTGCTTCAGTGGCTGTTGTAGGCTTTCTGGTGTAAGGGCCTTGTGCCTGTGTTCTGGTGGGTGGGGCTGGATCTTGGCTTTCTGGTGGGCAGGGCCACGTCCAGTGGTGTGTTTTGGGGTGTCTGTGAACTTAGTATGATTTTAGGCAGCCTCTCTGCTAATGGGTGTGTTGTGTGCCTGTCTTACTAGTTGTTTGGCATGGGGCGTCTAGCATTAGAGCTTGCTGGCCGTTGGGTGGAGCTGGGTCTTAGCATTGATATGGAGATCCTTGGGAGAGCGCTCACCTATTGATATTGCATGGATTTGGAGGTCTCTGTGGTCCCATGTCCTGAACTTGGCTCTCCCACCTCAGAGGCTCAGACCTGACAACAGGCCAGAGTACCAAGACCCTGTCAGCCAGACAACTCAAAAGAAAAGGGAGAAGAAAAAAAGAAAATAAATAAAAATAAAAAGATAATAGATATGACAGTACGTCAGCAGCGGGATGGCCGTAGCTGTGGCGGCGGCTGCAGAAGCCCGAGCAGCCGCGGCCGCAGTGGAGGCTAGAGCCCGAGCGGCGTCGGCGGCGGCACCCCGGGGAGTTTAAGATGGCGGCAGGGGGGGCGGCGGGCCTGCGGGAGGAGCAGCGCTATGGGCTGTCGTGCGGGAGGCTGGGACAGGACAACACCACCGTACTGCATGTGAAGCTCACCGAGACGGCGATCCGCGCGCTCGAGACCTACCAGAGCCACGAGAATTTAATTCCTTTTCGACCTTCAATTCAGTTCCAAGGGCTCCAAGGGCTTGTCAAAATCCCTAAAAATGATCCCCCCAACGAAGTGCATACCTTTAACTTCTATTTGTCAAATGTGGGTAAAGACAACCCTCAAGGCAGCTTTGACTGCATCCAGCAAACCTTCTCCAGCTCTGGAGCATCCCAGCTCAATTGCCTGGGATTTATACAAGATAAAATTACAGTGTGTGCAACAAATGACTCGTATCAGATGACACGAGAAAGAATGACCCAGGCAGAGGAGGAATCCCGCAACCGAAGCACAAAAGTTATCAAACCTGGTGGACCATATGTAGGGAAAAGAGTGCAAATTCGGAAAGCACCTCAAGCTGTTTCAGATGCAGTGCCTGAGAGGAAAAGATCAACGCCCATGAACCCTGCAAATACCATTCGAAAGACACATAGCAGCAGCAGTGTTTCCCAGCGGCCATATCGGGACAGGGTGATTCACTTACTGGCACTGAAGGCCTATAAGAAACCTGAGCTGCTAGCTCGACTGCAGAAAGACGGTGTCAATCAGAAAGACAAGAACTCCCTCGGAGCAATTCTGCAACAGGTAGCCAATCTGAATCCTAAGGACCTCTCATACACCTTAAAGGATTATGTTTTTAAAGAGCTCCAAAGAGATTGGCCTGGATATAATGAAATAGACAGACGGTCATTAGAGTCAGTGCTCTCGAGAAAACTAAATCCATCTCAGAATGCTGCCAGCACCAGCCGTTCAGAATCTCCTGTATGTTCTAGTAGAGACGCTGCATCTTCTCCTCAGAAACGGCTTTTAGATTCAGATTTCATTGATCCTTTAATGAATAAAAAAGCTCGAATATCTCACCTGACAAATAGAGTGCCGCCAACATTAAATGGTCATTTGAATCCCACCAGTGAAAAATCTGCTGCAGGCCCCCCGCTGCCCCCTGCAGCCGCTGCCATCCCCACGCCTCCACCGCTGCCTTCAACCCACCTGCCTGTCTCCAATCCTCCTCAGACTGTAAATTCTCACTCCAATTCCCCTAGCACTCCAGAAGGCCGGGGGACTCAAGACCTACCTGTTGACAGTTTTAGTCAAAACGGTAGTATCTATGAGGACCAGCAAGACAAATATACCTCTAGGACTTCTCTGGAAACCTTACCACCTGGTTCAGTTCTACTAAAATGTCCAAAGCTTATGGAAGAAAACCATTCGTCTCACAAAAAGTCCAAGAAGAAGTCTAAAAGACACAAGGAAAAGGACCAAATAAAAAAGCACGACATTGAGATGATTGAGGAAAAGGAAGAGGACCTTAAAAGAGAAGAGGAAATTGCCAAGCTGAACAACTCCAGTCCGGATTCCAATGAAGGAGTTAAAGAGGATTGCACTGCCTCCACGGAAGCTTCTTCAACAGTTGAACTCCCAGATTATTTGATAAAATATATTGCTATTGTCTCCTATGAGCAACGCCAGAATTACAAGGATGACTTCAATGCTGAGTACGATGAGTATAGGGCCTTGCATGCCAGGATGGAGATGGTGGCTAGAAGATTTATCAAACTGGATGCACAGCGAAAGCGCCTTTCTCCAGGCTCAAAAGAGTATCAGAGTGTTCATGAAGAAGTCTTACAAGAATATCAGAAGATAAAACAGTCTAGTCCCAATTACCATGAAGAAAAATACAGATGCGAGTATCTTCATAACAAGCTGGCTCACATCAAAAGACTAATAGGTGAATTTGACCAACAGCAAGCAGAGTCATGGCACTAGAGCTCTGCTTGGACCAGAAGATGTGAATAAACTTAAGCTTATTTATTTAAAATTCCAAATGAATTGCTCTCAAATTCTAAAAAATGAAACTTTGCCTGTTGGAAGTTTCAGTATTAGTAAACTTGAGTTACCTTCCCCCCCCGCCCCCCGCCGCATTTTACTTTGTTTCCTTGCATTTTTGAAGCTGCTTTTTTCTGGTCCTTTTTTCCTACTTAAGACTTGTGTTTGTCAATAGAAATAATTTTTTTTGTAGATATTGGGGATCCAGTGTCTGTACTTCAAATCAATTTTTTTCCTTAAAAAACTGTGTTTGTCATTAGAAATGATTTTTTTTAGATATTGGGGATCTAGTGTCCACACTTCAAAGTTATGTGTGTTTAAAAAAAACAGTAATGTACAAGGTGAAATGCTTTTGGATAAACATAAGCCTATTTTCTGACCTTTCTTAATATGAACTCTTTGCCTTAAATGGTAGAACATTTAGAAATTTGCACAAAATACAAAAAAACTTAAAACATTGTTTTGGAGGGTTAAGAAATAGAAAGGTGTGTATGTGTATAGATCTATATACACATGTGTATATATAGTCTGACTTGATCTAGAACAGTAAATCTGCCCTGCAAATTAACCCCCCATTGCAATGGTTGCCTTAAGGTGTTTGCTAGTTGTGTACCTAGTGTGGTTAATCATTAGCTACACTGCTTCCCACTTGATTCGAGCAATGGGAAGCACATTGTGGCCTACCAGCGTCTGAAAGCGTGTGCTCGACCTGTATGTGTGCAGAGGTGGTGTGGATGTGAGCGTGCGTGAAGGAAAAAAGCTGCTACTCTCAGTAGGCCAAACGCTCAGGTGAAACAACTGATGAGTGTTACTGTAGGTTTTTTTTTCCTATCAAATTGCTACTTCTATCGTGGAAGACAAAAGCATTTCCATTTCAACAGTTTGTCAACTTTATTAATGTTGGGCAAAATTGATATGTTATGAAAATGAAACAGATCTATAGTTTGGGGCAAAATTATAAAATTAAACGTGTAGGTAACCTATTTATATACTGCTATAAAGTATTTTTTGAAGAGAGATATGCAAAGAAGCTATTACCTACATGAAATGTATATTTAAAGATTTTTTTTTTTTTCATCCTGGGTGCCAGGAATATAAAAAAGAGTGGATATATTTAACCATAACATACTGTGATTCATCAAACAGCACAAACTTTCATTTCATGGAGTTTATCTGTTGACGTTGATTTAAACTATCATTTGTTTTATCATGTGGGAACATAAGTTATGTGGTCAAAAATATAAGGATTTTGAACTAATGTTGATTCAAGTTGTGTTGTCTTATCGTATTGTTTTTCAAAGTGCTGCCAGTTTAAAAGGGAAGCATTATGTTTACAAATATGTTTTGAAATGTTTGCCAAAATTTTGGTGGTATCTTTAATAAAGATGTTTGTCTCCAGCATCCAAAAAAAAAAAAAAATAAAAAAAAAAAAAAAAAAAAAAAAAAAGATAATAAATTTTAAAAATCTTTTAAAATTAGTAACATAAAAAAATAGTAATAATTTAAAATAAAAGAAGAGAGCAACCAAACCCGGAAACAAATCCACAAATGGTAACAAGCACTACAAACTAAACTAAGATAACCATAAATATCAGAAACAAATCAGTTGCAGACAGAAAACCCTAAGTCTACAGTGGCTCCTAAAGTCCACTGCCTCAGTTTTGGGATGATTCATTTTCTCTTCAGGTATTCCGCAGATGCAGGGTGCATCAAGTTGATTGTGGGGGTTTAATCCACTGTTCCTGAGGCTGCTGGGAGAAATTTCCCTTTCTCTTCTTTGTTCGCACAGCTCCTGGGGTTCAGCTTTGGTTTTGGCCCCACCTCTGCATGTAGATCAGGCATCTGTTCCCCGCCCATACAGGAGGGGGTTAAAGCTGTGGCTGATTAGGGGGATCTGGCTCACTCAGTCTGGGAGGAGGGAGGGGTACAATAGTCATAATTGGAATATGGGGTGAGCCTGTGGCAGCAGAGGCCAGTGTGACATTGCAACAGCCTGAGGTGCACCATGTGTTCTCCCAGGGAAGTTGTCCCTGGATCACAGGACCCTGGCAGTGGCGGGCTGCACAGGCTCCTGGTGGTGGGGGGTGGGGGGGTGGGGGGGTGTATGGATAGTGACCTGTGCTTGCACACAGGATTTTTGGTGGTAGCGGCAGCTGCCTTAGCGTTTCATGCCTGTCTCTGGGGTCCAAGCTGATAGCTGTGGTTCGCACCCATCTCTGGAGCTCCCTTAGGTGGTGCTCTGCCTACTGTGGGCACGTGGGAAAGGAATCCCCTCTCCTCGTGCACCCCGAAACAATGGCCTCTTGCCTCTTTGGCACGTCCAGACTTTTTCCTGGACTCCCTCCCAGCTAGCTGTGGTGCACTAGCCCCCTTCAGGCTGTGTTCATGCAGCCAACCCCAGTCTTCTCCCTGGGGTCTGACCTCCAAAGCCTGAACCTCAGCTCCCAGCCGCCACCCGCCCCAGCGGGTGAGCACACAAGCCTCTCGGGCTGGTGAGTGCTGGTCGGCACCTATCCTCTGTGCGGGAATCTCTCTGCTTTGCCCTCTGCACCCCTGTTGCTGCGCTCTCCTCCACGGCTCCAAAGCTTCCCCCCAACACACACTGCCCACCCGCCGTCTCCACCAGTGAAGGGGCCCTAGTGTGTGGAAACTTCCTCCTTCACAGCTCCTTCCCAGAGGTGCAGGTCCTGTCCCTATTCTCTTGTCTCTGTTTTTTCTTTTGCCCTACCCAGGTACATGGGGATTTTCTTGCCTTTGGGGAAGTCTGAGGTCTTCTGCCAGTGTTCAGTAGGTGTTCTGTAGGAGTTGTTCCACTTGTAGAAGTATTTTTGATGTATTTGTGGGGAGGGAGGTGATCTCCACGTCTTACTCCTCTGCCATCTTGAAGGTCCCCCCACTTTAACCATTTTAAAATGTACAATTAAGTAGCATTAATTACATTCACACTGTTGTCCAATCATTACCACTGTCTATTCCAAAACATTTTCATCATTCCAAACAGAAATTTTGTAACCCTTAAGCAATAACTCCCTGTTTTCCCTGACCCCAAAATCTGTGAATTTGCCTGCTCTAGATATTTCATATAAGTAGAACTACACAATATTTGCTCATTCTCTTAAGAATGTCTATTCAAATCCCTTGCCCATTTTGTAATTATTTGCCTTTTATTATTGAGTCATAGGAATTCTTTTTATATTCTGGATTCAAGTCACTTTTCAGATATAGAATTTGCAAATATTTTCTCCCATTCCATAGGTTGTTGTTTTCATATTCTTTAAGTAAATACCCAGATCATGTGGTAGTTCTATTCTTAATTCTTTGAGGAATCTTTATATTGTTTTCCATAGTGGCTACACCAATTTACATTCCCACCAACAGTTTCTGAAGGTTCCCTTTCTCCACATCCTTGCCAACACTTATTATTTTTTGCCTTTTGGATAATAGTCACTCTAGCAGACATGAGGTGTTATCTCATTGTGGTTTTGATTTGCATTGCTCTGTTGATTAGTGATGTTGAGCATCTTTTCATGTGTTTGTGGCCATCTGTATGTCTCCTTTGGAAAAAATGTCTATTCAGCTCCTCTGACAAATTATTTAGGTTTTTTTTTTTTAACTTTTGAGTTGTTTATATATTTTGATATTAACCCCATATTGGATATATGGTTTTCAAATATCTTTTCCCATTCAGTAGATTGTCTTTTCATTTTATTGATGGTTTCCTTCGCTGTGGAGAAGATTTTTTGATATAGTTTGTTCATTCTTTGTTTCCCTTGCCTGTGGAGACATATCCAGAAAGATATTGCTAAGAGTGATGTTGAAGAGCATACTGCCTGTGATTTATTCTAGGAGTTTTATGGTTTCAGATTTACATTCAAGTCTTTAATCCATTTTGAGTTAATTTTTGTGTTTGGTATGAGTTAGTGGTCTAGGTTCATTCTTTTGCATGTGGCTGTCCAGTTTCCCCAACATCATTTATTGAGGAAACTATCCTTTCTCTGTTGTATATTCTTTGCTCCTTTGTCATAAATGAAGGGTCCATGTATGTGTGGGTTTGTTTCTGGGCTCTCAGTTCTGTTACATTGATCTATGTATCTGTTTTACTGCCAATACATGCTGTTTTGATTACTATAGCTTGTAATATAGTTTGAAAGCAGGGATTGTGATACCTCCAGCTTTGTTATTTTTTCTGAGGATTGCTTTACCTATTTAGGGTCTTTTGTTGTTTCAGATAAATTTTAAAATTTAGAGTTCTATTTCTGTGAAAAATGACCTTTGGATATTGATAGGGAATCTGTAGATTGCTTTAGATAACATGGACATTTCAACAGTGTTAATTCTTCCAATACATAAGCATAGAATATCTCTCCATTTATTTGTGTTTCTTCAGTGTCTTGCAACAATATAGTTTTTAGAGTTCAGTTCTTTCACCTCCTTGATTAAATTTATTTCTACATATTTTATTCTTTAAGTTGGGACTGTAAATGGGATTTTTAAATTAATTTCTCTTTCTTCTAGTTTGTTATTATATATAGAAATGCTTTTTGTACATTGATTTTGTGTGCTGCAACTTTACTGCATTTGTTTATTTTTTCTAATACTTTTTGGTAAAATCTTTAGGATTTTCTACATATAAAATTATGCCATCCATAAATAGTGATAATTTTACTTCTTCCTTTTCAATTTGGATGCCTTTTATTTATTTTTCTTGTCTAATGCTCTGCCTAGGACTTCCAGTACTATGTTGAATGAAAGTGGTGAGCATGGGCATCCTTGTCTTGTTCCTGATCTTAGACAAATAGCTTTCAGTTTTTCACCATTAAGTGTGATGTTAGCTGTGAGTTTGTCATATATGGCCTTTATTATGTTGAGGTATGTTCCTTCTATACTTATCTTACTGAGAGGTTTGTTTTTATTTGGTGTTGAATCTTGTAATATCCTTTTTCTACATCTATTGAAATGATCATGTGATTTTTATTCTTCATTTTGTTAATGTCATGTATCATTTCAATTGGTTTGTGGATATTGAACCATCTTTGCATCCCTGGAATAAATCCCACTTGATCATGGTATATGATTCTTTTAATATATTGTATTCAGTGGACTAGTACTTTGCTGAGGATTTTTGCACCTATGTTCATCAGAGGTATTGGCCTGTGATTTTTTCTGTGTATGTTGTCTTTCTCAGGTTTTTGGTATCAGGGTAATTCTGGCCTTGTAGAATGAATTAGGAAGTGTTTGTTTCCTCCTTTTCAATTGTTTGGAAGATTTTTGAGGAGAATAGGTATTAAATCTTTGAATGTTTAGTAGAATTCACCTGTGAAGCCATCTGGTCCTGGACTTTTGTTTTTTGGGAGGTTTTTGATTACTGTTTCAATATCTTTATTATTGATTGGCCTATTCAGATTTTCTGTTTCTTCATGATTCAGTCTTGGAAGGTTGTATGATTCTAAGAATTTTTCCATTTCTTTTATGTTGCCTAATTTGTTGGCATGTAGCTGTTCATAATATTCTCTTATAATCTTTTGTATTATCTGAATGATAAGTTTGCTGGATGTCTTGGCTGACCGTTTTTATCTTTCAATATTTTGAGAATGTCATTCCACCCGCTCTTGGCCTGTAAAGTTTCTGCTTAGTAATCTGCTGATAGGCTAATGGGGTTACTTTGTAGGTTACCATCCCTTTTTTCCCAGGGTGCCTGTAAAATTCTTTCTTTGTCATTGCCTTTTGATAGTTTTAATATACTGTGTCTTAGAGAAGATCTTTTTGTGTTGAGGTAATTAATTGTTCTCTTAGATTCATGTACTTATATATCCAGCTCCTTCTACAGGTTTGGGAAGTTCTCAGCTATTATTTCTTTAAATAAACTCTCTGCTCCCCTCTGCCTCTCTTCTCTTCTGAGATACCCATTACCCTAATGTTGCCTTTCCTAAAAGATTTGATAGCTCTTATAGAATTTTCTCATTTTTTGGATCTTAATTCTCTTTCCTCTTCTATCTGTATCATTTCTAGATTTATATCTTCAAGCTTGTTAATTCTCTCTTCCATGTGGCCTGCTCTATTTCCAATTCTTTCTAATGCATTCTTCATCTCATTTATTGAGTTATTCAGCTTCAAAATTTCTGTTTGGTTCTTTTAGAGTTTCAATCTCTTTGGTAAAGTATTCCTTCTGTTCATTAATTTTATTATTAAGCCTACTGAACTGACTTTGTATTCTCTGTCAGTTTGAGACAATATTCTGTGACTTAAGTTTGTTCCGGGAGAATTGTCATTTTTTTTTGGTGATAGTGTTACTGTGGTTCTTCATGGTGCTTGATGAGTTGATCCTCTGCTGGCACGTTTGAAATAGCGAACACCTTTCTTCTTTTTTAGGTAAAACTTTTTTAAAAACTTGATTCTGAGGATTCAATAGGTTAGAAATTAGAGGCTTTTTTGTTTGCTAGTAGGTGGTGCTATAGCACAAGTTTTTGGTTTTTCTTAAGCTGCTTCTGGTTATATTTGTAAGCTGGCACTTTCTACCTGCAAGTGCCTCTGTCAGAGGTTTCTCCCAGTGCCCTCATTACGGCTACTTGTGCCTCTGGGGTTGTTGGCACCTTGCTGCTGCTAGTGTCACTGGCACTGCTGCCTGGAGCACCAGGGCGGTGGATGCTTCCACCAAATCTGGACCTCCTGAATTGCAGTTTCTTCCATTATTGGGGTGGGGGGTGCAGGAGGAGCCAGGGTCACAGAAGCCAATGCCCTGTCTAGTCTTGTCAGGTTTGTGCCCTCTGCCACTGTGGGCATGGGATTGTGGGGGCCAGAATTGTGGGTGCCTCTGCTGCTGGAGGGACAAGGTCACAGGCTCTGCTGCCACTGCTGCCCAGTTATCTGTGGCCATGGGCACTGCTGTGACTAGGAGGCCGAAGGCATGTCTGCCACCTTTCCTGCTGCTGCCAAGTTCTCTGGGGCTGTACGGGGGGTGGGTGGGGGCGGGGGTGATGAGCAGGACTGCAGGCACTGCCTCCACTGTTCCTCTATGTGTTCCAGCTCACCCACCTTCAGATGTGTATGGACCTTTCTGACATCATGGTGTGTTAGGCAGAGTCACCTTTGTTGAGTTGTAGATGTTTTACTGGTTGTAGATCGAAAGGGAGAGACAAAGAGAGCACCTCACTTCACCGTGATGCTGACATCACTCTCTCCCGGCTTTTTGCCTTTTATGCCAATGATTACATGTCTTTTAACAATATGTTAAATTATATATTTACATTTATATTTATTTTTTAAATTTTATTGAAGTATAGTTGATTTACAATGTTGTGTTAATTTCTGCTGTTCAGCAGAGTGATTCAGTTATACATATGTAACTTCTTTTTCATATTCTTTTCCATTATGGTTTAACACAGGATATTGAATATAGGTCCCTGTGCTATACAGTAGGACCTTGTTGTTTATCCATCCTACATATAATAGTTTGCATCCGCTAATCCCATACTCCCAATACTTCTCTCCCCCATCCCCCCTCCCCCTTGGCAACCACAAATCTATGTCTGTGAGTCATTTCTGTTTTGTAGATATGTTCATTTGTGTCATATTTTAGACTCCACATGTACGTGAAATCATACGATATTTGTCTTTCTCTTTCTGACTTACTTAGTATGATAATCTCTAGGTCTATCCATGTTGCTGCAAATGGCATTATTTCATTCTTTTTTATGGCTAATATTCCATTTTATATATATATATATACATACACACATACACCACACCTTCTTTATCCATTTATCTGTCGACATTTAGGTTGCTTCCATGTCTTGGCTATTGTAAATAGTGCTGCTATGAACATTGGGGTGCATGTATCTTTTCAAATTAAAATTATCTCCAGGTATATGCCCAGGAGTGGGACTGCTGGATTATATGGCAACTCCATTTTTGGTGTTTTGAGGAAGCTCCATAGTGTTTTCCATAGTGGCTGCACCAAGTTACATTCCTACCAACAGTGTCAGAGGGTTCCTTCTTCTCCACACCCTTACCAACATTTATTACTTGTAGACTTTTTAATGTCCATTCTGACCAGTGTGAGGTCGTACCTCATTGTAGTTTTGATTTGCATTTCTCTAATAATTAGTGATGATGAGCCTCTTTTCACATGCCCATCGGCCATCTGTATGTCTTCTTTGGAGAAACGTCTATCTAGGTCTTCTGCCCATTTTTCGAGTGGGTTGTTTGCTTTTTGTTATTAAATTGTATGAGCTGTTTGTATATTTTGGAAATTAAGCCCTTGCCATTCACACCATTTGGAAATATTTTCTCCCAGCCCATACGTTGTCTTTTCATTTTGTTTATGGTTTCTTTTGCAGTGCAAAAGCTTATAAGCTTGATTAGGTCCCATTTGTTTATTTTTGCTTTTATTTCTATTGCCTTGAGAGACTAACCTAAGAAAACATTGGTATGATTTATTGTCAGAGAATGTTACCTTCTCTTCTAAGAGTTTTATGGTGTCTTGTCTTATATTTAAGTCTTTCTAGGAGTTTTATGGTGTCTTGTCTTATATTTAAGTCTTTAAGGCATTTTGAGTTTATTTTTTGTGTATGGTGTGAGGGTGTGTTCTAGCTTTATTGATTTGCATGCGGCTGTCCAACTTTCCCAACACCACTTGCTGAGGAGACTGTCTTTTCCCCATGGTATATTATTGCCTCCTTTGTTGAAGATTAATTGTCCATGGGTGTGTGGGTTTATTTCTGGGCTCTCTATTCTGTTCCATTGATCTGTATGTCTGTTTTTGTGCCAATACCACACTGTTTTGATGACTGTAGCTTTGTAGTATTGTCTGAAGTCTGGTAGGGTTATGCCTCCTGCTTTATTCTTTTTCCTCAGGATTGGTTTGGCAATTCTGGATCTTTTATGGTTCCATATAAATTTTGGGATTATTTGTTCTAGTTCTGTAAAAAATGTCATGCGTAATTTGATAAGGATCACATTAAATCTGTAGATTACTTTGGGTAGTATGGCCGTTTTAACACTATTAATTCTACCAATACAAGAGCATGGGATATCTTTCCATTTCTTTGAATCATCTTCAGTTTCCTTTATTAAAATTTTGTAGTTCTCAGCATTTAAGTCTTTCACTTCCTTGGCGAGGTTTATTTCCAAAGCTTTAATGAAATTTTATATTTACATTTATACTGTGTGCATATACCACAAATTTTATGTGTTGTTTTATTTTTTATTCTTTCTGCATCTCTGTGCCTGTCTCTATGTGGGTTCATTTTTCTTTTGCCTGAAGAACTCTCTTTAATATTTTCTTTAGCAGTGACAAATTCTCATCGTTTTTGTTTGTCTGAAAATATCTTTGTTGGACTTCCTTTTTGCAGAATATTTTCTCTAGACATAGAATGTTTAGACTGGCAATTTTTCTCTTTCAGTACACTAAAGATATCTTTCCATTGTGTTCTGACTTCTTTTTTGCTGAGATGTCATCTGTCAGTTTATTTCTTCTTTGGAAGAAATATGCCTTTTGTTTTCTTCACTGCCTGCTTTTAAGATATTCTCTTGTGGTATTCATCATGCCTTTTTATTTTTCTATATTTCTGATGCTCTGACATCTGGGTCCTTGCTGACCCTGGAGAGGCTGGCTGCACCTCCAAGGGCTAACCAGAACTTGGAGACAGTAAGTTATTTGCCTGGGAATTTGTTTCATATGTGAACCAACCAATCTAGAGCCCATACTCCAACCACCTCCTTTATTGGGCTCTCACAATACCAAGCCACTACCCCCAGGGCCATGTACTAGACAAGTAGAAACAGTCCCTACACCCCAGAGCCCACTGAAATTATTCAAACTAACCAGTCCTAACCTGCCCATTCCTTCCCACAGAAACCACAATAAAGATTCTTGCCCATGTTTTCCGCTCACTCCTTCTGCCTCCTGATTGACCCTGATGCTTCCCTGTGTGACTACATGTTTGGCCTGCCCCTCGTCTTTGGAGCTGTGAGTAACAAACTATCTTTTCAATGACAGTTGTCTCCTGATATGTTGGCCTCACCATACCTGAATAATAATAAAACATTTGGGTTTTAGTATTCCACAGTTTTTATATGACCTGCCTAGGTTTGATTTTTTAGGTATTTTATACTGCTTGGAAATCATGGGGCTTTTTGAAACTGTGTCATGATTTCTTTTGTCAATGTGATTGATTGTATAATTGTTCCCAATTATTTATTCTTTCATATATCTAAATGTTTTGCCAGGCAACTTTTCCTGTTAGAGAGATAGAGTATACTTACCTGTACTTTGACTTTGAGCTTGGCTCTATGACTT
Source organism: Tursiops truncatus (assembly GCF_011762595.2). NCBI lineage: Eukaryota > Metazoa > Chordata > Mammalia > Artiodactyla > Delphinidae > Tursiops > Tursiops truncatus. Next base: position 59,464,200 of record NC_047039.1, read on the forward strand.
GCTTTGGCCAATGAGATGTTAGCAGACTTGACACAGGCAGAGACTAGAAATGTATTTGTGCAACTGGGCTTGCTTCTTTGCACTTCTGCCATTGTCATGAGAAAAAACGGGCTGGAACCCCACAGAACCAACCTACAGCTCAGAATTAGGCCCAGCAAGGTCCAGCTAGGCCCAGCTAAATAGACAGCATAGAAAGTCATTACTATCTGTTGAATGAATAAATGAGTGAAAAAAAGAATTTAGAGAGGCCAGTAAAGTCATAAGAAGATTCTGGGCATGTATCTGTTTTCTCTCTATTCCTGCCCATGAGTGAGTAATTACCGGCTAAAGGTGGGAGGTGGGAAACAATACGATGAATTATGAAAATCTATTTTCTTCTGTAGATTAACACAGCCTTAACATGACCAGCATTCTTGAGCGCATTATGAAAAGACTTGTCTTTATCTATCAAAGAGATGAAAGTTCATATTTGTTCCTGAATGATATACTGATTTAATAATTGCCAAGTGTAGCCACAAATTATGAAATCAGGAAACGACCTGCCTGCTAAAGGGTCACAATTTATGCACAGTTTAGGCAGGGTAGAGGAATGAGTGGTGGAGATTGTGGAAAGAAGGCTTTCTCCTGCCCTAAAAAATATGCCATAGTGCAAAAGGATTAAACAAACTCACTTGTTGAAAGGATTAAAAGTTCACATTAAGGATTAAAAGCCCATGTGCTAATGGGCTAACTGCCAAGGATAGTAGACAACTTAGAAAACAGAAAATACCCCACTCCCTTTATAGAACAGAGCCCCAACCTGAGATCCTTGATCCCTGAAGTCATGGAGGCTATACCTGGCATGCACAAGACAGGCCTCAAGTATCACTTTTCCTATTCCCCTTTCTACGTCCTTTCTCAACTGTACCAGGCAGCACTACAGTAACTAAGACACTTCCACTTGGTGGAAGAACTGACTATTTGTAAGAAGTTTTGGGGGTCTTGGGAGCATTCTTAATGAAGGGGGGAGGGTGATGGGGCAAGAGAACTATGGCAGCAATGGGGTAGTGAAATTGAAAGAACCACAGAGTAACAGTGGGTAAAATGAACTTTTGAAGTCATCAGAGGCAACTCAAACCCTTGGACTACATTGTGTTTCTTAAGCAGCTGAGTTGAAAGTTTGCCAGGTTCTAACCCTGACCACGGCCCAGTTTATGAGAGAAAAGAGGCCTTTGATTAGGGACTTCATTCAGTACTTTGACTGAGTTGCCTAGAGCCTGTGGTTTTAAATGGAAAATAAGCAAATATGGAAGAAATTTTAGGGTCATTCAAACTACTACGATAATTGGACCTATCCCTTTATTTATTCTTTTTCTTTTCTTTTCTTTTTTTCTTTTTTTTTTTAACCAAGTACCAGGCATTGTGCTAACACTGGGGGTTAAAATTGAATAAGCTATAGGACCCAGGAACCAAAATCTAGTTTAAATTCAAAATAAGCAGACTGGGGGTGTGACACTTGTTCAAGAAAAAGTAGGTTCTCTGTGATTTACTAGTGGTAGATAATTAGCCAACTTACTAATCTTTCCATGCCTCAGTTGACCTATCTGGAAAATGGGCATAAAAATAATTACCTACCTCATAAGGTTGTTGCAGGAATCACATGAGTTAATGCTTGTAAAACATTTAAAATGATGTCTGGGGCTTCCCTGGTGGCGCAGTGGTTGAGAGTCCGCCTGCCGATGCAGAGGACACGTGTTCGTGACCCGGACCGGGAAGATCCCACATGCCGCAGAGCGGCTAGGCCCGTGAGCCATGGCCGCTAAGCCTGCGCGTCCAGAGCCTGTGCTCCGCAACAGAAGAGGCCACAACAGTGAGAGGCCCGCGTACCGAAAAAAAAAGAAAAAAAGATGTCTGACAGGCCCCAACCACTCAGCAAGTAGTTATTCCTTCTCTGAATCATCCAAGCCAGTTTCTTAAAGTTTGATGCCTCAGTGGGTTTCACTGTTGGGTTTATTATACATATCACAAGTCATTGTACCACAAATTTGCATTACTAATGAGATCAAAGAGCTTTAACATTTCAGCAGCTTTTGTTGAAAACTTTGAAAGTGGCTGAGCCTCCTTTGTGACTCACTATAATGATCTTTTCCTTATTTTCTGACTATCTGTATTATATATGTAATATTGTTCTTTAAACCCATCTTTTTTTTTACGTAAATAGATGAGGCCTAAACAATATTCATCAAACCATGAGTTTGATGTCCTAGAAGATTTTTTTTTAAATACTGAAATTTATGAAGATAAATGAATTAGCATAACTATTAAAATAAAAACATTCATCAGTGGAATCACCTAAAATCATCTCAATGTACTACAGCTTCTTAGAGTTTGTAGGTTCTTTAAGGGTTTTTTCTGATCTAAATAACTTTCTGATGTATTAATTCTTACTCTAAGAGCCCTGGCAAATGGCTGCTTGGTTTCTCTATTTAGGAGGTGGAAGGGGGAGAAAAGAGAATTGATTCAGGTAAGGCACACATGCTTCCTCTCTGAGAAGCCTTCTTGATTTTGAAGAGCTCTTTCAGTTAGGAGTTCTTGGCACTCTGCCAAAAACCTACTAGGCGTTTGTCAGTCCCAATCCCAAACTGTAGGAGTGAATCAATTGGTTTAGCTTTGGTCTACCATGGCTAGGGAAGCAAGATCACAATTTGCTGGGAAAGTCATTGGCTTCTTCACTGGACAGGTAGTTCAGAAGTTATACCCTTTAACCACTATTCCCTCTACCCTGCAAATACGCCCAAGTCTTCTCTCAGCACAGAAGTCCTAGTTTATTGTATAATATGGTTTCAAATCCTCTCATCATCCTGAGGGTTAATTTTGGGGAAACTCGGGTTTGACAAAGAGCTCTTTATCAAAGTACTAAGGGTATATCCTGACAGCTGTACTTCAACAAAGAAGTCACTGTCCTTACTATGGAAGCAATGTAGTTTTAGAGGAGGGTAATTCCAGACAGGCCATATTTCTTTCATGGTTCGTTGTTATAGTCCACTATAGCCTTAAGATTTGTTATTGCTCCCTAGTTACAATTGTCCATTTTTTATACCAGCAGTTGCCAACCCATGGAATGATACAGATTCAAGATAGTGCTCTCACTGGTCTAGGACAAAATGAGAGTAATGCAGGCAATGTAAGACATATATGAGCATAAGGTGGCCAACTATACCCTTTTGGGTAACCCTGACCTTTATTATGATATTATTCCATGCCTACTTGATTGGTAAAAGAAATATTTGCAACTCTTTGTCAGTCCTTCAAACCTTTTTCACAATGATAAAAGTTACAGTCCTGTGAAATCCAGGAATATGACAAATACATTTATTCAAGGGGCCACTACCAGTACGTATTTATTATTCTGACATCCAGGGAGAGTGCCAATGGGCCTCAAGATTTCTTCCTGTGTTGTGGAAGAGAATATGCACTGTGGTCTCACCTGCCTTAAGATCAGGACTCCTTGAAGATAAGGAGGACTTCATCCTTAGATAGAACTCTAAGGAAAGAAAAGTCAAAGGAACCTATTCATAGTCCTCTTCAAAGCAACTAGTTTTCTGGCATGGTAAAACCCTTGCCTTTTCCTTCCACCCTAAAAGAAATCCTGGCCTAAATATAATTATTTTCTTTTGCTAATAGCTCCCTTGCCCCACCCTTCTTCCTATAAAATGTTCCATTTTGTACAACCCCTCAGAGAGCCCATGGGATGCTGCCTGATTCATGAATTGTTGAATAAAGCCAATTCCATTTTCAAATTTTTTAAAAAAAGCAATTAGTTTTCCAGGAGAAAAAATTCTAGCTTTTATCCCTAACCTCAGAGGAACCTGGGTCATACCAGCAATAACCAGTTCTGTGTCTTTCATAGATTCTATGTCTAACTTCACTAGCCAGGCCTGCTGATTATTCCTGACCACATCCAGTTTCATCCTTCCTCCTAGAAAGCCCAGTTTCTTTTTCTGTGAGCCAATTCCAACATCTACCATCTCTGATATCCACACCCTCCCCTATAAACACCTTTTCTTAGATTTGAACATCTTGACATTCCCAATTCATTGATTCATTAATCCTTTTAACATTCAGATATTGTTCTGGGTGCTGGGGACACAGATGAATGGTCTTGGCTCTTGAAGAGTACCAATCTAGTGGGGAAACAAAAACAACACTAGATTATTATAAAGTGATCTTCAAACTAGGGTCAGTGATTCGAGCGTCCACTCTTGGCTCATAACAACCATTTATTTCAAGTCTGTGGGTCGACAGAGTGGTTCTGCTGATCTTGGCAGTGCTTCTGTCACAGCTGGGACTCAGCTGTTGGGTGGTTGACTGGCCTTTGGCTGGTCTAAGATAACCTTGGCTGGGAAGAATGGCTCTGCTCCACGTTTCATCCTGCAACAGGCTAGCTCCAGCATGTGCCCATGGTGAAAGCAGAGGAGCAAGAGAGAGAGCAGAAGTGTGTAAGGCCTTTGAGGCCTAGGCTTAGAACCAGTATAGACACTTCTGATGCTCAGATAAGTCACAGGCCAGCCCAGATTTAAGGAGTAAAAAGGAATAGATTCCACTTCTTGATGAGAGTGACTGCAAAGTCAAATTGCAAAGAGTTTAAGTACAGAGAAGGAAAACTGAGGCTGTTTTGTAACCAGTTTACCATAGCAGCCTCCCAGATCTTTAGAAAATGGTGCTCAAGCTTCCTTTCATTGCTATGACAGAAAGGAAGCTTGAGTGAAACTACACTAACATCAGCGATGAGGTGGTAGTCAGACATACTACAATGTATAGATCCAGTGACCCCAGAGAGGAGAGCAAAGCATTGTTACTGCTTGGTTGAGAACATGCAAAATATCCTTGAGGGCACCCTAAAAAAATTAGGAGTGCTAAGAAGGAAAGACAATAAACATGATGGTCAATCCACTAACTTCACCAAAAGACACTGAAAGAATGTTTTAAAATTTTTATGTAGCTTCTTTTTCCATTTGATATTTCTGCTTTTCTTCTTCCCTTCTCTTCCTGCCATCCTAACCCCCACACTGTCCTCCCCCCACCCCCCCATACATAAAATTTGAGTCTATTTCTTGATTTGGTTTCTAAAAACTCAAAGTATGAAAATGAAACAAAATGTTTAGGGAAAACAGCAAAATTGATAGAGTGAGGGACTTTCTCCTAGACCTTAGAAAAGGATTCCTCAGGGACAGAAGGAGAAAAAGAGAAGGAAGTGGATGAGAGTTGAAGGGCAGAGTATCTGGACAGCAAACAGCACACCTAGAACAAGAGGCCAAATAGAGGTAACAGAAAGATTCTTGAGGCTCCAAGTATGTCAGGGAAGCAGCAGGGCAAGCTGACCTCCTAGAGGGAGCCACACTGACTGGCGCAAGGGATAGTAATAAGTACTTGTTAAACATGTAGACTCTGCAGCCTGGGTTCCAATATCAGCTCTGCCATTTACCAGCCCGTGTGACCTTATGCAAATCATGTAGCTTCTATGTCCTTTGACTTTCTCATCTATAAAACAGGGATAAAGAGAGTACTACCTTGAAGGGTTGCTGTTTAAATTAAACAGTGTTTGCATAGTGTTTGGATAACTCCTGGCACATAATAAGCACTATGTAAAGATAAGCTGTTGTTATCACCATATTATGTCAGCACCAGTGTTTCTGGTCCAGCAGACTGTTTGGTTTCTAGATACCTCTGCAGCTATCAGGGAGGAAGAGACTGGAGACCCGACTGTGCCCACTCCATCCCCCATAGCTTTGCATTATGTAAGTGCCAGGAATTTAGATACAGCTCTGGAAAAAGGAGGTGAAAACTCCAAATCTGATAAAATTGTGTTTCTGCCACCTCAGTGAAATAAAAGACTCAAATAAAAACTAGGTTGAATGAGAGAAAAATAAAACAAGTTTTACTTCTTACACACCCACTTTTATGCACTGGGATTCATATGCACTCCATCTGTCTGACCTCAGACTAGACTGTGAGCACCTTGCATCCTGGGGTTATTTCTCTTTCATGTGCATAGTGTCTGGCACAGGAGGAGTATGCAGCGGACATCAAGTAAATGAAGCAATGTGGTTATTTGTTTTTTATTACTGAAGTTCATGTAACATAAAACTAAATAGTAAAATTAAAATTTTTTTTAAATTTTGGCAAAATACACATAACTGAAATTTACCACCATGACCATTTTTAAGTGTATAGTTCAGTGGCATTTAAGTAAATCTGTGCTGTTGTGCAACCACCACCTGTATCTAGTGCCCAAACATTTTCATCATTCCAAATGGAAACCCCATATCCATTAAGGAGCTACTTCCCATTCCCTGTTCCCTCAGCCTCTGTCACCATCAGTCTTCTTTCTGTCTCTATGGATTTGCCTGTTCTGGATATTTCGTATAAATGGAATCATACAGTATATGACCCTTTATGTCTGGCTGCTTTCCCTTAGCATAATGCTTTCAAGGTACACCTGCATTGTAACATGTATCAGTACTTCATTCCTTTATATAGCTGAATAACATTCCACTGTGTGTCAGTACCACAATTTGTTTATCCATTCATCCATTGATGGACATTTGGGTTGTTTCCACCTTTCAGCTACACTGAATAGTGGTGCTATGAACAGTGTATACATATATTTGTTTAAGAAACTGTTTTCAATTCTTTAGCACTAGAATTGCTAAATCATATGATAATTCTATGTTTAATTTTTTGAGAAACTGCTAAGCTGTTTCCACAGCAGGAATGTGATTCTTGATGGAAGCCACAGCCTTATTAGGTTGACAGCTGGAGATCTTGGCTGTTTCCCAGTAAGTGCTGAAATTGCTGTTTGCTTTGTAGAAGAAGGCTTGGAATATGGTGCTTCTGTCTACCCTGTTCCCACTCTCTCCACCCTGCCCACCTGGAAATGATTCTTGGCTCTGCTCCCTTATTGTACATATCAATGTAAAGCTTGATCTGCCATAACCTTCTTCAAACTTAATGATTTTTAAATGTTTGGAACGTTTTCACTTAACACATCCGCAGGAAAAACAAATGTACCATTTAATGAATCAAACAACCCTTTAACCACCACCCATGAAAGGAAATACAACCTTGCCAGCCAACCCAGAAGCTCTCCATGAGAGCCTATTAAGTCCCCACTAAAAATAACCACTTTCCTAACTAACCTTTATGGTAATTGCTTTCTTACTTTTATTTCTAGCTTTATCATCCAAGTGTGCATCTCTGTCCTCTATATTTCCTATAATTGGTACTTGGATCTAAAGGACAATCTAAATCAAGTTTGATTTTTTTTTTGGAGTGGAGACTGCTTCACAGATGGCTTTGTGCAACAAGAGGCACATAATGGTTACTTTGAGTTGTTAATAGCCATTGATGCTGAATGCTTACATCCTTAATTCATTAGATATGCAACATGTTGTTTTCCAGTTCTGTCATTCCTTCTTCATTTATTTGTTGGAATATCGTGTCAAGAGAAACTTTTCCTCATCTGCTCTTTAGTTATCCAATCAAATAGTCTGTATTGTAAAGGCAGGATAAATGCTCGATTTTTCTCTTTATTTACCAATTTTCAAAATAAAATTCTTTACCATCTTTCAAAGGTGAACAATTAAAACTAGTTTTTGCATGATTATGAATTCACAGTTCTAAACACATTCAATATGTTTCAGTACACTGCAGTTATTATCCTTACTGATGCTCAATTTGTCAGATTTAGTTCTGAACTGTTGATCAAGTAAAACTCAAGTGGTTCCTGAGTTATATCAGGGCCTGTGGACTGCAGGATTCACTTAGCTAAGTCTGGTGTGAGAGATTCTTAAAACAATTTTTTGTGCTTTTAGAATCTGCTGAGAGAGTGTGGACTCCTAGTTTAGCAAAAGCATTCTGGACTGCTGTACCTCTTTTTAAAGTGGGGGCAGCCAGGAGGGTGATTCCATGAATCCACTCACAAGTGTCATTCATGCTCCTGTCAACCTCCCTCCAGCATAGGCAGTATATGAGCTAGGCAGATTCCTGTGGCAAATTCCTCCAATTCAGAGGTAAAGGAAGAATGAAATTCTCTCATCATGCTCACATGAGCAGGAACGTGTGTGGGTCTCATGTCTTGGGAGAACTTCTTGTAGTTCATTATTTTTCCAGCCCAACCAAGATCCTCGCATCTCCAAAACGCATGTCCCAGCTTAGCCAAACCCCTTTCCCCAGTTAAAGGAGAAATAAAGGGAGCGATTTGGGGGCTCATAAAGATAGAAAAAGTGAACCCCCCTGAGACCTTGGATTGTGGCATGTTCATTCAAAAGACACTATGCTGTGGTTAAGAAGATAAGTTAGATAAATAAGTCCAGTGGTTAAGACTCTGCACTTCCAATGCAGGGAACATGGGTTTGATACCTGGCTGGGGAGCTAAGATCCCATGTGCTGTGTGGCAAGGCCAAAGTATAAAAGAATAAAAAAAAATAAGTTAAAGTTGTAATATTGACTTTGTGAAGTTTTTAAGCTTCGATAACCTCAGAAGTATAAAGGCTAAAACCTGACAAAACTTAGTGTTTTTATAATTACTTAGTTTTGTACACTTTGAGTTATAACTTTAACATTTTTGTTTCAGTCATTATTTGCTAACTCGAATCAGAGGGACTGAAACAAAAAAAAATTAATTATTCAATTATTATGAAAAATTCACAAAACTAAATAAAGTTGAAACAAAATTGAAATAATCAAATTTTCAAAATGATGCTTTCGGGACTTATCTCTAGGGAGTAAGATTATAAGGGCACACACTTTTATTCACTTGTCTGCACGTTTAAAATCATTTTTAACAATCAGCATGGATTTTATTTACGGTAAAAATAGATTTACATTTTGAAAAAAAGCTTTAAAATGAGAAATAAACTTTTGATATAAAATGGTGAATTCTTTGTCTATAATGTACATATTAACTGGAATCTTTTGAGTATTTGAAATTTCTGTTAAGAATAATAAATTGTATTAACATTTTCAATCAAGAACACTATGGGCTACTGGAGGTGATTAGAAGTCAAGGGAGGGTTATTGTAAAATCAGAGAAAGTAAAGGTATCATGGAATCCCTTTAGGAATTTGCAGCCTAATTAAAAAAAATAATGTAGTGGAAAGTTCATGTGTTTAGAAACATGCAAACATGGGTTTAAATCACTATTTGCCTACTTACTAGCTCTTTGATCTCAGGCAAGTAGATCTTTTAAGGCTTTCTCTCCTCATCTGTACAATAGAAATTTTTATCTTCTTTATAGAATTAGTATGTAAAGAAAACAGTACAGATAAAGCTTCAAGTACAGTGCATGATGAATTCTTGAAGTTTTCATTTGTTTGAAGATGTTTATTTTACTCTTTTTAATTATTATTATTATTATTATTATTATTATTTATTTTTTTTTTTGCAGTACGCGGGCCTCTCGCTCTTGTGGCCTCTCCCGTTGTGGAGCACAGGCTCCGGATGCGCAGGCTCAGCGGCCATGGCTCACGGGCCCAGCCGCTCCGCGGCGTGTGGGATCTTCCCGGACCGGGGCACGAACCCGTGTCCCCTGCATTGGCAGGCAGACTCTCAACCACTGTGCCACCAGGGAAACCCAACTCTTTTTAATTTTTTACCTTTTTTAAAACATTTTTTACTGTGGTAAAATATACATAATTTTAACCACTTTTAAGTGTACAATTCGGTAGCAACAAGTACATTCACAAAGTTGTGCATCCATCACCACTGTCCATTTACAGAACTTTTTCATCATCCCAAACAAAAGTTTTGTACCCATTAAACAATAACTGCTATTTTCCCCTCCCTCCAGCCCCTGATAACTTCTATTACACTCTCTGTCTCCATGAATTTGCCTGTTCTATGTACCTCATATAAGTGAAATCATGCAATATTTGTCTCATTTCATTTAGCATGTTTTCAAGGTTCATCCATGTTGTCACACGTGTCAGAATTTCATTTAAGGCTAAAACTATTTAATTGTATGTATATACCACATTTTGTTTAACACTTCATCTACTGATGGATATTTGGATTGTTTCCACTTTTGGCTATGGTGAATAATACTGCTATGAACATTGGTGTGCAAGTATGTGTTTGAGTCTCTACTTTCAGTTTTGGGGGATATATACTAAGGAGTGAATTGCTGGATCATATGGTAATTCTATGTTGAACTTTTTGAGGAACGACTACATTGTTTTCCATGTTGAACTTTTTGAGGAACGACTACATTGTTTTCCAGAACAGCTGTACCATTTTACATTTCCAACAGCAATGTACCAAGGTTCCAATTTCTTAACATCTTTGCATCTTTGTCAGCCCTTGTTATTTCCTTTTTTTTTTTTTTTTTTTTTTTGCATAATAGCCATCTCAATGGGTGTGAAGTGGTCTCTCACTGTGGTTTTGTTTTGCATTTTCCTAATGACTAGTGATGTTGAGCATTTTTTCAAGAGCTTATTAGTCATTTGCATATCTTTTCTGAAGAAATGCCTATTCAAGTTCCTTGCACATTTTTGAATTGGGTTTTTTTGTTGTTGAGTGTAGGAGTCCTTTATATATGCTGGAAATTATCCCTTATCAGATATGACTTGCAAATATTTTCTCTCATTCCGTGGGCTGTCTTTTCACTCTCTTGATAGTGTTCTTTCATGCACAAAAGTTGAGAATTTCAGCTTATGAAGTTCAACTTATCTATTTTTTTTCTTTAGTTGCCTTTGTTTTGGTGTCATATTCAAGTTATCACCAAATCCAGTCTGATGAAAACTTTTCTCTGTGTTTTCTTCTAAGTGTTTATAAAATTTTTAATTTTATATTGGGATTTACAATGTTGTATTAGTTTCAGGTGTACAGCAAAGTGATTCAGTTATACATATATATTCTTTTTTTTTTTAACATCTTTATTGGAGTATAATTGCTTTACAATGGTATGTTAGTTTCAGCTTCACAACAAAATGAATCAGTTATATATATACATATATTCCCATATCTCTTCCCGCTTGCGTCTCCCTCCCTCCCACCCTCCCTATCCCACCCCTCCAGGGGGTCACAAAGCACCGAGCTGATCTCCCTGTGCTATGCGGCTGCTTCCCACTAGCTAACTACCTTACTTTTGGTAGTGTATATATGTCCATGCCTCTTTATCGCTTTGTCACCGTTTACCCTTCCCCCTCCCCACAGCCTCAAGTCCATTCTCTAGTAAGTCTGTGTCTTTATTCCTGTTTCACCCCTAGGTTTCTCATGACATTTTTTTTTAATTCCATATATATGTGTTAGCATACGGTATTTGTCTCTCTCTTTCTGACTTACTTCACTCTGTATGACAGACTCTAGGTCTATCCACCTCATTACAAATAGCTCAATTTCGTCTCTTTTTATGGCTGAGTAATATTCCATTGTATATATGTGCCACATCTTCTTTATCCAGTCATCCGATGATGGACACTTAGGTTGTTTCCATCTCTGGGCTATTGTAAATAGAGCTGCAATGAACATTTTGGTACATGACTCTTTTTGAATTATGGTTTTCTCAGGGTATATGCCCAGTAGTGGGATTGCTGGGTCATATGGTAGTTCTATTTGTAGCTTTTTAAGGAACCTCCATACTGTTCTCCACAGTGGCTGTATCAATTTACATTCCCACCAACAGTGCAAGAGGGTTCCCTTTTCTCCACACCCTCTCCAGCATTTATTGTTTCTAGATGTTTTGATGATGGCCATTCTGACTGGTGTGAGGTGATATCTCATTGTAGTTTTGATTTGCATTTCTCTAATGATTAGTGATGTTGAGCATTCTTTCATGTGTTTGTTGGCACTCTGTATATCTTCTTTGGAGAAATGTCTATTTAGGTCTTCTGCACATTTTTGGATTGCGTTGTTTGTTTTTTTGTTATTAAGCTGCATGAGCTGCTTATAAATTTTGGAGATTAATCCTTTGTAAGTTGCTTCATTTGCAAATATTTTCTCCCATTCTGAGGGTTGTCTTTTGGTCTTCTTTATGGTTTCCTTTGCTGTGCAAAAGCTTTTAAGTTTCATTAGGTCCCATTTGTTTACTTTTGTTTTTATTTCCATTTCTCTAGGAGGTGGGTCAAAAAGGACCTTGCTGTGATTTATGTCATAGAGTGTTCTGCCTATGTTTTCCTCTAAGAGTTCGATAGTTTCTGGCCTTACATTTAGGTCTTTAATCCATTTTGAGCTTATTTTTGTGTATGGTGTTAGGGAGTGATCTAATCTCATACTTTTACATGTAGCTGTCCAGTTTTCCCAGCACCACTTATTGAATAGGCTGTCCTTTCTCCACTGTACATTTCTGCCTCCTTTGTCAAAGATAAGGTGACCATATGTGCGTGGGTTTATCTCTGGGCTTTCTATCCTGTTCCATTGATCTATCTTTCTGTTTTTGTGCCAGTACCATACCGTCTTGATAACTGTAGCTTTGTAGTATAGTCTGAAGTCTGGGAGCCTGATTCCTCCAGTTCCTTCTTTCGTTCTCAAGATTGCTTTGGCTATTCGGGGTCTTTTGTGTTTCCATACAAATTGTGAACTTTTTTGTTCTAGTTCTGTGAAAAATGCCATTGGTAGTTTGATAGGGATTGCATTGAATCTATAGATTGCTTTGGGTAGTAGAGTCATTTTCACAATGTTGATTCTTCCAATCCAAGAACATGGTATATCTCTCCATCTATTTGTATCATCTTTAATTTCTTTCATCAGTGTCTTATAATTTTCTGCATACAGATCTTTTGTCTCCTTAGGTAGGTTTATTCCTAGATATTTTATTCTTTTTGTTGCAATGGTAAATGGGAGTGTTTTCTTGATTTCACTTTCAGATTTTTCATCATTAGTATATAGGAATGCCAGAGATTTCTGTGCATTAATTTTGTATCCTGCCACTTTACAAAATTCATTGATTAGCTCTAGTAGTTTTCTGGTAGCATCTTTAGGATTCTCTATGTATAGGATCATGTCATCTGCAAACAGTGACAGCTTTACTTCTTCTTTTCCGATTTGGATTCCTTTTATTTCCTTTTCTTCTCTGATTGCTGTGGCTAAAACTTCCAAAACTATGTTGAATAAGAGTGGTGAGAGTGGGCAACCTTGTCTTGTTCCTGATCTTAGTGGAAATGCTTTCAGTTTTTCACCATTGAGGATGATGTTTGCTGTGGGCTTGTCATATATGGCCTTTATTATGTTGAGGAAAGTTCCCTCTATGCCTACTTTCTGCAGGGTTTTTATCATAAATGGGTGTTGAATTTTGTTGAAAGCTTTCTCTGCATCTATTGAGATGATCATATGGTTTTTCTGATAGATTTGCATATATTGAAGAATCCTTGCATTCCTGGAATAAACCCCACTTGATCATGGTGTATGATCCTTTTAATGTGCTGTTGGATTCTGTTTGCTAGTATTTTGTTGAGGATTTTTGCATCTATGTTCATCAGTGATATTGGCCTGTAGTTTTCTTTCTTTGTGACATCCTTGTCTGGTTTTGGTATCAAGGTGATGGTGGCCTCGTAGAAGGAGTTTGGGAGTGTTCCTCCCTCTGCTATATTTTGGAAGAGTTTGAGAAGGATAGGTGTTAGCTCTTCTCTAAATGTTTGATAGAATTCGCCTGTGAAGCCATCTGGTCCTGGGCTTTTGTTTGTTGGAAGATTTTTAATCACAGTTTCAATTTCAGTGCTTGTGACTGGTCTGTTCATATTTTCTATTTCTTCCTGATTCAGTCTTGGCAGGTTGTGCATTTCTAAGAATTTGTCCATTTCTTCCAGATTGTCCATTTTATTGGCATAGAGTTGCTTGTAGTAATCTCTCATGATCTCTTTTATTTTTGCAGTGTCAGTTGTTACCTCTCCTTTTTCATTTCTAATTCTATTGATTTGAGTCTTCTCCCTTTTTTTCTTGATGAGTCTGGCTAGTGGTTTATCTATTTTGTTTATCTTCTCAAAGAACCAGCTTTTAGTTTTATTGATCTTTGCTATTGTTTCCTTCATTTCTTTTTCATTTATTTCTGATCTGATTTTTATGATTTCTTTCCTTCTGCTAGCTTTGGGGTTTTTTTGTTCTTCTTTCTCTAATTGCTTGAGGTGCAAGGTTAGGTTGTTTATTCGAGATGTTTCCTGCTTCTTAAGGTGGGCTTGTATTGCTATAAACTTCCCCCTTAGAACTGCTTTTGCTGCATCCCACAGGTTTTGGGTCGTTGTGTCTCCATTGTCATTTGTTTCTAGGTACTTTTTGATGTCCTCTTTGATTTCTTCAGTGATCACTTCATTATTAAGTAGTGTATTGTTTAGCCTCCATGTGTTTGTATTTTTTACAGATCTTTTCCTGTAATTGATATCTAGTCTCATGGCGTTGTGGTCAGAAAAGATACTTGATACAATTTCAATTTTCTTAAATTTACCAAGGCTTGATTTGTGACCCAAGATATGATCTATCCTGGAGAATGTTCCATGAGCACTTGAGAAAAACGTGTATTCTGTTGTTTTTGGATGGAATGTCCTATAATTATCAATTAACTCCATCTCGTTTAATGTATCATTTAAAACTTGTGTTTCCTTATTTATTTTCATTTTGGATGATCTGTCCATTGGTGAAAGTGGGGTGTTAAAGTCCCCTACTATGAATGTGTTACTGTCGATTTCCCCTTTTATGGTTGTCAGTATTTGCCTTATGTATTGAGGTGCACCTATGTTGGGTGCATAAATATTTACAATTGTTATATCTTCCTCTTGGATCGATCCCTTGATCATTATGTAGTGTCCTTCTTTGTCTCTTCTAATAGTCTTTGTTTTAAAGTCTATTTTGTCTGATATGAGAATTGCTACTCCAGCTTTCTTTTGGTTTCCATTTGCATGAAATACCTTTTTCCATCCCCTTACTTTCAGTCTGTATGTGTCTCTAGGTCTGAAGTGGGTCTCTTGTAGACAGCAAATATATGGGTCTTGTTTTTGTATCCATTCAGTCAATCTGTGTCTTTTGGTGGGAGCATTTAGTCCATTTACATTTAAGGTAATTATCGATATGTGTGTTCCTATTCCCATTTTCTTAATTGTTTTGGGTTCGTTATTGTAGGTCCTTTCCTTCTTTTGTGTTTCTTGCCTAGAGAAGTTCCTTTAGCAGTTGTTGTAGAGCTGGTTTGGTGGTGCTGAACTCTCTCAGCTTTTGCTTGTCTGTAAAGGTTTTAATTTCTCCATCAAATCTGAATGAGATCCTTGCTGGGTAGAGTAATCTTGGTTGCAGGTTTTTCTCCTTCAACACTTTCAATATGTCCTGCCACTCCCTTCTGGCTTGCAGAGTTTCTGCTGAAAGATCAGCTGTTAACCTTATGGGGATTCCCTTGTGTGTTATTTGTTGTTTTTCCCTTGCTGCTTTTAATATGTTTTCTTTGTATTTAATTTTTGACAGTTTGATTAATATGTGTCTTGGCGTATTTATCCTTGGATTTATCCTGTACGGGACTCTCTGTGCTTCCTGGACTTGATTAACTATTTCCTTTCCCATATTAGGGAAGTTTTCAACTATAATCTCTTCAAATATTTTCTCAGTCCCTTTCTTTTTCTCTTCTTCTTCTGGAACCCCTATAATTCGAATGTTGGTGCATTTAACGTCGTCCCAGAGGTCTCTGAGACTGTCCTCAGTTCTTTTCATTCTTTTTTCTTTATTCTGCTCTGCAGTAGTTATTTCCACTATTTTATCTTCCAGGTCACTTATCCGTTCTTCTGCCTCAGTTATTCTGCTATTGATCCCATCTAGAGTACTTTTAATTTCATTTATTGTGTTGTTCATCGTTGCTTGTTTCATCTTTAGTTCTTCTAGGTCCTTGTTAACTGATTCTTGCAATTTGTCCGTTCTATTGTCCATTCTATCTCCAAGATTTCAGATCAACCTTACTATCATTATTCTGAATTCTTTTTCAGGTAGACTGCCTATTTCCTCTTCATTTGTTAGGTCTGGTGGGTTTTTATCTTGCTCCTTCATCTGCTGTGTGTTTTTCTGTCTTTTCATTTTGCTTATCTTACTGTGTTTGGGGTCTCCTTTTTTGCAGGCTGAAGGTTCGTAGTTCCTGTTGTTTTTTGTGTCTGTCCCCAGTGGCTAAGGTTGGTTCAGTGGGTTGTGTAGGCTTCCTGGTGGAGGGTACTAGTGCCTGTGTTCTGGTGGATGAGGCTGGATCTTGTCTTTCTGGTGGGCAGGTCCACGTCTGGTGGTGTGTTTTGGGGTGTCTGTAGACTTATTTTGATTTTGGGCAGCCTCTCTGCTAATGGGTGGGGTTGTGTTCCTGTCTTGCTGGTTGTTTGGCATAGGATGTCCAGCACTGTAGCTTGCTGGTCGTTGAGTGAAGCTGGGTGCTGGCATTGAGATGGAGATCTCTCGGAGATTTTTGCTGTTTGATATTATGTGCAGCTGGGAGGCCTCTTGTGGACCAGTGTCCTGAAGTTGGCTCTCCCACCTCAGAGGCACAGCACTGACTCCTGGCTGCAGCACCAAGAGCCTTTCATCCACAGGGCTCCTTAATTTGGGATGATTCGTTGTCTATTCAGGTATTCCACAGATGCAGGGTATATCAAGTTGATTGTGGAGCTTTAATCCACTGCTTCTGAGGCTGCTGGGAGAGATTTCCCTTTCTCTTCTTTGTTCTCACAGTTCCCAGGGGCTCAGCTTTGGATTTGGCCCCGCCTGTGCGTGTAGGTCGCCGGAGGGCGTCTGTTCTTTGCTTAGACAGGACGGGGTTAAAGGAACCGCTGATTCGGAGGCTCTGGCTCACCCAGGCCGGGGGGTAGGGAGGGTCACGGAGTGCGGGGCGGGCCTGCAGCGGCAGAGGCCGGCGTGACGCTGCAGCCTGAGGCACGCCGTGCGCTCTCCCGGGGGAGCCGTCCCTGGATCCCGCGACCCCGGCAGTGGCGGGCTGCACAGGCTCCCCGGAAGGGCGTGTGGCTAGTGACCTGTGTTCGCACACAGGCTTCTTGGTGGCGGCAGCAGCGGCCCTAGCGTCTCATGTCCGTCTCTGGGCTCCGCGCTCTTAGCCGCGGCTCGCGCCCGTCCCTGGAGCTCTCTCAAGCAGCGTTCTTAATCCCCTCTCCTCGTGCACCAGGAAACAAAGAGGGACGTAAAAGTCTCTTGCCTCTTCGGCAGGTCCAGACCCCTCCCCGGACTCTCTTCCGGCCAGCCGCGGCGCACCAACGCCCTGCAGGCTGTGTTCACGCCGCCAACCCCAGTCCTCTCCCGGCGCTCCGATAAAAGCCGGAGCCTCAGCTCCCAGTCCCGCCCGCCCCGGCGGGCAAGCAGACAAGCCTCTCGGCATGTGAGTGCTGGTCGGCCCGATCCTCTGCGCTGGAATCTGTCCGCTTTGCCCTCCGCACCCCTGTTGCTGTGCTCTCCTCCGCGGCTCCCAAGCTCCCCCATTCCGCCTCCCGAAGTCTCCACCCGCGAAGGGGCTTCCTAGTGTGTGGACACTTTTCCTCCTTCACAGCTCTCTCCCGCTGGTGCAGGACCCGTCTGTATCCTTTTGTCTCTGTTTAGTTTTTTCTTTTGCCCTAACCAGGTACGTGGGGGGTTCCTTGCCTTTTGGGAGGTCTGAGGTCTTCTGCCAGCGTTCAGTAGGTGCTCCGTAGGAGTTGTTCCACGTGTAGATGTATTTCTGGTGTATCTGTGGAGAGGAAGGTGATCTCCGCGTCTTACTCTTCCGCCATCTTCCTATATATATATTCTTTTTCAGATTCTTTTCCCATTCAGGTTATTACAGAATGCTGAGTAGAGTTCCCTGTGCCATATAATAGGTCCTTATTGATAATCTATTTTATAGTAATGTGTATATGTTAATCCCAACCTCCTAATTTATCCCTCCCCCTCCCCTTTCCCCTTTGGTAACCATAAGTTTGTTTTCTAAGTCTGTGAGTCTGTTTCTGTTTTGTAATTAAGTTCATTTTTATCATTTTTTTAGATTCCACATATAAGTGATATAATATGATATTTGTCTTTCTCTGTTTGACTTACTTCACTTAGTATGATAATCTCTAGGTCCATCCATGTTGCTGCAAATGGCATTATTTCATTCTTTTTATGGCTGAGTACAATTCCATTGTGTATATGTACCATATCTTCTTTATCCATTCCTTTATCAGTGGGCATTTAGGCTGCTTCCATGTCTTGCCTATCGTAAATAGTGCCACTCTGAATATTGGGGTGCATGTATCTTTTTGAATTATGGTTTTCTCCAGATATATGCCCAGGTGTGAGATTGCTGGATCATATGGTAGCTCTATTTTTAGTTTTTTAAGGAATCTCTATATTGTTCTCAGTAGTGGCTGTACCAATTTATATTCCCACCAACAGTGGAGGAGGGTTCCCTTTTCTCCACACCCTCTCCAGCATTTATTGTTTGTAGACTTTTTGATGATGGCCATTCTGACTGGTGTAAGGTGATACCTTATTGTAGTTTTGACTTGCATTTCTCTAATAATTAGAGATGTTGAGCATTTTTTCATGTGCTTTTTGGCCATCTGTATGACTTCTTCAGAGAAATGTCTATTTAGATCTTCTGCCCATATTTTAATTGAGTTTTTTTTTTTTTTGTATATTGAGCTGCATGAACTGTTTCTATATTTTGGTGATTAACCCCTTGTTGGTCTCATTTGCAAACATTTTCTCCCATTCTGTGGGTTGTCTTTTCATTTTACTTATGGTTTCCTTTGCTGTGCAAAAGCTTTTAAGTTTAATTAGGTCCCATTTGTTTATTTTTCTTTTTATTTTAATTACCCTAAGAGGTGAATCCAAAAAGATATTTCAGCGATTTATGTCAAAGAGTGTTTTGCCTATATTTTCCTCTAAGAATTTTATAGTATCTGGTCTTACATTTAGGTCTTTAATCCATTTTGAGTTTATTTTTGCATATGGTGTTAAAAAATGTTCTAATTTCATTCTTTTACATGTAGGTGTCCAGTTTTCCCAGCATCGCTTATTGAAGAGACTATCTTTTCTCCATTGTATATTCTTGCCTCCTTTGTTGTAGATTAATTGACCATAGGTGTGTCGGTTTATTTCTGGGCTTTCTATCCTGTTCCAATGATCTTTATTCCTGTTTTTATTCCCATACCATACTGTTTTGGTTACTGTAGCTTTGTAGTATAGTCTGAAGTCAGGGAGCCTGATTCCTCCAGCTCCGTTTTTCTTTACCCAGATTGCCTTGGCTATTTGAGGTCTTTTGTTTTTCCATACAAATTAAAAATTTTTTTGTTCTAGTTCTGTGAAAAATACCATTGGTACTGAATTCATTAATGAGCTCTAATAGTTTTTGAGTAGCATCTTTAGGATCTTCTATGTATAATATGTCATCTGCAAACAGTGACAGTTTTACTTCTTCTTTTCCAATTCGGATTCCTTTTATTTATTTATTTATTTTTCCTCTGATGAACCATGGCTAGGATTTCCAAAACTATGTTGAATAAAAGTGGTGAGAGAGAGGGCTTCCCTGGTGGCTTGGTGGTTGAGAGTCCACCTGCCGATGCAGGGGACATGGGTTCGTGTCCTGGTCCAGGAAGAACCCACATGCCATGGAGCAGCTGGGCCCATGAGCCATGGCTGCTGAGCCTGCGTGTCCGGAGCCTGTGCTCCGCAATGGGAGAGGCCACAACAGTGAGAGGCCCGTGTACCACATTAAAAAAAGAAGAAAAAAGTGGTGAGAGTGGACATCCTTGTCTTGTTCCTGATCTTAAACAAAATGCTTTCAGCTTCTTACTGTGGAGAATGATATTAGCTGTGGGATTGTCATATGTTGACTTTATTATGTTGAGTTATGCTCCCTCTATGCCTACTTTCTGGAGTTTTTAATCATAAATGGATGTTGAATTTTGTCAAAAGCTTTTTCTGGTGGTTGAGAGTCCACCTGCTGTTGCAGGGGACATGGGTTTATGCCCCGGTCCGGGAGGATCCTACATGCTGCGGAGCAGCTGGGCCCATGAGCCATGGCCACTGAGCCTGCACATCTGGAGCCTGTGCTCTGCAACGGGAGAGGCCACAACAGTGAGAGGCCCGTGTACCGCAAAAAAAAAAAAAAAGCTTTTTCTGCATCTATTAAGATGATGATATGGTTTTTATTCTTCAATTTGTTATTGTGGTGTATCACACTGATTGATTCACAGATGTTGAAAAATCCTTGCATCCCTGGGATAAATCCCACTTGATCATGGTGTATGATCCTTTTAATGTATTACTGGATTTGGTTTGCTAGTATTTCATTTAGTATTCTTATGTCTATATTCATCAGTGATATTGGCTTGTAATTTTCTTTCTTTGTGGTATCTTTGTCTGGTTTTGGTATCAGTGTGATGTTGGCCTCATAGAATGAGTTTGGGAGTGTTCCTTCCTCTGAAATATTTTGGAATAGTTTCAGGAGGATAGGTGTTAACTCTTCTCTAAATGTTTGATAGAATTCACCTGTGAAGCCACTGGTCCTGGACTTTCGTTAGTTGGGATTTTTTAAATCACAGTTTCAATTTCAGTACTTGTGATTCATCTATTCAGATTTTGTATTTCTTTCTGGTTCAGTCTTGGGAGATTGTACCTTTCTAAGAATTTGTCCATTTTATTGTCACACAGTTTTTTTGTAGTAGTGTCTTATGATCCTTTGTATTTCTGTGGTGTCAGTTGTAACTTCTTTTTCATTTCTAATTTTATTGATTTGAGTCCTCTCCCTCTTTTTCTTGATGAGTCTGGCTAAAGGTTTATCAGTTTTGTTTATCTTCTCAAAGAACCATCTTTTAGTTTTATTGATCTTTGCTATTGTTTTCTTTGTTTCTATTTCATTTATTTCTGCACTGATCTTTATGATTTCTTTCCTTCTACTAACTTTGGCTTTCATTTGTTCTTCTTTCTCTAGATGCTTTAGGGGTAGGTTTAGGTTGTTTATTTGAGATTTTTCTTGTTTCCTGAGGTATGCTTGTATTGCTATAATTCCCCTCTTCGAACTGCTTTTGCTGCATCCCATAGGATTTGAATTATTGTATTTGCATTTTCATTTGTCTCTAGGTATTTTTTGATTTCCTCTTTGATTTCTTCGGTGTGTCATTCGTTGTTTAGTAGCATATTGTTTAACTTCCATGTGTTTGTGTTTTTTGCAGTTTTGCTCTTGTAGTTTATTTCTAATCTCATAGCATTGTGGTTGGAAAAGTTTCTTGATATGATTTCAGTTTTCTTAAAGTTACTGAGGCTTGCTTTGTGGCCCAGCATCTGATCTATCCTGGAGAATATTCCATACACACTTGAGAAGAATGTGTATTCTGCTGCTTTTGGATGGAATGCTCTATAAATATCAATTAAGTCCATCTGGGCTAATGTGTCATTTAAGGCCTGTGTTTCCTTACTGATTTTCTTTCTGGATGATCTGTCCATTGATGTAAGTTGGGTTTCAAAGTCCCCCACTATTATTGTGTTACCGTCAATTTCTCCTTTTATGGCTGTTAGCATTCACCTTATATATTGAGGTGCTCCTATGTTGGGTGAATATATGTTTACAATTGTTATATTTTCTTCTTGGATTGATTCCTTGATCATTATGTATTGTCATTCTGTGTCTCTTGTAACAGCCTTTATTTTACCATCTATCTCGTCTCATATGAGTATTGCTATTCTAGCTTTATTTTGATCTCTATTTGCATGGAATACGTTTTTCCATCCCCTCACTTTCAGTTTGTATATGTCCCTAGATATAAAGTGGGTTCTTGTAGACAGCATATATATGGGTCTTGTTTCTGTATTCATTGAGCCAGTCTATATCTTATAATGGGGTTTCATTCCCTTTCAAACTCCATGGGCTTCCTTGCGGTGTCCAGATAGAGAGGGAACAGGGCAAGGCTAGCAGACAGAGCCTGGGTCCCCTCTATCTCAGCCAGAATCACTACACTCCATTTTTTAAAAATTGATTTCATTGATAGCAATGATTTAGTTTGTGTCCTTTATCCTATCGAGAGATAAATTGAGCCCTGGAGTTTCTGACTCACCCAAGGTCCAGCTGCTTAGTTCTTGAGCGAGCACCAACCCTGTAGTACCTGTATTAACTCCATTAATTTTCACAACAGCTCAATAAAGGTGCAGGTACTGTTATTAGCACACTCATTTTATATGTTCTTATTGCAATTTTGTTAATTGTTTTGCCTTTGTTTTTGAAGGTCTTTTTTTCCCTCCCTTCTTTTGTTCTCTTGTTATTTGATGACTAAATTTAATGCTATGTTTGGATTCCTTTTTCTTTTTGTGTGTATATCTATTGTGGATTTTCAGCTTGCAGTTACCATGAGGTTTTGATATAGCAGTCTACATATGAACAAGATTTTAAGTTGCTGGTCTTTTAATTTCAAATGCATTTCCAATATCCTGCATTTCTACTCTCTTCTCAGTTGCTAGTTTTGGTATCATATTTGTGTGTGGATAATTTCCTACGTTTACTGTATGTTTGCCTTTACTAATGGGCTTTCCCATTCATAATTTTCTTGTTTCTAGTTGTGGGCTTTTCTTTTCCACCTAGAGAAATTCTTTAGCATTTGTTGTAAAACTGGTGTGTTGGTGCTGAATTCTCTTTGCTTTTGTTTGTCTATAAAGCTTTTGATTTCTCCATCAAATCTGAACAAGACTCTTGCTGGGTAGAGTATTCTTGGTTGTAGGTTTTTCCCTTTCATCACTTTAAATATATCATGCCACTCCCTTCTGGCCTGCAGAATTTCTGCTGAAAAATCAGCTGATAACCTTATGGGGATTCCCTAGTATGTTATTTGTTGGCTTTCCCTTGTTGCTTTTAATATTTTCTCTTTGTATTTAATTTTTGTCAGTTTGATTAATATGTGTCTTGGTATGATCCTCCTTGGGTTTATCCTGTCTGGGACTCTCTGTGCTTCCTGGACTTTGGTGACTGTTTTCTTTCCCATGTTAGGGAAGTTTTTAGCTATTATCTTTTCAAATATTTTCTCAGGCCCTTTCTCCCTTCTTCTTCTGGGACCCCTATAATGTGAATGTTGATGTATTTAATGTTGTCCCAGAGGTTTCTTAAACTGTCCTCATTTATTTTCATTTTTGCTTTATGTTCTGCAGCAGTGATTTCCACCATTCTGTCTTCCAGCTCACTTATCCATTCTTCTGCCTCATTTATTCTGCTATGTATTCCGTCTAATGTTTTTTTCATTTCAGTTATTGTATTGTTCATCTCTGTTTGTTTGTTCTTTAGTTCTTCTAGGTCTTTGTTAAATATTTCCTGTAACTTCTTAATCTGTGCCTCCATTCTTTTTCTGAGATCTTGGATCATCTTTACTATCATTACTCTGAATTCTCTTTTGGGTAGATTGCCTCTCTCCTCTTCACTTAGTTGTTCTTTTGGAACAACTTGTTCATTTATCTGAAACATATTCCTTTGTCATCTCATTTTGTCTAACTTTCTGTGATTGCGGTTTTTGTTCCGAGGCTGCAGGGTTGTAGTTCCTCTTGCTTCTGGTGTCTGCCCTCTGGTTGGTGAAGCTTGTCTAAGAGGCTTCTGCAAGCTTCCTGGTGGAAGGAACTGATGCCTGCACACTGGTGGGTAGAACTGGGTGTTGTTCCTCTGCTGGGCAGGGCCATTTCAGGGCAGGGTGTTTAGACGTGGCTGTGAGCTCAAGAAGGTTTAGGCAGCCTGTCTGATGCTGGATGAGGCTGTTTTCCTGCCCTATTGGTTGTTTGGCCTGAGGTGTCCCAGCACTAGAGCCTACAGGCTGTTGGTTGGGGCCAGGTCTTGGTGCTGAAAAGGTGGCCTCCAGGAGAGCTCACACCAATGACTACTCCCCGGTACCTCCACCACCAGTGTCCTTGTCCCTACAGTGAGCCACAGCTGCTCCCCACCTACCCAGCAGACCCTCCAAGACCAGCAGGTATGTTTGGCCCAGGCTTCTATGAAGTCACTGCTTTTTCCCTGGGACCCAGTGCACACGAGACCTTGTGTGCGCCCTCCAAGAGTGGCATTTGTGTTTCCCCCAGTCTTGTGGAGTTCCTGTGATCAAGCCCCACTGGCCTTCAAAGCCATATGCTCTGAGGGCTCCTCCTTTCAATGTCAGATATCCCAGC